>NW_015162485.1:1023761-1038374 GCF_001447785.1 Gekko japonicus | reverse complement strand
TCCCTCCCCTCTTTTATCCTTGCTCAGACTAGAGAGAAGGGAGAGAAATTATTTATTGTGTGCCTGTTGAAAATGAAAGGCTTTTACATTTTAATGAGCACTAAATAGGAGCGGGGAAATATTGTTCATTAGCTGTAATCTGTGGAATTGCTTGAGCGAACTTCCTTTGGAGGCCGCTTTAAACGGTTCACTCAAGTAAAGCAGTTTGTATGGTAATTAAGGGAGCATTTTTCTGTCAACATCTGTGCTACTATTTATAACAGTGAAGGTATCTTATTACTCCACCAGAGAAGTGTTAAGTGAGGGAGGTTTGGCCAAGGGGAGTTTATATTCTCTCTCTCCTGCTCTTTTTAATATTATTACAGTTTTCTCTTCGCATCACTCCTTCCTTTGTTTTCCCTTCTTCTAATCCCCAAGGTAAAGAGAAAAAAATCTGTCCACTAGTTCCAGATAGAACAGCATTATCATTCCGATATCTTTTCATTAATCACTGCCTTTGCAGCCAGACAGGGAGACCCTGGCTGCTTAGCAAAATTAGAGGTTTGTCTGTTGGGCATTATGTATTAGTTTGTTCCTTTTTCCTCTGTAATAAACACACAAATCCAGCGGCTGAACGAAGCCCTGTTTCTTCACTGTCAGCTATGGAATAACTTGTGCTTGGTGGTTCTCTGTCTTCTGCAGCTGACAATTGGATCCAGTGGCCCATACAGTTCACTGGATTGGATTAATAAATGGCATTCCCTTGGAGAAGCCATAGTAATTAACCTCATATTTGCATACTCTCCTGGCAGCAGCATCAAGGCTGGTTTTGAAATTATGGTTGTCTGTAGATCAAGATGGGTAGCCCTGTTAGTCTGTCTGTAGCAGTAGAAAAGAGCTAGAGTCCAGTAGCACCTTAAAGACTAACAAAATACGTGGCAGGGGATGAGCTTTCATGAGTCACTGCTCACTTCTTCAGATACAGCGGAAGAAGTGAGCAGTGACTCATGAAAGCTCACCCCCTGCTACATCTTTTGCTAGTCTTTAAGGTGCTCCTGCCAACCTAGCAGTTCGAAAGCAAGAAATTGCAAGTAGATAAATAGGTACCACTTCGGTGGGAAGGTAACAGCGTTCCGTGCACCTTGGTGTTTAGTCATGCCGGCCACATGACCATGGAAACGTCTTCGGACAGCGCTGGCTCTTCGGCTTTGAAACGGAGATGAGCACCGCAACCCTAGAGTCGGACTCGACTGGCTTTCGAGCAAGGGAACCTTTACCTTTACCTTTAAGGTGCTACTGGACTCTTGCTCTTTTTGACTGGTTGACTGTAGTGAGGTAGAAATTGGGATTTCAGTTAATTTACTTAAATATTTAATGGAGAAGTCCTACAGCATAAGACTAAAATGGAAAAAGGGAAGGCCCATAGCCAGGATTTTTTAAAGTCGGGGGCATTTAAATTTCTTAGGGGGCACTGGCTAATGAAAGCCAGGGTAGAAGGCCGTGACACCCTGGCCTGGATGGGAAGTCAGGGGGCCTTGCCAGCAAGTTGGGGGGCCTAGCCCCGAGATGCCCCACTGTAGCTACGGGCCTGACAAAGGGGGGGTCATGGTTCAGTGGTAAAGCATCTTCTTTGTCACACACAGCATGCTAGCAATGCCAGCTCTGGGTTGGGAAATACCTAGAGATTTTGGGGGCAGAGCCTGGGGAGGACAGGGTTTGGGGAGGGGAGAGACCTCAGCAGTTCATGTTGCCATACAGTCTACCCTTCAAAGCAGCCATTTTCTCTAGGGGGACTAGTCTTGATATCAATTGCAATACCAAGCGATCTCCAGCAATGGGAGTGGGGCTTCCCCTTTCTTCTTCTCCCTCACTGGCTTTCCCTATTCCTTACCTCCTTTTCTTCCTACTGGGTTTTGACTCAGGGTTATAACTTCTAGATAGCTTGAATCCTCAATAATGCGCTTCCTGGAAGATGGGGTGAGATGGGAAATGAAATTACACTGATAAAAACAGGATCCTTCTTCTCACAGAGGTCTTCAGGTTTCTTTCTTCCTTGTTCTAAGATGCTTCAAGAAAATCTGTCTTGCTCCTAAGTTTGGCAAAAATATTGTACCCATGCCCATTAATATTAACTGCCATCATACACTCTGGAACCCAGTAAAGAGCTCCAGAGAGCGGGGCCCTCAAAGTGGCAGGCAGAGCTGGCTTGCTCACTAGGCGTTCACCTAGAGCGTGCTGGCCCTTAGGGGCACCAAACTGTGCCCCCCCACACCAAAAGCCCTGCATTTCCATGGCCGGGTGACTCCCGCCACCGCCACCTCTTTGGCCGGCTAACTTCTCCCTTCCTGCCCCCTCCCCAGCGGAGCGCTTCTCCTCCTCCTCCTCCTCTTCCTCGCAGCTGGGGACTGGCAGCTGCAGCAGGAGAAGCAGAACCAGGGGAACGACGGCTCGTGAGTGCCCCGCCGGTCAGCCTCTTCTCTGGGTGCTCTGATGAGGGGTGCCAAACTGCACCCCCTGTCAAAAGCCCCCCTGCTGGCTCTGGCCGGAGGGGCACATGGGGGCCACGGGGGGCGCCAGAAGGGATCCTCACCTAGGGTGCAAAATAAGCTGGGGCTGGCCCTGGTGGCAGGATGTCTGAACTAAGCTGGGGGAGTGTTTGGCAATGAGAAATTGGTGGAGGGGGAGCATCAGTGGTCTGCACGCCATCTCCTGCCTTTCCTATGGCCTGAAGAAACTAAATATTTTATGCCAAGCAATAATTTTAAAATTTACTTGATTTGTTGAGATTACAAAAGGCTGACCCAGAAGACATTACATAGTACAGATTCTAGTTATCTATTCATTCAAGTATATTTACTGTTGCTGCACAAATTGGCAATTTCTTATTCTTGTCATTTTACAAATGGGAAACTGAGCTGACAGGTGGCAACTGAATCCCAGTGCAACCAGCCTTGATCCAGAACAGGTATACTGACATCATGCAAATTTCAAGAGGAACCTTCCTATCCTTAATGCCTTCCTTCCATTAGGTCTCCTCTTTCATGTTTCCAGACTCTTTTCTTCCCTGGTAGGACATTGATATAAATCCACAGCAAGCACTGAACTCCTTTGGGGTGGAATAGTTTGCAGCATGCTCAGGCACAAGAAACGTAATAACCGTTTCCTGCCATTGGCTTATTTCTTTATTAGAGACAGGACTTATTTCAATATCTGAACAATCCACTTGACTCATATGCATATGCACAGAGACACAAAGGCAATTCATCAGGATTTCTTTTAAAAATCAGTGGCGTTTCAAAGGGTCTTTTAAACTTAGTTTTTATTCTTTACTGATAATACACCATTGCCATAGCATACTAGCACACGGTGGGGCATGTTTTAGTGGTTCATTAATACCCGTCGTGGATGTGCAGCCGCACACATTCAGACGCCTGAGGTGTATTTTAATGGACCATTAAAACATGCCCAGGAGTGTCTTAAAGCTGTTACAATATGTCTCTGCAATTTTAAATTCAATTTTTGTTTTTTTTCCCCCTAAGAAAAAAATCTTTGTAAAACCCATGGTTTTTCTTTCTGTTTTATGAAGATAAAATTATGACAAATGGCAATGAATCATGTATTTCAAATACTTTTTACAAAATTCTGAATGTGCTTCTGTCATGCTGTAGGGTTTTGTCACAAGACTTGTGAAATGAGCTGCTACAGTCATATGATTAGCAGAGATTGAAGCCAAGGCCATGTTTTACAAAGTGCATATTTGCTGTTGTATGAGCATGCATAGAAGGGAGGCACAGACCACATGTAACTTTCAGGTATATCTAGCTGTAACATGCACCAAGCCAGAAGCATGCATTGATGCACATTTTTGAATATACATAAAGGCCCAGTTCCAAGAGTGTATAAGTCTAATAATGAAACATAAACAATGATCAGACAATCAGATGTTTAACGAGAAGGGAACAGCAAGGGACAATTTCTTTAAGATTTTAGATCTCATCTAATAGCTCAGGGTAGCTTGCATCAAAGCACATGTATATACTATAAACAATGAATACCCAGCTCCTCCCCAAAAGACAAGCAAGATATAAGTCCTCAGAAAATAGCTTGAGATGTAAAACTACAACCACGAAGAATGCCCTCTCAATCAATAATCAACCAAATGTCCTCTCAAAAGGGCTTCCTTGCTGGCCATTCTGAAATCTGAGGGAGATGAAGCCTTCCTCGGCCTTTCAAGAAGCCTGTTGCATGAGGTTGGGGCTTTGTCAGAGAAGACTCTTTAATAAGTTGATTAGGTATGTGCATTTGGATATATTTGAGCTGAATATATATCCAAATAATTACCTTATCAGTAATTTAAATATATATATATTTAGGTGAGTCTCCAGATAGTATCTAGGATTTTCTGGAATACAGGTAAATGGGTACTGAAAAATCCCGGAAATATTTGGGATTAACTGGGAATATTGGGAGCCAGTGTTTGAAGGCTCCCATGATTGTTTTTTTCTCCCCCTCCCTTTCCCCCCAATGTGTCTACTTGGGCTTGATATTGGCTTGCCAGGTTGATTGTCTTGGGTTAGGCCCCTTTAAATTGTTTTTGTTGAGTTTGCAAAGTTATAGTCTTTGCTCAAGTTGCTTCCTGTCTGGTTTGCTCTTTGTGCTGCATTCAAAAGTTTGACATTGCCGTAGATCCAATCAGGGTGTACTTTGACTTGATTCTCTGATTTTATATTTGCCAGACTTGCAACAGCACTCCTATTCAGTTTGGCTTGGCCAGTTCTCAAGTTGCACATTGGCATGGATTCTGAGGTTTGTCATTTTCCTCTATTTTGTGTTTTGTCTCTCTCTCTCTCTCTCTCTCTCTCTCTCTCTCTCTCTCTCTGCATTCCCCCCCCCTGTAGGAATCAATGGAAAATGGCTGGGGGCACCATATTTATGGGCCCATAAAATTGGACCTCTTGGTCCAAGTCACTTAAAATTTGGGTGTTATTTAAAAAACAGGCACCAGCAGCTCCACTGCAATTTTGGTACCAGTAGGTTTAAAAACAGCTTCCCTAGCCCCCGGAAAGTTTCCCCATAAGGAATAATGGAGCCAAAACATGGGAATCCTGGGGAAAAAACCAGATCTGAATACCAGACCAGTATTTGGAACCTGGGAAATCAGGAATACTGATTTATTTATTTTTGTCTCCCTGATATCCAGATCAAAAAGGTACAATTTTTAGCTTCAGCTCCCTAGAGTTGATGGCAAAGGAGCCAACAGCTCTTGCTCAGCTTATCGGAGAGTTCATGTGAGCTCATAAAGGGAGAGGCAGTCCTTTAGATATGTGGGTCCCAGACAATGAAGGACTCAATCCATCCCTTGCTCCCCCTTCTGAATATCTGATTAACATAATTCCAGGTTATTTTGGGGAGCTCCCCATACGCAGCCTTGAGTCTTTGCTTAGCTGGAGAATCAAACTCATGGCACTAATGATAGGAATGCAGGATACAGTGTATTAGTTAATCAGATACTTCTCATAGGGGATGTAGTCATAAGGCATATATGTATGTATGTTATTTACATGGTTGCCAACCTCCAGGGCTGGGATTACAGTTTCTCTCCAGACTACAAAAATCACTTATTTATTTAAAACGTTCATTCAGATACACAATTAAGAAGACGTTTTTCCAGTTTGGCGGAGGCTGGGGAGGCTGGGGGCTGGAGAGAGAATGTATATGTATGTCTGTGTTAGAGATGGGGGGGTACAGAATAGCTATAAAAGTAACAAATTGACCTATCTACCAAAATCACCTACTTCACTGATTATATCATAAACATACTTGGGTATTACAGAATAGCAGAGGCTTGTGGGTCATGGTGCCTGGCAGGGTGGGCAGGGTATAAACCAAATTAAATAAATGAAATGAATACCTAGCCAGCACTATTGAGCGGTAACTGAGGAGAAGGGCCTATGCTCTCACTGGCAACTGTCACTTCAAGACAGCAGTGACCGGTTGTGGCATTCAGGGAGGTCTGTTGAATGACCAGCAGCCCCCCCACCAGGCATGGATCAATGATATGATCAGCCTAGGCTAGCTGCTGCTTGTCATTCAGAGGACATAGGCTGCCCCAGCTGTTCCAGCCTCCAGTGCCTACCAGTGAAACTCACCAGTTAGGGGCTTGGGCCCCTCTCAGTCACTGTTCATTGGTGGTGGTGAAGTAGTGTGTGGTGCCCTTCCCTCTACATGGGCTACCTCTAAATCATTACCTCTATATTATCATTATCTAATGTGGCTAGATTTATTTATGATCCCCCTCACAGATTTCCAGAGAACAAGAGATAAGGAAGCCTTCCTGAATGAACAATGCAAAGTAACAGAGGAAAGTAACGAGAGAGCTCTTCAAGAAAGTTGGAGAAATCAAGGAAACATTCCATGCAAAGCTGGCCATGATAAAGGACAAAAAACAGTAGGGACCTAAAAGAAGCAGAAGAGATTTGGAAGAGGGGGCAAGAATACACAGAAGAACTGTACAAGAAGGATCTCAATGTCCCCAACAACCACAATGGTGTGATCACTGACTTCAAGCCAGACATCCTGGAGTGTGAAGTCAAATGAGGCTTAGAAAGCATTACTAACAACAAAGCTAGTGGAGGCGATGGTATCCCAGCTGAGCTACTCAAAATCTTAAAAGATGATGCTGTTAAAATGGTGCACTCAATATGCCAGCAAATTTGGAAAATACAACAGTGGCCACAGGATTGAAAAAGGTCAGTTTACATTCCAATCCCAAAGAAGGGCAATGCCAAGGAATGTTTAAACTATCACACAATTTCACATGCTAGCAAGGTCATACTCAAGATCGTACACGCTAGGCTTCAGCAGTACATGGATAGAGAACTGCCAGAAGTACAAGCTGGGTTTCAAAGAGGTAGAGGAACTAGAGATCAAATTGTCAACATTCGCTGGATTATGGAGAAAGCAAGGGAGTACCAGAAAAACATCTACTTCTGTTTCTTTGACTATGCTAAAGCCTTTGATTGTTTGGATCACAACAAACTATGGCAAGACCTTAAAGAGATGGGAGTACCAGACCACCTCACATGTCTCCTGAGAAACCTGTATGAGGGTCAAGAAGCAACAATTAGAACTGGATAGGGAACAACTGATTGGTTTAGCATATGAAAAGGATGTATATTGTCACCCTGCTTATTTAATTTATATGCAGAGTGCATCATGCAAAATGCTGGCCTGGATGAATCACAAACCGGAATTAAGATTGCCATGAGAAACATCAACAAACTCAAATATGCAGATGATACCACTCTAATGGCAGAAAGGGAAGAGGACCTAAAGAGCCTCTTGCTCAGGGTGAAAGGGGAGAGCGCAAAAGTTAGCTTGAAACTCAACATCAAAAAAGCTAAGGTCATGGCATCCGGCCCCATCACTCCTTGGCAAATAGAAGGGGAAGTCATTGAAGCAGTGACAGAATTCATGTTCCTGGAATCCAAGATCACTGCAGATGGTGACTGCAGCCATGAAATTAAAAGACGCTTGCTCCTTGGGAGGAAAGCTATGGCAAACCTAGACAACTTAATAAAAAGTAGAGACATCACCCTGCCAACATAAGTCCGTATGGTCAAAGCAATGGTATTCCCAGTAGTCATGTATGGCTGCGAGAGGTGGACTGTAAGGAAGGCCGAGCGCTGAAGAATTGATGCTTTTGAACTATGGTGCTGGAGAAGACTCTTGAGCGTCCCTTGGACTGCAAGGAGATCGAAACAGTCAATCCTAAAAGAAATCAACCCTGACTGTTCCCTGGAAGGCCAGAGACACGTGGCGGCGGGATCACACAGTTCCCGTGAGCCGCCGCGCAGTTGCTCCCCGGCACGATCAGATGCCAGGGAGAAAGCCATGGAAGGGAGCGCAAGGCCGCCGGCTGCGCATGTGTGTGCATGCGCAGTTCAGCTGGGAGCCTCGATTGCTCCGGAAGACGGGCGCTCTGGCAATCCGACGGCCGTGCTTGATGCGGTGTTTCCGGTAAGTCCTGAAGGGCCGAATCGGGGACGGGTGCATGCCGCTTCCCAGATGTTGCGGTGAGATCGCTCCCGTTTGCTGCGCCAAAACCTTCCGTGTGACCGGGGCCAGAGTAGGGCAATCGTTACTCTGCTGGTGGCAGTACTGAGATTTGAGTGCTCTCTTGCAATAGAATAAGTAAAAGCCCAGGACAGACACATTAACATTGAGTTTAAGCTTCATGTGGATTTTTTGCATCCAATAAAATCTTCACTAGTCCCCTTTTAGCCATCGTGACACAGAGCACCACAGTATGGCTCCTAAGGGCCAAGGACCTGTCCCTCGTCATCCAAAGCCATGTTATAATTAAACAAGATCAGTAGATCATCTAAAGGGGTGTGATACAAAGTGTTGCTTTCTGCCAGCAGAGATGAGTGTGGGAGTGAATGACAGCATGTGGGAGTATCTACACTTAAGAAGTAAGAAATATGTGTGGAAAAGGATGGGGTGGGGATGGGGAAAGAAAGGATTGACACATCTTGTCCATTACTGTCCATCCATAATTATTATAATCAAGAACTAATGGAATCATTAGCAAATGTTTGTGCAACACGTTGTAGGTGGAGAATGTGGTGGGGGGAGAGAAATGATGTCTTACAGTACTGTTTAGAGCCAAGTATTATTTTTAGTATTAATGATAAATATCGGTATGACATCTGTCAGCAAGCTCTAATTATCTCTAAAGCTATTTCAGAAAATTATTGTGTCAGTTTTTAAAGCACTTCAAGAGGGGGGGGGAATGTACTGTATACTACTCGGGGGGAACATAATTCTGTTAGAGTTTGCTAATCTGGATGGATGCTCTGAATGAATGTCTAGAGAAGGCTACAGGAAATTGGTTCACAAAGGGACTAACAGGAGTGTTCAGTTCCCATGAAGTGTAACCCCACCTTCCCATATCCCCCATGTCGTCATCCTTTTCTCACTCTCCATTGTTTAACTTGCTACTTGCAGTATCCCAAATGTCCATTCTTGGTCCAATCTTGTCGCTGCTGCTGCTAATTTTATCTGATGAAGGGAGCTTTGACTCTCAAAAGCCGATACCCTGAAAATCTTGTTGGTCTCTAAGCTGCTACTGGACTCGAATTTAGCTCTTTTGTGCTCTCTGTAGATACATCCTTGCTTTAGATTGTACACAACGTTTGACTGTCCAGACTTTTGTTGTTGTTGTTGTTAATAATAATAAAAGTTCAGGGTAGATGAGCACTTCTAGTGTTCTGCTGTCCCATCTGGCAACTGAATAACAATGTTTGAAACTTTCCTCCGTCCTGAGAAACCTTCCTCTGATAGAAAGTGACCTTCTTATGGAGGAACAGCTGTCAGAGGAAAGCCTCTTAGGCTGGAGGACAGCTTCAAATGTAGCTGCATGGAGTGGTAGGATACAAACCTTCATACATAGTCATCTCTCGATTACAGAAACCTTCATAGTCATCACTTGATGACAGAAACAGCAAGCAATAATGGTCTGCATATGTGAAACACTTATACATCATTACATTTCTCTATATTCGCTTTCTTCATACTGTTCATAAATTTGTTAATCTTGAGTATCTTCAACTTATAGTCATCATTTTCTTCCTAAACCTATTCAATATTTTCTTCCTATCACATCTAGAATGTGATAACTATCATTGACACATATTTATAAACAGATTTCCCCATCACGGTGTCACATTTTCTATTTCCATTGCTACAAATTAAAATGTTAGCAACAGTAGACTGCAGCAGATTTCTAATCTATCACTATCTAGCATGTATGATAACACCAATCTTGTTATCAAGCTAGAAATATTATCTATCATCTATCTTTGTGTGTGCATGCATATTACATTTCTTGAGTCTTGGGAGGGCATGGCTTTGTACTACTGAAACTAATAATTTATATGCAGTAATACATCAGCTTTAGTAATCCTCATCTATAACATTTTATTGTACCAGTTAGAGCAAGGCCCATAATATAGGATTATCAACAATAAGAAAAGAATGACATTCCGGCATTCCCATTAAAGTCACGTTTTTCTGGGAGTCCTCTACAAGGGAGCAGAGGCAGACAGAATGGAGGATTCTTAGCAACACTGGATCATAACACTGTTAACTAGGATAACAATCCTTTCTGAGGGTTACAGCATGCATGGATGCCTGCTGTTTTTTGCTACAAAAATTAACCAAGACGTGATATGAAACAAGGTGAAAAGTAAAGCCACCGTGCGTACAAACATGGATGTGGGCTGCCATCTGGCACAGATGTCATTTACTGCTGTTCATGAATCAGGCACCAGTTAGATTTATTTAGGATAGTTAACACCCTATATATTCTTGAGCAAGGATAGGTAATAAAGATAAACATTCTTAGAGTGTTATAAAGGTTGGATTACACCATTGGTCTTTCTTTTGTACAAAGCACATAGAACCGACTCCAGGATGTTGTATTATTGCATAATTAAGCAGACATTAAATATGTTAGGCATTTATTATTTTACCAAGCTTGACTAGATGTTATCTTTGGACTTTATTTCCTGAAGGTAAATTCTACTCTTCTTCATAAAGTTAACAGTGATAAGCATGGGGATTCCCAGGGATCTCCCGTCTCGGTGTTGACCATGTCCACTCCGTCCCAGCTTAAACAAGCCTACTATATTAGATGCTCCCATATGATTTGTTAGAGAAGGCATTGTACAGTTTTGCCATGCTCTTAGAAAATTAGAATACCTGATGTATGACTCTAACCAGCTCCGAAGTACTTTTAGAAACAAAACTATTAAAAAAAAAAGAAAAGAAATAAAGCTAAGGCTATTTCAAGCAGCCCTCCTCAAATGCAGTTGTGGACTGGCAGAGTCTGTCTGTTGACGCATTTCCATATTATACAATTATTGCAAACATAGAGACAGGCATCATGGTGATGCAGTACATTTCTTCCATTCTGAGCACCTAGTATATATATATGTGTGTGTGAACGTACAAGCAAGTCTTCCCTGTGAGTAACCTCTCCCTGTTCTATTCTTCTAAATAGCCCTGCTTTGCATTCTTTTAGTTTAATGATCCCCCCCCCCCGTGGGTGCCATGGGACCTGCTGATGTGTTTTCAGGTGCCCATTTCCTTCCTTCTCAAAGCATCTTTTCCCCAGCTCAGAGAGTGAGTCCTAGCTTTCTGTTGCCTCCATGGTGCAGGAGATACTTCTGAACAGCCTGAGAGGCATCATTTTTATGTCTTCAGGGCACACTCATACAGAAACGTTTTATTTATTTATTTTTTAGTTTATATCCTGTTTTTCTCTCTGATCAAAGTGGTTTTTTCATATCATCCCCCCCACTTAATCGTCACAACAACAACCTTGTGAGGATAGGGTAGGCTGAGAGATTGTGATGGAGCCAAGGTCCAGAGTATCATGTCAATATACTGTCATGTAAATAGCACTCCAATTTATCCAGATTGCTTGAATGTTGTCTAAACAAGTCAGATATATGAGTTTATACTATGAAGATATGTGATAACGAGTGTTTGAAATCAGGACGACCATTTGGGACAAATTTTTGTCTTTGTCCAAACACTGAGAGATACACTGGTGAATATTATCTAAATGTGATTTCAGAATTCAGTTGTGTATGTCTGGGGAACTCTTATCTACCTAAGTATTAATAAACATGTAACAAATTTTGTTTAGCATTTCTAAACATCCAGAGTATTCCATTTATATTATTTTCCTGTAATCCGTAGAACAAACCTGTAAGGTAGATCAGTACTTTATTACTATCCCCATTCCATGTTGCAAAAAGGAGGGCTGAGGCTGAGAAATGGTGTTTGGTCTAAGACCCCCTGCTGCGTTCATAGCAGAAGCAAGATTGAAAATGACAACTTTCCAATTCTTAGCCACTTCACTTCACTACACCACACTACTTCATTATCATAATTTTCAGACTAGTCATCAAATTAATTTAGGATTGTCAACATCCACATATGAATGCTGGCATTCCCCAAGGTTTGGACATTGCTGTGATAAAAAGATAGATACATGGATAGTTGGGTTTTATTGTTGGAATTGGATGACATTTATACTTGTTTCAATGAAAACACATTTTTACCTGTAACTTCCCTCCACTGACCTGAATGGGACAAAATTTTCAGAGATTGTTCACCTCACCCAAATAAGCAGTCCCACAAATGGCAGATGAAAGAAAGCATCCCTTTTACAGGCCATTAAAATCCTACTGGTCAGTGTGCATGTGGTAAAGCCCCCCCCCCGCTCCTTCTTACCACAGGATTTGCTTTGCTTTAATGGCTGTGGTTTAATTTTTAAAAATATATAATGCAAGCTGCCTCAAGCTGGTCTTTGGAGAAGAGGCATATACATTTTCTAAACAAATTAATTAAATAAATAAGAGATACTGATGGAGTTCAAAGATAGAAGCAACGTGTATTTTTAAACAGAAATAGCAAGGAGTGCTTAGCCCTGTGGACACACATTAACAAAGTTTGTTCATTTAAACATTTTTGCTCTAGTCTTTGTCTATCATAGCTTACTTCCCACAGTATCCATCAAGATGATAGCAGGCTTGCTTGGAAAAAATTTAACTACTTACCCACAGAAATAAGGCATCTGATGGGTGCAGGTTTTATCTCGCATAACACACGTCCTCTGCTGTTGTTTCTTAAGTGTGCTCATCTTCATCCTAGATTCACGGATAAGTGGGTCTCCCCAAAGGAGGTTTTAGATGAGGAGTGAGATGTGATCCTGGTCTCCTCTTGATTGTGTCTCTGTGTGCCCACACCTCTCCGTTATTGGTAGAAGGTGGAAGCCCTGTAACCTCTGCTTTGCAGAGCAATCAGGCTCTTATCATGGAGTGTGGAGCACAGCAAGTCCTGCCTCTGGCTTGTGAGATGCTCCTTAAGTGGCACAACAGCAATCCTTCCACCTTGGCCTCTTTCTCTGAAGGTGCCTGGCAGAGGTAATTCAGCTCAGGCCCAACTGCCTCTATTCCCCCACCTTCTGCCATGTTGCCTTTGGCTGCAAGCAAGCATTTGCCCTCTTCTAACTTCAGGTTCAAGGAGCTGCAGTGGCTCAGTGGTTAAGACGCTGAACTGCAGGCTGTGGAAGGTCAGTAGTTCAGCAGTTCGAGACCCGAGTTGCCACATGACGGAGTGAACTCCCATCTCTAGCCCCAGCTCCTGCCGACCTAGCCGTTCGAAAGCAAGGAATTGCAAGTAGATAAATAGGTACCACTTTGGTGGGAAGGTAACAGCGTTCTGTGCACCTCGGTGTCTAGTCATGCCAGCCACATGACCATAGAAATGTCTTTGGACAGCACTGGCTCTTCG
Source organism: Gekko japonicus (assembly GCF_001447785.1). Classification (NCBI taxonomy): domain Eukaryota; kingdom Metazoa; phylum Chordata; class Lepidosauria; order Squamata; family Gekkonidae; genus Gekko; species Gekko japonicus. The sequence goes on along the minus strand of NW_015162485.1, from coordinate 1,025,027 downwards.
GCTTGGAATGGCTTTCGAGCAAGGAAAACCTGTACCTTTACCTAACTTCAGGATCATACAAATTAGCCAGAATGGCTCCAGTAAGAGCACCGCTGATTACGTAGGAAAGAAAAAACCTTCCCTGAGCCAGCAATATGATAGCGGAAATGCTATGCACAAAAAATGACAGTCACAGATGACAACTGTTTATCCCAGTTATGGGTTAAGTATTCTGGTTCAACACCGTGCCTATCGTGCCAACAGGCACTTGAGTCCCTCTCTTCCTTCCTGTTCTTCCAATACTCCTCACCATGTTTTGGAAATAGGAATTAAAAGACAGCACAGAGATACCGAAACTCCAGAGAATGCTGCCCCAGGGATCTTGTTGCCACCAGATAATTTGAATCTAACACTGGATTGTTGCAAACTTAGAAACACATGTGATCACCAGGTAAACTTGCCTTGCTCAACCCCTCCCTCAGACAGAAGGCAAGTTCTTGATCAGGTCACTTCAAAGTCAGCAACTTTACACCTGTGCAGTGGCCACTTGTTCTGTGGGACCAGGACATGGCAGCTTCAGAGCTTGCTGTTCTAGTTTTCAGCCTCTGACGTCCATAACTGGTGCTATGCTACCAATATGCTGTTTCTACCATTAGGCAATATTCCTGGTTGTCTTGATATAATAGTGCTACAATGAGGCATATTAAATCACAAAGCATTTGGGCTTGTATTTCTAGATCAAGAAAGATGAATGCAAAAAAGCTCTTTCCTGATTGTGTTTCAGTTTCAGCTGAATGTCCTTTGTGTAACCGTTCCCTTATAAAAACAAAAGCCTTCTTTCACTAACATTGCAATCCTTTGCAGAAATCCTTCTGTCAAATGAAATCAATGGGCTTAGACTGAAGTAACTCTGTATAGGATTGCACTGTGATTCTCTATGACCAAAGCTTTCTCATTAAGAGTGGCTGCATGGAACCTGCTTGTTTCGTTTACAGGCAAGGGCCATTTGAATTTAAAACATGTGAGGCACCCTGGCTGGATGACAAAATATATTCATCTTATTAAAACCTGATTAGATTCCAACCTCAACCCTCTAAACACTTACATAATCCCATCCTGTGGTGGAATCTTTTTAGTACACTTTAAAAAAGAGTGAGGATGGCATTTTTAAAAAGTTAGTCTAGGGGATTTAGGACAGACAGACTGACAAAGGAAAAGAGTGATAATATATTGATCTACAAAATAAATCCAAGAAGTTCCTTTTTAGATGTCCTTAGTGGCATACAA
>NW_015162485.1:1007215-1023711 GCF_001447785.1 Gekko japonicus | reverse complement strand
CAGTTGCCACGCTGGTTATAAAGCCTTTTTTTAAACATGGTTGCTTCTAAAATTATACTGTTAGCATTAACTACTTTGCTAAATGTAATTTCAGAGCAGCTTGGCTATGCTGGGACCAATAACGTTTCAGCAGATGTTAACAGTGAGGGAATTTAAAGATTACAGGGTTTCATGGGTGTAGTAAAGCTGCGGTGGGAACAGAAATATTACCGTAGCTGTTATGTTCTGAGTGCACCACATTTACTGACAAGTAATACATGAGTGATAGCGAGGGCCTAGGGAACAGAACTTTATACTTACTGGTCAGCAGCATATAAATTCCATAAATTAAACAAAGTTTTATGCATTTTTCATTCTTTCCAGAGTGATCCTCTCTGAGGACCTTTGCTTCGCATTTATTCCAACCACGAAGTGCAGCTTTAATATTTGGGGGGGGGGGTGTCCAAAAAGATGTTTTCCAAAAATATATGTCTCCACTTTCCTTTCTCTACAGATCCTTTACTTCTCCCTATCCTTTCCTTATGTGGCTTCTATATAGATGCTTTATAACTTAAGAACATAAAAGAAGCCAATGTTGGATCAGGCCAGTGGCCCATCCAGCCCAACACTCTGTCACACAGTGGCCATAAATACCAGGTGCCATCAGGAGGTCCAGCAGTGGGGCCAGGACACTAGAAGCCCTCCCACTGTCCCCCCCCCAGAATATAGAGCATCACTTGCCCCATTCGGGATGGGCATGAACCAGAAAAATGCACTTCAGTTCATGATTCGAGGCTTGCCCTATTTGTGAGCCACGAACCCTCACAAACTTTTTAGGTGCCAAATGAACTGGTTCAGTTTGTGAGGTTCATGATGTGGTAGAACAGACACCCAATGTGCCAGAGATAGAAAACTCACAGGGGATCTCTGGATGACTCTCCTCTACCTGCCATCTAAGTTTGGTAAGAATTTGATTTACAGGCTCTGAGTTTGAGCCCCCCCCCCCAAAGAAGGTTCCCGCAGGACAGTGCTTTTGGGGAAAATGAAAGCCTCAGGCTCAGAAGGTTCAGGAGTGTATAGAATGGACCCTGTGCAAGCTAGAGGCATCAAACTTGCAGGGGACCTCCCCCTGATGCTCCTTTACATGCCCTCCAAGTTATGTGCAGATTGGACTTAGGGGTCTGAGTTATGGCCCCCAAAGAAGATGCTTTTGGGGGGAAATGTCAGGTGCAGGTTCAAAAGTGGTATAGAATGGATCCCCTGCAAGCCACACACACCAGACACACAAGGAGCCTCACCTTGCCACCTGCTCCTCTACAGTCCCTCCAATTTGGGAGCAGAGGGGATGGCTGTTCTCCCAGGGGTCAGGGCCTTGGCAGAGAGGTTCCAGGTGGCCATCCTCTCCACAACAAACTGGCCTGTATCTGTGACCCCAAGACAAAAGGCAGCATTGCTCTCTTGAATATAGAGCTCTTGCAGTGCAAGCATGAGCTCTGCAAAGAAACGCAAAGGCTACAAGCCAACAGACATGGCCAGAGGGAACAGCAGGTGGATGTGGTAAGGGAGGAGCCACAGCCCAGCACATCTGCCTCAAAGAGCCCAACCAGGGGAAGCCCTGCTACTGGTTGTCAGTGGTGAACTGGGAGGTCAGCAGCTGCAGGGATGCCAGGCATGCAATGGTAGAGGATTTGGCAGAGGTAATGATGAGGGAGTACCTCACCAAGTCCCCTGAGCCCACTGACATTGATTCTCTGCAGTACTGGTCACACAAGGCTGTCATCTGGCCTGACCTTTCTTGCATGGCCATGAGTCTCCTGCCCACCCACCAGTGTCCAGAGACATTCTCAGCCCCCTCTGCTTGGCGTGAGCAGAGAGACAGAATGGCTCAGACCTCTGAGTCCATCTAACACCCAACCCCCAGCAGAGGAGAGGAGTTCACAATCAGGAGGGCATAAAATGTGGGTCCTCAGCCAAGGCACCCAGAAGCTAAGCCCCACCGCTCAGTGTGAGCAGAAAGACAGGGTGGCTCAGAGCCCTGAGTCCACCTAACACCCAAATCCCACCAAGGGAGAGGAGTTCACAATCAGGAGGGTATAAAATGTGGGTCCTCAGCTGAGGCACTCAGTAGCTAAACCCCATCACTCAGCATGAGCAGAGAGCTGGGGTGGCTCAGAGTCCTGAGTCCAACTGACACCCAAACCCCACCAGGGGAGAGGTGTTCACAGTCTGGAATAAATGAATGTCCTCTGCTTTTAACAAGTTTCCTGCCTTTCTAACTGCCAACAGCCAACAGAGGAGAGGCCATGGAGCTGAGATGAGGGTATACATAGCATTCTGATCCCACAGAGCAGAATGGGAACTCTGTTATCAGAAGCCAGCAGTGCCTGCTAAGCTTTGGAGGGTCTCTATTGCTGTTTCCAAGGTTGGGGGATTCCATCCCCCCTATTGCTTTGAAGTTTGGTAAACATTTTAATTGAGTGGAGACTGTCTGGAAATGTGTTTATTCATGAACGCCCACAAACAGCTTGAAAGTTCATGGAAAGAGTGTGCCAGTTGACCTGCCATGAACTTCACTTTGCGAACCACGAACCAGCCAAAATTCCTCATTTATTTTAGTTCATGAGCCAGTTCATGCGGATCTCTAAACTTCATTGATCCCTGTGAAATAAAGGCATGAAGAGCAGATATCCTATGAGGAAGTCCCTGCTCTCCTGCATTTAGTAGTGGTAGGAATGGGTCAGTTTTAACAAACATATATAAAAATAGTCTGAAAAAAATTACAAGGCACTTTCACAAGCAAGATTAATAACGATTGCTTGTTTTAGAACTCATAAACCTGGTTGTTGCAGCAAAGCCATTTAAAATTGTCCCAGTCCACTCACTGGCGTTGGGCCCAGGCCGCAGGTCTTCTGATGGAAGGGAGCCCTGGACAGCCCCAGGAGGTAGAGCACATCCCCATCAGCCAATGGGAGGGCCCAGAAGTCTCACTGGCCCCAATGCCTGACCAAAACTGACCCCTGTGGGTGCAGCCCTGGTCCCGTGAGGAGCGCTGGAGCCAGGGTGAATCTGGGTCACTGCAGGTGGAAGTGGTGCTGGGTTGGGGAAGCCCCACCTGGGCCAACCCACGGTGCCCGTGACAGGCCTAGCCTGTCCCAGTGCCAAGAGGTCAGTGTCAGAGCTTAAAGAGGAGGCAAAGCCAAGTCAGGTGGGGAGGGGGCAGGGCCAAGTCCAATGGGGGGCTGGTACGGGCACAGGGTACCCACCTCCCTGCCTCCCAGTGCCTGCAGGATGGAAAAGTGCCTGCTCCCTGCTACGGCCCCCAACATTCCAATTGGCAGGGGAAGCAGTGACTGAAGCTGAAGACAGCATGGACCAGGTCACCCCCAACGCAGACACCACCATGGATCTGGCTCAGTTTGGCCAATGGATGCCTGAACACCAGGTGCAGCTGTTTGCTTGAGGACACTGCTGTTTGGTTGATGACACTCTAGCTCTGACTTAGATAACCACACAGGTGCTTTTTGGACCTAAATTGGAAGACGTCCTAATTCAGCAACTGTGCATTTGGCACCAGACACATGACTTTCATCTTTTGAGGCCTCACAAACATCTTTGTCTTGTGTCTTTAGATTTTGCGGCTTACCCTTCCTTTTCTTGGTCCAATATTCACTTATGGGTTATCTTATTGTAATATTTATTAAAGTTACATGTACCTCAATATTGTTTGACCTCTGAAGAAGGCCCCAATAGGGTGGAAACGTGTCAGGTCATGCGTATTGGCCCTTGTGTTTAGGCCACCTTTACTTGTTTACGAGGCTTTCATTGGGCCCTTATATATCTTTAACTGTCTTTCAAATAAATACATGTATTTTTGTATATTTTCTATATTATACTTTTTGTATATTATAAGTTTTAACTTAGTTTTTAATATTGGCCCTTTATTTGACTTCTTTCTTACCCTTGTGGTTCTTGATTCCAGTTTTTGCGTCAGATTCATTTCCCCCTCCCTGTGCCTTACTGTGCCTTACTGCAGGACATCACCCAACAGCAGCAGGCCTCCCAAGCAGCTCTGGTGTGTGATCTCCAACACGAAAGGGGCCTCGGCGGAGGAGGGCCAGGGTGGAGCCTGTAGCCTCCACTGATGAAGCTTGGGCCCAACAATGAAATTGAGGGCTTTTTAGAGGCCTTCGAGAGAGCCGCGGAAGTGACCCAATGGCCGAGTGATCAGTGGGCCTTCATATTGGGACCTTATCTGATGGGAGAGGCCCAAACTGCTCTGAAGGACCTGGACACAACAGATGCCGTGGATTATGATAAAGTAAACGCAGCCATACCTGACCGGCTGAAGGTGACCCCAGAGACCAACTGCCAGTGCTTCCGAGGGCTGCAGGTCCAGGTGGTGGTATAGTCCCGGGTGATCATCACCTCCCTTAAGGATGCAAACCACCCACATGGACACTCCTGGTGGAGCTAGGACATCACTGCCTGGTGGCTCTGATCAACAGCAGCAGCTCGGTCTTCACCAGCTGATGAAGCCCAGCACACCATGGTACCTCCCGATCCCAACCCCAGTGCTGACCCCAGGGGTGAAGAACAGGCAGACCTGGGAAAACAATGGCTGTGGGACCTGCAGTTTGGAGCTGCACAGGGACAGGATGAGGCCTTGGCGGGTCTTCACCAGTGAGTGGCAGTGACTGACGGGCAAGTGGTCCACCCTCGGTGGAACCACCACCTCCCCTGAGTGGTTCAAGAAGGGGGTGTATGGTACCAGGACGTAAAGGGGCATTTGGGGCCACTGCGACAATTGCTGGTGCCCCACTCCTACCAGCAGGAGGTGTTGTGGGCCACCCATGACCACCCATGTGCCAAGAACACCCTGACCCGGGTGCTGGTGCAGTTTTTCTGGCCAACAGTGGCATGGAATGCACAGGCATACTGCTGGTCATGTGACATGCCAGCAAGTCACAAGTTGGCCAGAGCCACGAGCCCCATTGGCCCCTCTGCCAGTCACTGGCACTCCTTGAGTGAGTGGCCATGGAATTCTTGGGGCCCCTACCCCGTACGCCTCGGGGGCCTGCTATCTCCTCATAATCATGGATTAGACCACTCACTTTCCTGCCCTTTCTGAGACTTCCAGCTGCTCCCCATGGGTCAGGCAAGGAAGGCATGACAGGCGAGGCGGCACTGCAACTGGTGGGAGCCCCTGAGGGAGGGAAGCAGGGCACAACCTATCTGACATAGCTGTCTAATCTGACAACCTATCTGACATAGCTGTCTAATCTGACTGATATGCATATTTCTGACTATGAAAGCAGTGACCTTATAGTAGCTCCATAAACATCAAAGAAACATCAGTGTTCCTCCTGAGGTTATGGCCTCCTGAATTAAAATATCAAGCAAGGGAAATCAAGGGTGCAAAATGCCAATTGTTATGACATCATAGAAGCCCACAAAATCAAAGTGAAGTATGAAGTATGATCATGTCCATTAATATCCTAAAAGAAATATGGACAGACCACTAGTTTTAGTATCTGAGTATCTGTCTAAGAAACAGACGTATTTTCTTCTTGTAAGGGTGTCCAAAGCTGTCTCTTTAAAAACAAACATTGGAAATAGACAGCAGTTTCTCTGTATTGATGCTGTTAGCCAAATTGCCACGGATTATTAATAACTTTGGGGAATTATGATATTATAGAGGGCAATAGGCAATTATGGGAGCGATCACCTATGTAAACAGGGGTTCCACTTCTTCCAGAAGCACCAGAAATAGACACAGAGACCAACTTCAAATTGAAATGGTTTCTTTACTGATGGTACTTCACAAGCATACAATTACTCAAACATGCTCACAATTACACAGATCTAGGAAAATTAGATAGAAAAGGATAGCAACATTTGCATGAGCAGGATATTTCGTTGATGGGCAATATTTACCTGTCCTTGGCGTGATGAAGCAATCCACAGGAAAAATAATAAAAGGGAAACTATGGGGAACTAGGGTCATATTCTGAACCAGCAGAACACGTGGAGACTCTGGCTGCGCAAACCAACAGCCATGGAGGTAGGGTGGGGTCTACAGGTAAGGAGAGAGAGAGAGCACATGGCCTAAGCCAGCTTTTTTTATGAGGGGGCTTGGGGGTGGGAACTGCTGGACACCTCCCCTGGCACATCCCATACTGGTCCCTCCCCAAAACATGCTAACTAAATCTGGTTGGGGGGGCTAAGGGATTGGGCAATATTGAGTTCTACTTACTCTGAGCAGTGACACCTGGGAGGGTGATGACTAATGCAGCCAAAGTCATTGTCAGTCCCTTGATTAACTTATGGCTGTGAAGCTTCTTGTTAGGCAAGGCTGGGTGGGGGAGGAAAGAAGGTTGCCTGCGTGACAATGAAAGTATTCTTCATGGAGTTTAGATTCCAGGCTTCTGGTCTTTTACCTTATCATGGCATTTGTTTAAGCCAGCAATGGTTGTTCATGGTGCTTCACGTGGCTAGGGGAGTGGTCCAGGTAACCTCAGGAACCATTGGCACATCATCTCAGGGGAAGGCTTCCTTCTTCTGGGCGTATGTCTACAGCTGGCATCACTTCAGGATTACCACACAGTTCAGTCCCTTTTGCACACTAATTGCACAGTCCAGTTTTATCACTTATGAACTACTAGGAATAAGGCTCATTGTGGAAATAAATACAACAACAATCTCTGGGAGATTGCCCCAGCCTTGGGCACTCAGCATTAATTTGCTGTGGCGACCTCAGCAGAGTATAATGGCACAGAGTCCACCATTTTTTCCAGGGGAACTTATTTCTGCCATCTGAAGAGCAGTTGTAATTCTGCATGATCCCTCCCCTGGAGACTGGCAACAATGGTTCCCCATGGTTTCTAGTTGTAATTCTGAGTGATCTCCAGCCCCCACGTGGAGATTGGCGACAATGGTTCCCCATGAGGGAATGGCTGGCTTGGAAGGTGGAGTCTATGGCATTGTACATGTCTGAGGTCCCACGCCTCCTCAAACCTCACCCTCTCCAGACTCAATCCCTCAAATATCCAGGAATTTCCCAACCTGGAGTTGGCAACCCTATCAGGACTGGCCCCAATGAGTTTTCTCCCAAAGATCAAAATAGGTGTGGAAAGGGACTTTTACTAACAGAACCTGGTTGCTTAGCAACAGGCACTGAGGAGAAAGTACAGTTGCCAGGTCTGATTAGGGACTGGACCAGCTCACGCCAAGCCTTCTCGCTGATTAGGGAAATACCTGAAGATTTTGGGGGGTCGATTCTGTGGAGAGCAACATTGGGGGGGGGATGGAAGGACTCAGCAGGGAATAATGTCATAAGGTCTACCCTCCAAAGCAGCCATTTTCTCCAGGGGAACTGATCTCTGTCATCTGGAGATCAATTGTAACAGTGGGAGATCTCCAGGTCCCACCTGGAGATTGGCAACCTTAGGGGAAAGTTGGCCACACAGCAGGTGGTTGAAGATAATGGTTTGATGGTCGCTGGCCCACCTCATTAACCAGCCAGCCATGGTGGAGCCAAAAGGAGAGAGAGCCATTTTAAGTTTATTCTGATAGGAAAGTGGCCAAGCTGGCAGTGGGCGGGGGAGGGGGTTATGCAGAAAGTCCTTTGGTTTTTTACTGACAAAAGCAGGCTTGGTTGCCTACCAACAGCCACTGAGGGGACAGTTAGTCACAGTTAGTCCCACACAGGAGCCAAGAGAAGTGTCTTCCTCAGGAGAGAGTCCGGCTTTCCAGGAGCTGCACCTTGTTTCATCTAGGCCAGACCCTCCCTGGCACTGCCACTGCTGCTGAATGAAGGTGGGGGAGCCTTTGAAAGGCACTGGGCAGCCTTCTCTGCGGTGCAGCCCGCTGAGCTATCACCCTGACGAAGCGCCGGCCTTGCGGCTGAGGGAAAGGGGCCGTGAGGGGCAGCAAAGGTGAGTGCTTCCCCTGCTTGCTGCCGCTTGCTAGATCTGCCTCCTTCTCCCCTGTGGAGGGGTTCCTGCTCTCTTGGTGGAGTGTCCATCCCCTTCGCTGGCCCCCTCCAGACAGGGCAAGACGCTAGCTGCTGGCTCTGTGGTCGGGGACGAGGCAACGCAGCGAGGCAATGCAGCCAGGGGATTGGCAGACCTTCAGAGTGACAGCTGAGGGAGCCAAAGGCTGTGGGAGCATGTGGAACGTTGAGGAAAGTGGGACATGAAAACTCTTTTATATATAAGGAGAGATAAGTCCATAAGAGTGCAATAAGTGCCTTGCAGGGCAACAATGCAACCAATCATGCAACCTTTCCTTTGCATCATGTGTGAGCAAAGAACCAGCTTTCACATCTACAGTAGTCTCCCACTAGCAATAACAGCTTCCAACTCTGATAAGTGCTACAGTTACCAGAGAGCCTTTTTTCAGCTCCATAACCACAATAGGCTGCCACCTGCGTCCATCTACCCATTCTTTTCAGCAGCATCTGTCTTCTTCTAGAAGAAAAGAATAAGAAAGTTATAACAGAGGAAAGTCACAGCTATGTCCTAATTCCTCTGTTTTCCAAAAAGGAAAGGCAGAACTCTTCAGCGGGCTGTAACATGTATCTTCTCTAATAGTTAAACAGGGCTCTTTTTGTAGCAGGAACTCCTTTGCATATTAGGCAACACACCCCTAATGTAGCCAATCCTCCAAGAGCTTACACAGCTCTTCTTACAGGGGCTACTGTAAGCTCTTGGAGGATTGGCTATTAGGGGTGTGTCGCCTAATATGCAAAGGAGTTTAAAAAATTATCTTTTGCCTCTTAGCCAAAGAGTTTAGAAGTGGCATCCATGTAAATTCCATGGCTAAAACAGTATAATAAAAATTCAGCAAGAACACCAGGAACAACAAAAATAAATCATGATAAAATCAACATTAAAAAGCCAGCATAATTGCAAACACCCACACACACACTACAGACAACCTAGGGTGATAATAAAAAGGTCTTAAACTGGAAACTAAAACGAAACAGGTCAGTTGCCCTACAACCCTATAGTTTCAGTGGAATCCTAGAACATTGCCCCAACACAATGATGTCGTTTTGTGGGTTTCCACCCAAAGTGGGGGGGGGGGGCAGTAGGGGCTGCCAGCAGGAGCTCTCATGCTGTAGGGGTAGATATGGCAGCCCTACTGCTGAGTCAGCTTGGCTTTCTGACAGCCAAAATTTCTACCAGCATCTTGTGTGGGCAGATTCACACCATCTCTGTACTCTGTACTGGTATGCACAGCTGTGGGGGGGGGGGGGCTGGCACCATAAGCTGTAAACAGTCATGGGCTGAGAAAAAAACAGCAACCATGAAGCCAATAAGCATGCAAAATTGCCAGTGCTGGGCCACTGCCCACTCTATAATTAAACAGCTTTCTTGGTCTGTGTGCCCTGTCAATCTTTGTGCTCTTGAATAAAGGGCTGACTTTATGGCAAAATACTTTTCCAGACCTTATGCTGAAGCAGTATAATGTATTGCCTCCTATGCAGTGATAATGACACCAGATACCACACTCATCGACCTTCTTTACAGTGCTCCAGAACTTTTATCTTATTGAGTCAAACGTCTTTATAGAAAAGAAAACAATACAGGAAAGAAGAAAACAGTCATAGCATAATGCTGATTAAGAATGGAGACACCCCCCTACAGAAGACTACATAGTGAGATGCCTTTTATTTTGATGGCACTATTTCACTGTCTATCATAAACTTAGCGAAGCAGGCTTTCTCTATCCAGCTCTCCTTTTATTGGGCATAAATCACTCCTGACAGGAAGTTTTATGCCTAAATCCGTTTACTGTCCTTGTTGGTAGTCTTTAAATTAATATTTATAAGCTGAGAGAGGCCTAAAAGGATGCAGCAGTAAAATACCTAAATGCCTCAGTTTGGCTTGAACTGATTTTTTCCCCTTCTTGACCACTGACATTCTTTAATTACCAGTGACCCAGGCGCACATTGTCTCTGCTCTCTCAGGCTCACAAATCACTGCCTTTGATGGTATTATGCCTGACAAAAGGGGCGGATCAAGCAGAATCTGCTTGCTTGATATATTGGACAAACAGGCACAGTTCAAGGGAAAAAGGAGATACAAAGAAATCACCTAAAAGGTAACAGAAACAGCTAAAATGGTGAAGCAATCAACTATGGTCTGGAAGCTGAACCATGTACTATATTTGTAAATATATGTACTATATTTGTAAAACTAATAACAGCAAATTTTAGGTCATATATCATTTGAGTGCATCAATTTGCAGTTTGTATAAATACTACTGGTTATTTAGCATCTTTAATGAGTGGGATACAATACAGACGTGTTCTGCCCAATACATTTTTTAATTCACCCAGTGTGGTATGTCAATTCACAGTCACCACTATGGAAATGTAATCTGTGCTATAGAGCAATGGGCTCAGACATGCAACCCCTGCATGTGTGTATGATGTAATATGTAATATAAGATGGGAATGCTTGTATAGCAGTAGGTATAATGAAGCCCTGATCATTCAGGCAGGAGTTGTATTTAATTTTTCATATTTTATTTATTTACTTCATTTATACCCCACCGTTCTCTGCCCAGTGGGGATTCAAGGCAGCTTACATCATTTTCCTCTCCTCCATTTATGCCTATTACAGTTGCTATTACAGGGTTTTGACTTAGGCCAGCATAACTAACATAAAGTTGCCCTAAGTGTTCCCTCTAAGCTAAGTTAGTGTGAGCTAGCTCACAATCTTGTAGCTCACAATCTTGTAGCTCACAGACTTTTGTCTTCGCTCAGGAAGGATGGGGCTCCAGAGCAAACTGATTTATGCAGTAGCCAAATCGCTGTCTCACAACTTTAAAGCCAGTAACTCACAAAGCGGAATTTTTGCTCACAAGACTCCACAGCTTAGAGGGAACATTGCTAAGGATGGAAGTGTTGGTATTGTAGAAAGCTGTGTTAGTGGGTCCTTTCATAGGGTTGGATCCAAATGTAATTTTCTGCTAATGGAAGGTGCTTCCATCATCAGCATGGGACTTTCCTGCCTCCTCCCATCCCTCCACAGCCCCAACTCCCTAAAAATGCTGTTCCTAGGAAACAGGGGACCCCCTGAAATAGAAAAAAAGGAATGAATCAGAGGTCTGTAAGATGAGGGGGAATCAGAAAAAAATTCCCTCCACTTGTACTGGTGGACAATTATGGTATGACTGAATTCAAACAGGAATCCCTGGGATGCTGAAAGTCAGACAACCTGAGAGCTCCACATGGAGGAAATATACTATTTCTCACAAAAGGATCATGGGAAATCAACATGTGTGTGTGAGTGTATGCATGTGTTCATGACTGTGTCACCTGTTACATGATACACATGGGGAAAGAGCCACAAACAACAAGATTGTCAATGATTATATGAACTGACATATAGGATGGACTTTATGCCAATCCATATTTCAGCATATCTATGAAAAGAGAGGAGTATAACGAATTTTGTTTTACCATGTTGGGTCTAGGAGATATGTCCTACAGAGCAGTAATAACTAAGTGGCAGCCAATAGGTTGGGTCCATTTCTCAGGCTCCATAATGATAAAACCTAGATAGGTAGGTGATGCCAACTTTATTATACTGTGTGTCTAGCCTTAAATGAGTCAAGTTATGAATATATAAATTGTAGACTGTCAGATCAGTGGTTTACCTCAGAGATACTCACTCAGTGGCTTGGGAGCTATATATGATTCTTTGACATGCGACCTGTGGCTCTTCTGATTAAGGTTTCCCAATGTGGCACCAACTCCATGTTCCAGGAAAGTGGGAATGGCCATTACTTGGTGGAACTTGTGGTTGGCAGGTGATTCCTAGCTTGAAACAGCTACTGCCAGAGGGACTGGAGGAGAGGTAAACTGCAAGCCTCCTTGAGCTGTGGGCCTCATGTTAGGGATGTGGATAAAAGGCATATCCTCTCAAACAAATTTCCACCTGTCTTCATAGCTTCTGTAATCCTGCATCCAGCTGGCTGCAGAGAAGAGAAAGTAAAACCGACATGGCAGCTACCCAAGAAAAGAGCAAAGAGGCCATAATGGCATGGTGGTGCTAATATTCTCCTTTCTCCACAACCAACTTGCTGTCCTCTGGGCACCTTGCCAGAGCTCCAGTTCTTCATGCTGAGGAGACAGTGAGAAGGCAAAGCAAGAAGGTATACAAGGGCTGGCTAAGATTCATCACTGGTGGGGAAAGACAACCTTACATGGTCAGAGGTAATCTGGTAATTAAAAACTTTATGATTATATGTTTAACAAGAACTTGTGGGGAACATCTCATTCCCTTCCCTCTCTATGTCCTCTTTGTTTTCCCTGGCAGCCCCCATAGCCTCTCACCCTCTTCTTCTTCATTCTCTCCTTCCCACCTACCAGCATCTGTCTCCTTGTGTTTATCTTTTCCTCCTTCTCCCTCCCTGGCAATCTCTCCTCAGGAAAACTCTGGCTGAGTTGCGTGGTCCCAGTTGCTGGATTGGGTCAGGCCCAGTTGCACAGTGCCAACCAAGCCAGACCAGGTTGCATGTTGGTGAACCTGCAAGAATTTATGGAGGCACCTCTATTCCCATGCATCCTCCTCCCTATACTATTTCCTCTTTTCCCACCTCTTGGCATCCCCCATATCCTCAACTTTCCCTGCTTCCTTTTCTTCTTCCTACGAATCATCCAGCCTACCTTTTATCTAAATTTGCCAGCTCTGTTACCCAGAGAGGCAGTCATCTATTTAATTGGGGGAAATTAGCTTTAAAGGAGACAAAGCGAGAGGGGGTAACTGGGATTCTCCATCAATGTAAACCAGATTTCCCCCCTTTAAGAGAACTCTCAAAATAAAACAGTCAGATGTACAACTGGAAAGATTTTTATGAAAAGAGAATAAAAGGATAAAACACACATACAAACACGCTGAAAATACATACAAGGTTAGCTAAGAGGAAATCAGGGCGAAGAGGGGGGAAAGCAATTTTGGGGAAGGCTATAAGTACCACTCGAAGATAGAGGTCCACGGAGGCAGCAGCAAAACAACCAGTGTTTCACAGAGAGAAGAAGAGAAAACCCAAACAGATTTGGGGGTGCATGTACGGATCGAAGAACACACACAGAGCACTAGTGGCTAGGAACTCCAGATATAGGGCAAAATGCTCCCTGAGGCAAGCTGATGTATTTAGAAGAAGAAGAAGAAGAAGAGATTGGATTTATACCCCGCCCTTCACTTGGGAGTCTCAGAGCGGCTTACAAACTCCTTTCCCTTCCACTCCCCACAACAGACACCCGGTGAGGTGGGTGGGGCTGAGAGAACTGTGACACAAACTGCTCTTTTCCAAGGACAGCTGTGCCAGAGCTTGTGACTGACCCAAGTTCACATCAGCAGGTGCAAGTGGAGGAGTGGGGAATCAAACCCGGTTCTCCCAGATTAGAGTCCGCACACTTAACCACTACACCAAAACAACAACTTGGTGGGTTTTTTGGAGGTGGATAATGATTTGGGAGAAACTTGATGGGATTTTTTGAGGAGGACTATAGGTGTAAATGGGGTTTGATGACCCTGTAAGTACCAGATGGGAAAAGCTACCAGGTTTGGTGAATAGTGTTAAGTTTTGCATAATTAGGGTAAATGGATGACGGGAAGTGAGGCTGGGCATTGATGAGATTAGTCCAAGGTGAGGCAATAGGTACTTGGGAGACCCATTGTACTAAATTATGCATCTCCCTAAAATGGGGGGGGGGGTTGTTAGCTAGCCAGCTGCTCTTACACTTCTAAACCACATGTCCAGACTTCTCTGGCTGGCATCCATTTTGTGTCATTTTGGGCCAGGCAGTGTATCATGATATTTGAGATGATATTTTAGGGTGTTTATGGTTTTCTAGCTATAAACTGCCCCTCAGCAAGTGGATGGGTCTGACCACTAACAGTTCTGGGTTGGGAAATACTTGGAGATTTGCAGGTGGAGACTGAAGAGGGAAAGGTTGGGGAAGAGATTGGACCGCAGCAGGGATGTGATGCTATAGAGTACACTCTCAAAGCAGGGTAACTGCCGAAGGCCAAAAACAGCTCTGGAAAGGACCCTGTCCCTGCGCCCTGACTTTTACTCACTGAAACAAAGCTTGAAGCCTGGCAGTACTGATGTAGTTGCCTAGCAGCTGCCACAGAGGCCATTCATTTCTTTCAAATTCTGCTTCTACCATTGTGGAGGGTTTTAACCCTACCATATATATTTTTTGATATTTCAGATTTAATCTGCAAACCTGGGGTTTTATAGATAGATTGGTCTCTCCACTGCCCCAGTTTCCAGATTAAAGTATACACAGATGAGGCCACTTTGAGAATTAGATACATTGAAGTGCGTTTGGTGGGGTAGCATACAAAGCACAAACTTTTGGTTAGTGGTAAATGAGAATGTGGCTCTCCATGACACACAGTGAGCACCACTGGCTCATTTAGTCTACTGCTGCCTACTGTAACTGGTAGCACCATTCCAAGGTTTGAAGTTGAAATATTTCCCAGCTCTGTTACTTTAACAGTGTGAGCCTAATCATAGTTATACCCTTCTAAATCTATTAACTTTAAACTCTCCTTATGATTGCACTGTAAGTCCTTTAAAATGCAAAAGACTGATCCTGACACTTGTTGCATATAAAGGATGTACTCTATCACTGAGTTATGGCATGAAGTAAACCAACATACCCTTCTAACGTACGTCAAAAAATAAAACTAGCCTCTGAGATACACAGTCATTCCTGATTTATGGTAAAGGCTTACAAAACAGTACTTTACAAGATGGTAGATTATCAATGGGAAAACCTTTAAGGTCATAGCAGAGATCATATGAATTAGCCCTGGAGCTTTATTGTAAGATCAGCTTTTCATAATGTTTATATATTTCTGGAGAGATTCAGCCCAGTGATCATGGTGTATAATCTGATTTATAAATACACACAGATTCTGATTTTCCAGTGGGATCATGAGGCTGGCATTCTGTTTTCTGGAATGCATTCAGTAGTTCAGGCTGGAAAAGGATCAGATGAGCCTTTTATCCAGCCAAAGAGGATGAATGGGTTCCCATGCAGTTTGCATTTTTGTACATTTACCATTTGTGTGGGCTGTTAAGAAGGACTCCAGGTGCAATATTAACCCCAGTGAAATTGGTAGTAATTTTGCCATTGGTTAATAAAGAACCACAAGATTTCTCCATGACATGAGCACTCATTCATTCATACATACAAAGAAAGAAACCTGTAAAGCTGAAAAAATGGGATGTGATCTGTATAACTATAGATAACTGTACAATTCCTGGCCATAAAAGGTGTGCATTGGCCCTTTGCTTCTGGCCTTCCAGCAGTTGGATGCATCTGTTTTGTTCCAGAAGGACTTTGACAGTTTATCCCTTGACCTATTGATTTGTGGGCTCTGTGTTATTTTATCATTAATAGACTACTAATTTATGCCTTGTCTTTTAATGCTTTTATTCTTTACTCTTTATTCTGATTTTTTTACTGTTCCTTAAGTTGGCTAATACACTGCCTTTATTAATTGCTGCTGTTGTTTTACTGTTACTAATTTTGTGTTTTGTTTGTTTTTCTCTTGTTCTTAGCCACCTTGCTTGTTATTTTTATCACCATAAATAAAAGCAGAGGGGGGGAGAGATGGATGAATGGATGATAGATGCCTTCTTTTATCTGGCACTGATTATCTGAACACTTTGTTTATTTTCCACACTGTTTATATAAATACAGTTGGTCTTTGTTGCTTGGATAAGTATCTCAGAACAAATTCCTATCATGTATACACAGAACTGATCAGATTTAAAGTTCATTCATTCAGAATTGATCAGATTTGAAGTTGATTCTAAATATTTGTTTCAGCACAAATTTCTTTCAACAAACAGTTCCTTAAGAGACCATGAGCCAGATGTTTCTGAAGAACTTTAATGAACATGGTTAATAGGATGTTTTTTTATACCAGGTAAATTTTGGGAAATGTTTGGCTTTAAACGCTTTCAGAAAGAATAAAAATCTAGCCAACTTAGAATAATTTAATCTTCTGGCTATGAAAGCTTCTTTTCCAGCCAATATTTTCCATCTAAAGATGTTACATTTATGCAGTCACTCTAAAACCTCCTTTTGTAGCAACATTAGGAACTATTTTTAGGTCCACACAAATTCAGACCTCCCAGACTGTCTGTGCCCAAATGATGCCAGCCAAAAAGAAGACCATGTCTTCTAACTGGTGCCCTGACCCATGCCAAACGCATCACAGTAACTGTTGTTGGAAGACCTCAGAACTGAAATGTTTGGACAGAGCTTTTCCATTGGCGCTGACCCATTGTTCTCAATAATCCACGTTTCATTTGCCACATGGCACAGGCAGACTGTCAGTATAGGTCCTCTTCAGATCATTGTCTCCAGTGATGAAGCAGATGGTTGCACAGTCACTTCTAACTGTGCCAGTGACCTGTTGAGGAGTATGCCGTGCAGGTGGGCTGGTTCACCCTATTCCCTAAAACAGGTAACT
>NW_015162485.1:983476-1007175 GCF_001447785.1 Gekko japonicus | reverse complement strand
CATATAGCCTAGGTGTGTGTTTGGGTTTTTTAAAGAGCATAGCCCTGATGTATCAGACCAAATTTCCATTTAATCTGGCATCCTGTTTCAAACAGTGGTAGCTTCAAACGACTTACGAAGGCAACAGTGCTCCCTCCTCAGCTGCTAACCCTGTCTTCTAAGCAACAGGTATTGTTACATTGACTCTGAAAATAGAGGCTCCATTGAGCTGTGAAGGCAAATGGTCACAGATAGATCTGTCCTCTACGTCTAAATATATTTTAAAGTCACCTAAGCTGTTCGAAAGTAAGACATTGCAAGTAGATAAATAGGTACAACTTCAGTGGGAAGGTAACAGCGTTCTGTGCGCCTTGGTGTTTAGTCATGCCGGCCACATGACCATGGAAACGTCTTCAGACAGCACTGACTCTTAGGCTTTGAAATGGAGATGAGCACCGCAACCCTAGAGTTGGATTTGACTGGCTTTCAAGCAAGGGAACCTTTACCTTTAAGCCAGTAACTAACAACCTATCTTGTGATAGCAAATTCTATTTTAATTATGTTTTATGTGAAAAAGTACAATATTTGCCCTGAATCTACTACTCATCAGTTTCACTGAGTGACCTTGAGTTCTAATAGTAGAAAAACCAAGAAAAATATATCATCATCTGGTGCCTCCATTCATAATTTTATAAACCTTTGTAGCGTTACACCTTAGTTATCTTTTTTCACAAATGAAATAGCTTCAAATTATGTTCCTTATATGGAAGATCTTCCAATCATCTGGGTTTCTCTGTCTGCACCCTTTCTAGCTCCATGCTTTTAGAGATGGGCAATCAGAACTATAAATATAATGCAATCCTAAACAGTCAAAACTTTCTAAGCCCATTATTTGCACTGATAGCATTCCAAATATTAACCACACCATAGGGTTATTTATTTATTTAGAATGTTTATTGTCTACCTTTCTTCCTTACAGAGCTCAAGGTGGCTAACAATATTAATGAAATACATAATATAGATAACATAAAAACATAAAACCAAGATTTTAAAACCACTGCTTTAATCAAATGAAGTCCGTAATAAAATCATCTTCAGCTGCCTCCTAAAAATCAAAAGGAAGGGACCAGGTGCAGGTCCTTGGGGAGGCTGTTCCATAATCCTGGGGCTGTTACTGAAAAGGCCCTCTGTCATGTACCCAGCAAATGAGCTTCTTTGATAGATGGGACAGTCAGGACAGAGGATCTCTTCCTGTGATCTTAATTCCCATGCATTAAGTTTTTGCACAAGATGATCCTTCAGATACCCTGGTTCCAAGCCATGTTGGCTTTTAATCAAAACCAGCACCTTAGGGTTGCCAGCACCACCAGTGGAGGCAGAGCTTCCCCTGCCACCAGGCCCTGCCCCCCCCAATCAGCTGGCTGGTGGGGGGACTGACCAGGAGAAAGAGGAAGGCCCAGGCCATGTAGCCAGTGTTGCACAGGAAGTGACATCATCATGCCAGTGACATCTGGGCAATGTTCTGGTATTTGGACAAAAACTCTATGGTAGAAGTCATTTTTTTACCCTAGAGTTTTTGCTCAAATACCAGAGTGTTGCAGCAATGTCACAGCAAAATGACATTACTTCCTGTGCAATGCCAATGATATGGCCTGGGCTTTCCTCTTTCTCCTGATAAGTCCCCCCATCCCCCACTCGGTGCCAGGAGGGGCCTGGCAATCCGACAACACCTTTAATTGGGCTTGGGAACAAATCAGTAGTCAGTGTGATTGCTGTAACATTGAGGTTACATGCTCTCAATAGCTGGCCCCAGCCAGCAGTCTAGCTGCAGCATTCTGCACTCGCTGCAACTTACAAACACTCTTCAACAATAGCCCCAAATAATATGTCTGTAGTATCTATTATTTCATTCCTAATAACAACTTGTAATATAGAATTGTTCTTTCCACTGTAAATCTACACTGGCATGATATATTAAACTACCCACATGATCCCAAAAATCTGTTTCCTGTTTAGCTCAAACCAGTTCTTATTCCATTTGTTTCTAAGTGAAATTGGAATGCATTTACTTACACTGAATCTGATTTGTCACTGGATTCACATTCACCAACTTTGAATAAGTCCTTTTGGAGCCTTTTATAGTTTATTTTATTTATTTATTTATTTTATTGCATTTATACCCCACCCTCCCCTCGAACGGGCTCAGGGCGGCTCACATAGGGCACTAAGTGCGTACAATATACACAAATTTAAAACATTAAATTTGATTTCAACGGATGCACATATTTATTTATTTATTTATTTATTTATTGAGATTTATACCCCATCCTCAACACAGAGCGGGCTCAGGGTGGCTTACAAGGGGCAAAGCCCATATAAAACAGATAAAAGCAATAAAAACATTAATAACAATTGTACTCAATTAGACAAGATGGTCTCCGAATACATGCCAGATGGTAGACAGACAGTTCTCCAGGGATGGTGTTATCCTATTGCCTATCCCAACCAGGTAAATCCAGTGGTATCAGTCACGCAGAAATAGTGGCAGATCTTCCCGGGCCATCCTTAACCCCAATGTTATCCACCGCATTGATGGCGGTGGTAGTGGTGGCCCCTATGTGAAAGCCTGGCGGAAGAGCTTCGTCTTACAGACCCTGCAGAACTGCATAAGGTCCCGTAGGGCCCTGATCTCCCCCGGGAGCTTGTTCCACCAGGTAGGGGCCGCCACTGAAAAGGATCTGGTCCTAGTCACAGCAAGCCTTGCCTTCCGGGGAACCACCAGGCGATGTTGTGCCCCGGACCGATGTGCTCTTGGGGGTATATACGGGGAAAGGCAGTCCCTCAGGTAGGTCGGACCCTGGCCATGTAGGGCTTTAAAGGTAAGTACCAGCACTTTGACGCGGATTCGGTATGCTATTGGCAGCCAGTGCAATGCTTTCAGTCCAGGCTGGATGTGCTCCCACTTGGGGAGACCCATCATCAGCCTGGCCGCTGCATTCGGCACTAGCTGCAGCTTCCGGATCTGCCCCAAAGGCAGCCCCATGTAGAGGGGCTTGCATAGCAGAGGGGAAGGCTAGGGTAATGAAAAGATGTTGCCCAACCCCCCGGCGGTCTCTCTCTATAAAAGAGCAGTGGTGGAAGTGGCCATGGCAGCTCCTACTCGTGAGCCTGGAGAAGAGCTCCATCTTGCAGGTCCCTCAGGTATGTCGGACCCTGGCCATGTAGGGCTTTAAAAGTAAGCACCAGCACTTTGAAGCGAATCTGGTATGCTATAGGCAGCCAGTGCAGCACTTTCAGCACAGGTCAGGTGTGCTCCCAGCAAGGGACGCCCACCAACAACCTGGCCACAACATTCTGCACCAGCTATAGCTTCCGGATTTGCGACAAAGGCAGCCCCATGTAGAGAGCGTTGCAGTAGTCTAGCCTCGAGGTGACCGTCACATGGATCACTGTAGCTAGGTCATTGCGGTCAAGGAAAGGAACCAACTGCCATATCAGCTGAAGATGATAAAAGGCCAATCTGGCAGTGGCCACTACCTGGGCCTCCATCATTAAGGTAGAGTCTAGAAGCACTCCCAAGCTCCTAACCTCCGAAGCTGGCATCAAAGGTGCCCCATCGAAGGTCGGGAGCGGGAGCCCTAACCCCGATCCGGTCCAACTCAAGCACAGGACCTCCGTCTTCACCGGGTTTAACTTCAGCCTGCTCAGCCTGAGCCACCCAGCCACAGCTTGTAAAGCCTGGTGCAGATCTTCTGGGTTGGAGTCCAAATGGCCACCCAACATCAAATAGAGCTGGGTGTCATCTGCGTATTGATGACACCCCAGCTCATACCTCCGGACAATCTGGGCGAGGGGGCGCATATATATGTTAAACAGCATCGGGGAAAGCACAGCCCCGTGAGGCACCCCACACTCAAGCGGGTGCCTCTGGGACTGCTGTTCCCCTAGCACTACCCTCTGTCCCCGACCTTGGAGAAACGAGGCAAGCCATTGAAGGCCAAGCCCCCTGATCCCCACGTCGGCGAGGCGGTGGGCCAGCAGCTGATGGTCAACCATATCAAATGCACCCGACAGATCTAACAACAACAGCGCCGCCACACCGCCTTGATCCAGATGTCTACGGAGGTCATCAGTAAGGGCAACCAGTACTGTCGCCGTCCCATGTCCCAGGTGAAAACCGGACTGGAATGGGTCAAGGACAGAAGCATCATCCAGATAACCCTGTAGTTGAACCGCTACCGCCCTCTCAACCGGCCGATAGTTGGCTAATTCAGTCGGGTCCAAAGTTGGTTTTTTCAAGAGAGGGCAGACCATCGCTTCCTTGAGTGCCTCGGGGAGCCTTCCCTCCAAGAGGGACTTGTTAACAATCTCCCTCAAGGCACCTTGAAACCCCTCATGGCCCGCTTTAATGACCCAGGAGGGGCACGGATCAAGGTCGCACGTGGTTGGGCATACAGATACAAGTAATCTGTCGACTTCCTCCAGGCTGAGCTGGTCGAAGCACTCTAAACCCGGACTCGAAGACGTGCAAGGGGTCTCGAGTTCGCTAACTGTTCCAATTTGAGTTTGACTCATCTTGAATAATTGTGTCTTTCACATATTTGGCCACTTCATTGGTTATCCCAAACCGAAGAGAACTAGCAACAGCATCACACAGGTCCCAACAATTGTAATCCTTCACGAATGCCACTGCTTGATTTCCTCTGCCGTGAAAACGACATATACCCCTTTCCTGTTCTTGGATCAGTGACTAATCCATAAAAGGATCACTCTCTTATTCAACAGCTGTTATATTTATTCAGAGGCTCAGAAGTGAGGGACTTTGTAAAAAGCTTTGGGAAGTCCAAGTATCATCATCTTATATCACCGCAGGGGGAGGGGGATCTGTGGCTCTCTAAAGCCATGGATTGGGCCCATTTACACAGAAGAAAGGTTTTTCTATAAACTGAAAATGTGAGGGAATTGAAGGTATAAAACCCCACAAAGCAGAGTACTGTCCGTACATGTGCAGGCAAGGCTTCTGCTATGAGGGGAAGACAGTGTAGGCACATTAATTGGCAACAATGACAACATGCTCAGACCCAGTTCTGATTTTGCCAGCATGGCTCCTGCTTACTGCCCTGCCCCTGGACCCAGCACTGCTTCTGCCTCACCACCACAGCCTCCAGGCCAGGATGGTTACTAGCATTGTGGCTGAGGTCAGGATGCTGTTGTTGCCCTTTAGCCCAGCACAGTTCTCTGCCCTGCCATTGGCCCTGCTGCACCCAGGACAAGCCTGGCCACATCTGGAGACACACAAAAAGGTTAGCACACCCTCCAATGGGATGGGGGGGGGTGGCCAGGCAGAACACCGAAGACTGGGGGGGGGAGATGGGGAGAGTACCGACAATAGGGTAGGGTGGTAAGAGTAGCAAGTGGTGTAAGAGTAGCAAGGATGGGGTCTAGGAGAGGGGAGGGGGAAAAGGAAAGGAAAGGGGAGGTGGCATTGAGAATAAGGGGATGGTTGTTTGGTTGGGTGGGTGGCTGAAGTCAAGGTAGGAAGGGGAGGGTAGAGAAAGAGAGACAGGGAACATTGACAGAGGAGAGGAAGAGAAAGAGATATGTGGGACTGACAGAGAAGAGGAGGGGGAGATTGACAGAGAAGGGGGGAGGATTATCAGAAAAGGGAGGAGAAAAGAGAGAGGGGGCATATTGACTGTTATGTATTGGAACTGAAACATTGCAGGACTGTGCTGCCAGAGACAGGGTGAGCTTGGAGCTGAATAACAATAGACCGACAGGATTCTGGCAGTAACCAATTAAGATGTAAAGTTTTGTAAATAGCCTATCGTTGGGAGTGGGGTGTGTTGGGGTGTGGCCACTGCATGCAATATAACTGAGCTGAGGCTCTGGTCTAGAGCCTTGTTCTTGCTGAAATCACTGAATAAAGTAGAGCTGATCACTAGACTGGGAGTCTGTTCATCCATGGAACCCACTATTTAACATTGAGGGGGGGGGGTAGAGGTGCCCCACCCAAGCCCTGCATGAAACCAGGGAAGCAGTACCCAGCTTGCCTGAGCCGTGGGAAGTGGCCTCCAGCCTTCCCAAGCCCTGTGCGAGGTGAGGAAAGTAGGTAGGCTGCCTCTTCCTTCCTCCATCCCACTTTCTGGAGGTTGGGCAGGGTCAGGCAGACTGCCTCTTCCTCTCTCCCTTCTTCCTTTAAGGCAGAGGTGTCGAACTCATTTGTTATGAGGGCCGGATTCACATAAATGTAACTTTGTTGGGCTGGGCTATGTGTGCTATAAAAAAATAACACAAAGTACCAGAGATATAAACTTTATAAAGATTATTTCAGATGCCTAATGGCAATAGCAGGCATGATTGGATTAGGTGTGATACGCAGAGGGGTAGTAGGTGTGGAGATACCAGCGTTGGTAATGAGACAGGAAACCTAGGTCTCAATTCCATCCAGGAGAATTCAGTCCAGGAGGATGCAAAGAATAAGCGGACATAAGTTTGACATTAGGAACCACAACATTCAGTTGCTGATTTAAGAGTAGCAGTGCTCTTACAAAGGAATTTCAAAGGGAGATTAGAAAGAGAGACTGCTGAATTGTACCCTCCTGGACTGGACTGAGACCTAGTTTTCCTGTCTCATTACCAATGTGCGCTGTTATCATTTGGCATCTGAAATCACTCTCCAAGATATAAGGACCAATCCAAGTGTTCTTATTCCTCATCAGGGTCTTTTTGAAAGAAAATAAATCCAGAAAGGACAGAGAAATCCAATCATTTTGTTAAAAAAACACCATATTTTCAGAATAAGCCAAAATAATTTCCCCAATGGACATTGTGTTTGTCAGAAGAATCCATCCACCCTCAAAGAAGTGTGCTTGCACACAAAAGCTTATACTTGGAACAAAACATTGTTGGTCTTAAAGCTGGGACTCCAGTTTTGTTTCCTCTCTGAAAAGTACTGGGTTCGCTGCATGGATGACTCAGAGTACGACATGGTTCAGACGCGTTTATTGTACTTCACAACAAGACTGACTAAAACGGCCCTACAAGGCCAACTATATACAGTCCACCTGGCACCCCTGTGTTCCCATAGGAGGGTTTGAATTTCCCACCAAGGGTGCTATTGGTGAACTCGAGGTGGACTAGGAGCCTAGGTCCCCTTTGTGTTTGGGGACCAAGCTCCTGCTTGGCGGTCCGCATACATAACACTCTCTGTCTCTTTCTTCCTCCTCCCTTCCCCCCCAAAAGAGGAGGAGCAGCCCCAGAGAAGAAATCAGAAATGATGTGTGTGTGAGGGGTGGGGGGGAGAGCAGCCAGGTAGGCTTGTCTTTTTATCTCTTTGGCAAGGCAGCCACGAGGCTTTGTCTATCTGTGTGTGTGAGTGAGAGAGAGCAACCAAGCGAGGAAGGGGGGGAGGGAGGCTTGTTTTTGTATCTCTCCAGCATGAAGCAACCATGAAGCTCTCTCTGTGTTTGTGAATGAGAGAGGGGGGGGACTGAGTGAGAGAGAGAAGCAGCCCTGGAAAAGGAAGCAGGAGAAGGAAACTGCTTGGGGGGACATTTTTGAGCCCTGTGCAGGCCAGATCCAGCCCGCAGGCCACATGTTTGACACCCCTGCTTTAAGGGTGGCGACAGGATGGGCTGGGGGAGGGGCTCCTTTTCCAAGGTTTCTCACTCCACCCCTCCTCACAGGTTTCTGTTTTGTTTTTTTAGGATAAAATGGAGGAGAATAGAAGGGAAGGCAGCATGGTATAGCCCAGTCTTGTCAGATCCCGGGAGCCAAACAGGGACAGACTTGGAAGGGAGATCACCGAGGAAGAGTCTGCAGAGGAAGGCACCTGTTTCACACTTGCCATGAAAGCTGCTTTCTGGCATCACCATAAGTCAGCTGCAACTTGATTGCACTTTACACACACACATCAAAGAGAGGACAATTATATAATATTGATTGTGTTACAATGCAGTTTTGACCATTACAGTACAGCAGTGAAATCAGTCTGGCTACATAATGTATATGCATCACATGCTGTGCTTTCCTCCACCACCCCCACCACCCCGTTCCTTACAGTAAGGCAAGGTGGAACCAAGAAAGGAAGCACTCACTCTCCCTGGTTGCTGTCGCTTTCAAAGACCAAAAAAAAAAAAAGTTGGGGGAAGCCACCCTCTTTATCTCCAAGCTAGCATTTCCCAGAGGCAACAGGAAAGGCCTCTGTTCCCCTTTGTCCTCCAGTGGAGCATAATGGGCTGCCTTCAGTCCAGAGTGTGGAGAGAAGAAAATGTGTGTGGAGCAGGAGAGGGCTCCATAGGAATTAGCTTTCCTGAGGCAGAGGAGGCGGAGGTGACTTGGTTGAGAAACCTCGAGGGGGCATTTTAGAGAGCCTTAAGGAAGGCTGTGTCAGTCTGCAGGCATGGAAGATGGGAAAGAAGCTGTTTGCACCAGTGCTTTGCTGTCTTTTGGGCAGCGTTGGGGCTGCCGCTTCTTCTCCTCCTGTGGATGTTTCCATGTTGTTTAGTGCATGATTGAGAGAAGAAGAGGAGTTGTAAGCAGCCAGTGTTAGTGGCAGGATTGGGGAGGTGGGACCTTTGAAATGGCAGCAACCATGCTGTTCCCCAGAATACATCTAGGGTTTTTTACAATGTAATGATGCTATTGTCTCTCATGGATCACTGCCTTGACAGGGCGAGGGGGCTTGCATGGTTCGATGAGGTTGTGGGCTATGTCATGGAAGGCCACCCAGGATGGACAGGCCACAGCAGAGAACTCAGACCAAGTGTGATCCACTGGAGAAGGAAATGGCAACCCACTCCAGTATCTTTGCCAAGAAAACCCCATGGACAGTAACAAAAGGCAAAAAGATATGACACCGGAAGATGAGCCCCTCAGGTCGGAAGGTGTCCAATATGCTACTGAGGAAGAGCAGAGGGTAAGTACAAGTAACCCCAGAAAGAGTGAAGCGGCTGGGCCAAAGCCGAAAGGACGCTCAGCTGTGGATGTGTCTGATGGTGAAAGGACAGTCCGATGCTGCAAAGAACAATACTGCATAAGAACCTGGAATGTAAAATCTATGAATCAAAGTAAGTGAGATGGCAAGACTGAACATCAACATCTTGGGAATCAGTGAACTAAAGTGGGCGGGAATGGGCTAATTTAACTCATAAGACCATTACATCTACTACTGTGGCCAAGAATCCCGTAGAAAAAATGGTGTGGTGTTTATAGTCAACAAGAGTGTGTGAAAGGCAGTAATGGGATACAATCTCAAAAATGACAGAATGATCTCGGTCCGAATCCAAGGCAAACCATTCAACATCACAGGAATCCAAGTCTATGCCCCAACCACTGATGCAGAAGAGGCTGAAGTGGACCGGTTCTATGAAGACCTACAACACCTAGAACTAACACCAAAAAATTGATGTTCTCATCATCATAGGGGACTGGCTAAAGTAGGAAGTCAAAAGGTAACTGGAATAACAGATAAGTTTGGCCTTGGAGAACAAAATGAAGCTGGGCAAAGGCTAACAAAGTTTTGTCAAGAGAACATGCTGGTCATAGCAAACACCCTCTTCTAACAACCTAAGACGCGACTCTACACATAGACATCACCAGATGGGCAACACTTAAATCAGATTGATTATATTATTTGCAGTCAAAGATGGAGAAACTCTATACAGTCAGTAAAAATAAGACCTGGAGCTGACTGTGGCTCAGATCATAAGCTACTCATTGCAAAATTCAGACTCAAGCTAAAGAAAGTTTGGAAAACCACTAGGCCATTCAGGTTTCATCTAGATCACATCCCTTATGAATATACAGTGGAGGTGAATAATAGGTTTAAGGGGCTAGATTTGATAGACAGATGCCTGAAGAACTATGGACAGAGGTTCATGACATTGTACAGGAGGCAGCAATCAGCACCATACCAAAGAAACAGAAATGCAAGAAAGCAAAGTGGCTGTCTGATGAGGCTTTACAAATAGCAGAGCAAAGAAGGAAAGTGAAAGGCAAAGGTGAAAAGGAAAGATTTACCCAACTGAACGCAGCAAAGAGAGATAAGAAGGCTTTCCTGAATGGACAATGCGAGGAAAACAATAGAATGGGAAAGACTAGAGATCTCTTCCTGAAAATTGGAGAAATCAAAGGAACGTTCCATGCAAAGCTGGCCATGATAAAGGACAAAAATGGTAGGCACCTAACAGAAGTAGAAGAAATTAGGAAGATGGCAAGAATATACAGAAGAACTATACAAGAAGGACCTCAATGTCCTTGACAACCACGACTGTGTGATCACTGACCTCGAGCCAGATATCCTGGAGTGTGAATTCAAATGAGCCTTAGAAAGCATTACTTACAACAAAGCTAGCAGAGGTGATGGTATCCCAGATGAGCTATTCAAAGTCTTAAAGGATGATGCTGTTAAAGTGCTGCACTCAATTTGCCAGTAAATTTGGAAAATGCAACAGTGGCCATAGGATTGGAAAAGGTTAGTTTACATTCCAATCCCAAAAAAGGGCAATGCCAAGGAATGTTCAAACTGTTGCACAATTGCACTCATTTCACACGCTAGCAAGGTCATGCTAAAGATCCTACAAGCTACAACATCAACAGCCTCAGATATGCAGATGATACCACTGTAATGGCAGAAAGTTTTGTTGTTGTTCAGTCGCACAGTCGAGTCTGACTCTTCATGACCCCATGGACCACATCACACCAGGCCCTCCTGTCTTCCATCGTGCTCCAGAGTTTGCTTGATTTCTCGTTCATTGCATCGATAACACTGTCTAACCATCTCATCCTTTGCCCCATCACTCCTTGGCAATTTTTTTATTATTTATTTATTTATTTTGACTTCTATCCCGCCCTCTCCACCTCAGCAGGCTTAGGGCGGCTCACATTTTCTCTCAAGTAAAATTACAATCAATTAAGTTTAAAACAATACATCAAGTGCTAGCAATAACATATACCATGGTGGGAGTCCACAGTTAGTGAATAGTCTGGGTTGTATCAATGAGGCACAGGCTATTCAGTGATGGTGATGATGTTATGATATTATTAATATTGATGGTATTGGTGGTGTTGGGACCAGGGCCTCAGATGGTTGTGGGTTGCTCCTTATGCGAATGCCTAGTGGAAGAGCTCCACTTTACAGGCCCTGTGGAACAAATAGAATGGGAAGTAATGGAAGCAGTGACAGAATTCACGTTTCTGGGATCCAAGATCACTGCAGACGGTAACTGCAGCCATGAAATTAAAAGACACGTGTTCCTTGGGAGGAAAGTGATGGCAAACCTAGACAGCAGAATAAAAAGTAGAGACATCACCCCGCCAACAAAAGTCCTTATGGTCAAAGCAATGGTATTCCTAGTAGTAATGTATGGCTGCGAGTGTTGGACTATAAGGAAGGCCGAGCACCAAAGTATAGATGTTTTTGAATTATGGTGCTGTAGAAGACTCTTGAGAGTCCCTTTGACTGCAAGGAGATCAAATCAGTCAATCCTAAAAGAAATCAACCCTGACTGTTCCCTGGAAGACCAGATACTGAAGCTGAAGCTCAAATACTTTGGCCACCAAACAAGAAGGGAGCACTCACTGGAGAAGACCCTGATGCTGGGAAAGACTAAGGAAAAAGAAGAAGGGGACGGCAAAGGATGAGATGGATAGACAGTGTTCTCAATGCAACGAACATGAAATTAAGCAATCTCTGGAGCACGACGGAAGACAGGAGGGCCTGGCCTGATGTGGTCCATGGGGTCACAAAGAGTCAGACTCGATTGTGCGACTGAACAACAAAAATGATGCTATTACATTACTGCACATGTGCAAAAAAAGGAGGTTCTGTCACTGATGAAGTACATGACGCCGCCGCTGTACAACCCCTTTTCAAAGTAAGTGCAGAACACATGGAGAGGCTTGGATCCAAATACAGGGGGGGGGGCAATCCCCCCAAATAAATGCCCTTTTGTGGATGGGGTGCTGCAAAGTCAGAGCATCAGCTGGGGATTCAACTTGCCGGGGAAACAGCAGCAACACTGAGGTGTGGGAAAGGTCATAGACTAGGCCTCATCTCTCCATCAAAACAAGGGACTTGGATTGGGGTAAAGTGGGATAAAAATGTGAGAACTATTTCAATTGTCCTTTTTGCCATTCCAAGAATCCCTAAATCTTAGTTTATTTCCAACTTCCTCACCTTTCAGCAATTAACCTTTCCCTCTGGCTAAACTCAAAGGGATCCAATTCTGTTTGGTTTTTGAAGCCA
The DNA here is from genome assembly GCF_001447785.1 of Gekko japonicus. Lineage (NCBI taxonomy): Eukaryota > Metazoa > Chordata > Lepidosauria > Squamata > Gekkonidae > Gekko > Gekko japonicus. Next base: position 994,946 of record NW_015162485.1, on the reverse strand, counting down.
ATCAACACCATTCCCAGAAACATCGATCAAAGTGGGTAGCCGTGTTGGTCTGAAGCAATAGAACAAAGTTCGAGTCCAGTGGCACCTTTAAGACCAACAAAGTTTTATTCAGGGTGTGAGCTTTCATATGTAGGCACACTTCGTCAGACGATGAAATGGAATTACATATCATAGTTGTATATATAGGAGTGGTTTGTTAAATTAGCACACAAAATAGTGAGGACACATTTTTTTAACAGATCAAAAGAATGACAAGCTTAGTTCCTGGTTATCATCTGTTTGGGTTCAACTGGGGGGGGGGGACAACATAGGTAATAAATATGTTAGAAGTGTGCCCTAATTTGTGAGAATCCTATCCTTCGATCCCATCCATCTCCTTTCAAGCATGGAGGTGAATTTTACAGCATCTTGGCTGTGTAGAGTGTTTTCCTTGTCCCCAAAACAAATAGGGTCTAAGGACAGGATTCTTAGGGCACATCAAATTAGGGCACATCAATCTCCAGTTCTAACATATTTATTACCTATGTTGTTTTTCCCACCCACCCCAGTTGAACCCAAACAGAGGATAACCAGGAAGTAAGCTTGTCATTCTTTTGATCAGTTTAAAAAAATGTGTCTTCACTATTTTGCATGCTAATTTAACAAACACACATATGTCTGTATCTGGCATTCTTGGTTTTAAAATGGAATATCTTCCAGAGGAGCATAAGTGTACCCTTTTCCTAGTCTACATACATATGGGGTGTGTTACAATCTGCTCACCACAACATGCAGTTCCAACACCCACATTGTCTTAGCTTGCCAATTAGTTCATTTGAACTGGTTAAAAAAAAAATGTTGAAGGCACATGTCTCTGGAACATCAGAGTGGGCAGAAAAAAATATTAATGCAGAAATGACAGTCTGGACTTTGCCAAGCCGCATGTCTCAGGTTGTCACCTGATCATTCCCAAATTACAAAGACACTTAAGTTTGAGTCCTTTTGTAGGCACTTTTCCTACGTATATTTTGACACCACAAATACAGCACTCCTTACATATTGGTGGCTGGAATTCAGGTTCTTGGTGCCTTCTTCAGGCCCTAGAGAGAAAGCGCAGCTTCTTTTAAACACTGCAGAGTTTCTGTCAGGAGCACTCTGGTAGAGAGGCTTCCAAATGTTTGACAAGAATGACAGCCTCAGAGTGGAAGTGTTGAATGTGTGCAAACCTGGCACACTTCAAAACACAAATCTTGCTGGGAGTAAGCAAAAGAAGAAAAGAGTGTTCATGGCAGACAAGCAATGAAGGATGGGGAAATCTGAGTGTGTTGTTCAATTTTTCTTGGACCCAAGCAGTCATAAATAGGTTCAAAGCCCTTCTTAGCAGTTTCTTTCAGATCTTCCAAATTCACATAGAAGTTTTGCTTTAAGAAACACACAGCTGCAACTTACTTTTTTATGAAATATGTTGGTAATTTTTTATGAAATATGTTGGTAATTTTTTTACTAATTCCACTGCTTGACCTGGGTTTGTCACCATTAGCCACTTTATTTATATAGTTAACCTGGTATGCAACAGAATTGATCTTACCTCTTTGTGTTCCTTCTGAAAGTGATCCATGAGCTACTTCTGCCCATTCCCTGAGGCATTTCCTTATGCTTTCATTAGACTCTGACATACAAACCTAAAAACAGGATTACAGGGCTGATGTAGTCTACAGCTCATAGTGACATAGTGGTTGGAATGTTGGGTGACAATTGAAGAATTGTGAGTTCCATTCCCCATTAAGCTATGACATTTTGGCCAAATGTTAGCTTGATGACTCTTTGGCCTGATGACTTTGGGCCAAATACACTGGACGTAACAGTATGTTGCATTATTGTTGCATCCTCCCTGGGTCTGCTGTGAGAATCAGAAGTGCTTTAGCAGTTTCATGCTCCAAACTCAGGTGCACAGGGGTCCAATTCAAGACTATGGCACATGGCAAGAAAGAGGTTAAGTTTCCTCTCCCCCTGTCACTTCCCCAACCTGGAATGGATCTGGGCGGTCACTATTTGCCCCACTGGATTCCCCAAAAGGGAAAACAGTGCCACCTAGGGGAGTTTCAGGCATGGGAGGAGTCTCAGCCCGTTCTCTCCACATGCCACAGTTCCAATCAAAATCCAGCCCCTGGGTGCCTGGGAACTGAGACCCAGGCACAGAACTTGTACAACACATCTAAAAATTCTCAGGGTTGACCTGAGGAAGATGTGAGGTTAACGTAATATATAATTAGGCCTTCTGTCTCAACCTGAGTTCACTCACAGGGCTATTGAGAGTACAGAATGGAGGAGGGAAGAACCTTGCCATGAGCTTCTTGGAGGAAGGGCAGATGAAAAATGTGACTGGTCAGTAAATATTAGATGTAAACACATACCAGCTGTGTATGTCAAATAGATCTGAAATACTGAAGGGGAAGGATACTATGGAGAAGACCCATGCCACGGGTATTACAGGCTTCAGTCCACAATTTAAATCCATATCATATTCAAAGTTTTAAACTGTGCATGCATCCATTTTTCTTTACCAGCACCATACCTTTGCACACAGCAAAAGTTCACCTGCAGCAAGATTTCTCAAGACTGCTTGCTTTGTCTTAGTCCCTCCAGAGTATGTAACTTCTCTGGCTGACCTGTCCCACCCACAGATTGCAACTCTATCAGTAATCCTGGCCAAGGATTCACTTTCCACACATCTCCTGGATCTCATTTTATCATTGCTATCCTGTGAAGTTAGTAAGCAACTCTATTGTAAGCTCCAGACTTGCTCAGGGATGCTCACACAGTGTAAAACAAGCAAAACCAAATGTTTAGAGCTGCTGCTTCTTGTTGCTATTCCATGTGTCTGTAGAATGTGTATGAATATTCCACACAAGTGTTTCCAACGCTACTGGCATCCAGTTCTGATGGAGTACTGACTGGCTAGCAAAGATACATGCAGACTGGCCCTGCTTACATTCACAAAATCAATCAGTGGGGACACTAGCTTTAAACAAGAGCAACAGAAATGGTTCTTATTCTTCAAAACAGCACCACATTCACAGCAATGTTCCATCTATTCTGCCTCTGTGATAATAAGAAATCTATGAAGACTTGTTAAAAAAATTAAAAATCTAAAAATATCACATTAACAAAGAATCTGTGCCAGTATGCTAAGTATTAATAAAACTGAAGATATACTTTTTCTATTTAGACATAAAGGGGAATGTCGCTCTCCTGGCAAAGATTTACCTTTCAGAAACGGAAGACTTTTAGGAGGGATTTTTAGTGTGTACGTTTTGCTGGCAAAGTTATTTGAATTGGATTGTTCACAAGAAGTTGACCTATGAATATCTAGGGATTAGGGTTCACCTCTGAGATCCAAGCTGTAACATTAAAATAGCTGAAGATCATTCAGATAATCATTGTTCTTATAAAAGGTGCACTACTCAGACTTGGGTTAAATGGGAAAGAAGGTTTCCCAGTTCACGTTGCATTCTTTATTCAGAATAAACATAAGGGATTAAATTTAAGATATAGCAGAACCCCTCTATGCCACAGAGGGATGTGGTCCCAGACATTTTTGTCATAAATACCCTAGACTTAGATGAAAGCACTAGCTATATCATAAATCTTTCATCTAGAGGTTTGTTTTTAAATTGCCCCAACATTTACCTCAAGCCATTGCCTCACCTAAGGCTGAATGGAATGATAAGGTCCAGCTTGTCAGGGCCTATTACTTATTCACTAGCCTATCACACCTTTGACACATCTGTCAGTTTTTATACAAGAACTGAATGAGCAAGGATGCTGAAGTTTCCTTTCATACACTGGAGGGCAGTCCTTTTTAGCCACTCCCTAAAGGCTTACATGTCAGGGAGCAGCTACAATGACAAAGCAGTGTGCAGGAGGGAGCATTCAGCCTGTCGCCACTGTGCTTCGCTCCCAGGCAAATTCACATTTCCCCCTGATCGTTTTTCTGCTACAGAATTATCATCAGTATTTACACTAGCTAAGCAAAGGCAAATGTATGCTTTTAGAGTTTCATTCCTTGTCCTGTGAACAATGCAGTGTCTGAGTGTCCACAGAAAATCCTTTTTTACAACAGCGAGCAGCAAACTATTGGTACTCCTCCTTTTAAAAAAGAAGAAGCATAAGCCTAGACAGAAACACCACCTTTTTTAGGAGATGGTTTGAAGAAAGCTGTATAGTCAGATATTGCCAATGGTAGATGGTAGATTTGTGGTAGATGGAAAAGTCGCCTAATGAAGCATTAGATCCAATGATTCAAGTTTTTGAGTTATAAAGTGAAAGACTGGACACTGTTCTTGCAAACTTTGGCTCAGGCTCAGATACCACAGAATGGGAAACACCAATCTATATATCTAATTCTCAAGTATGACCCCTATCTGTGGATGCCTAAATCTGCAGATGGGAGCACGCTTGCCCCAAACAGGCTTTTCTGCAAACCTGAATGACCCCCTAGGTTTGCAGAAAAACTGAAAACTTTAACAAAACACATTGGGGGTTTAAATTCCCTCTCCCAAAATAAAAAGCATAGTTAACATGAAGCAACTGGAGAGGGGCTTGGTGGTTGCTGCGGCTGCGGCTATGGTGGCGATAGAGCCTTGGAGCTGGCAGTGAGCCCAGCCATGGTGGCTGCAGAGTCCAGGAGCTGCCAGCAGGTCTGGCCGTGGTAGATCTCAGAAGCCACTCCAGGCCTGGCTGCAGGGATGGTGGAGCCCAGGAGCTACACCGAGCCTGGTGGTGGCGGAACCCAGGAACTCTTCCACACTTGGCCATGGTGGCAGTGGAGCCTGGGAACCACTTCAGGGCTGGCTGTGGCGGCAGCAGATGCCAGGAGCTGCTCCTGGCTTAGAGGAGCTCCCAGATACCACTGCCACTGTGGCTGGGCTCCAAGGGAGTTGCGCTGGAGGGTGGTGGGGGGGATGGGATTCCCTCCCCCCCATGAGTTTCATGGCCCCCCCCACTTAATATCAAAATCATGTTGATATAACTGAAAGCGACACCATCTCTCATCTGGTCAGCAGCCACTTTTAGTACCTTTTTCAACAACACTATAGGCATTACTTAGAGCAAGGGTAAGCAACCCCCTGCAAGAGTACTGACAGGAGCACACTAGACCACTTTTCTTGGTAGCCAACGCCCAGTTCCAGATCTTTACCCAAGCAACCAAGACACTGGCAGCAGTGCTGGGTCCAGCAGTATGGGAGAAGGTAGCAGGCTTGGCTTATGCCGGTCATCACTTCCCAGACCTGCACAGCCACAAACCAAGTCCAAGGTGAATCCTGGAGATGTTGAAGGCATCACTGAGACTTGGCTTGCTATGAGTATGTCTGGCCAAGTACAACCCAGCCCCCTCCCTTTTTTTCTGCTGGCACTCCAACATCTTCAAAGGTAGATGTTAGGTTTTGGCACCTGGGCCAAAAAGAGGTTGCCTAATCCTACTTTACAGGGTAGCAGCAGTGCTATTTGTACTGCTTAGAAGGCTATGGACTTGCATTGGACTGTATCACCTTTCCCAGTTTCTCCTTTTCTGTATCAGTGCTGGGCTTGGAGTGAAACCCAAGTGCCCTATGAGCCATGTGCAGACAATGGAAATCAATGTGCACCAAGCAGCATCACCTCTCCTACCCAGCCAGTTCTCCCTTCCATCATGTTAATTAATGATGGAAGCAAAGAACTGGTGAATGGAAACTTCATCTGCTATGGTCAACATTCTACATGTGGGCACTGACATCAACCAAATGTGGGACATTCTCTGTAATATAAACATAATAATAGCACATCCTTTAATATTGAGTTGATTGGAGTGAAAGCCTAATTCAAATCCTAGTTATCCCCAAGAACTTGCATTTGAATGGGCATAGTCATAGTTAAGAATAGAACTATATAGTGGCCCTTTTCACATTACCTTTCTAAACTGGATATTATTTGTTGTTGGCATGATTTCGAGTACAGTGATACAGGGACAGAGGTTTCAGCGAATTTCCTTCCATTAATGAGCCATCTCTGAAATGCTATGGTCATTTCAAAAAGTGCCACTTCCCCCCCCCCCGCCCTTTTTCCTCGGATTTTTAAAAACTTTCTAAGGTGATCTCTATAGCACTAAACTGCTTCAGATTTCAGTGCTGTAGTGGCACCATTGATTTTCATTGACTTGATGGGGTCAATGGAGTCAATGCATCTCAATGGTGCCACTATAGCACTGAAGTGCTATAGCAGTTTAGTGCTATAGCACTCACAATCTTTTTTAAAAGTCAGAGGAAGATTGTGTGGTGAAAAGGGACAGGGGAAAGTGGCATTGTAGGAAGGGCTATGGACATTTTAAGCAGCACACCACAGCAATTCGGAAGCACAACAAAGGGGTTGAAAATGGGAAAAAGTAGTTTCCCTTGAAAGTGGCTCAATCATGCTTTGCTAACTCAATGCAAGCAGGTTTCAGGCATGGGAGGCAGGTAAATAAATTCTTGCTAGAAGTTGGTTACTAAAACGGATCTGTCTGAAATGACAGAAAAAATCCATTAGCAACCAGTTACTAAAACGGAATACAAAGACAGTTTGAAAAAAGTCTGAAACTGTAGCCCTGTTCACAAGTTACTATGAAGGCACTGATACAGCATATTCTTGATTTTTCTTTATATGTGGACTGAGTAATTCTCATGTTACATTCAACACATTCAGCATGTGATTTAACTCTCACATTTATCCAGTTATTGGTCCCTGGTTTCATTTAAAGTGAATGCACGTTGGCTTTTTCATACAACAAATATACACACATACACATGTTCACTGTAACATGTAAACAAGACATCTGCATATGATGCATACATAGCTGGTATCAAAAGTTCTAGATATGATATCATACCTTTGTAAGTGTTCTTGGATCTACTCTTGCTGCAGCTTGAGAAAAATCATGGATTTGCCATAACTTCTAGCTGTGACTAGGGACAATGGAATCAAGGCTCATTTGTAGGGTATCTGTTTTGCATGGAGAAAGTCTCTGGTTCAGCCCCCGTCATCTCCACTTGAAAGAATTAGGTGGTGGGTGATGTGAAAGACCTCAGCCTGAGACCCTGGAGAGCAATTGCTAGTCTAAATAGACAATACAGCAACGGCGGTGAGGCAAGCGGCTTGGGCGGAGATTGGACCGGCGAAGCGCGGCAGCGGGGCAACGTGGCAGGCCAGAGCCAATTGGGACAGAGGCCGGCTGCGGTAGCACGCGCCGGTGTGCGCTGTGGGTCCATACCCGGAAGGAGCCGCTGCGACCAAAAGGAAGACCTGCGCCAAAAGACGTCGTCGCCCGGATTGAAGAACCTCCATAAGAAACAACAACAACTAAGACCCTGCCATGGGTGCCTGATGGGTCCCTTCCCCTCATTGTGTGTGGCCCTAGTAAAGGTAATGTAATTAATAATTGTACAATGTAAACCGCTCAGAGCCCTTAGGGGGTGAGCGGTCTATAAATTGAAAGTTAAATAAAAAAAATAAAATACTAACCTTGATGGACCAAGGGTCCATCAAGGCAGTTTCATGTGTTCATATGAGATCTATCCATGAAAGACATTGATGACCATGAGTATTTCCCACGTTCCCCTTCCTCCAGCATTGCTTCCTAGCTCCAGGAAATTTTATTCTCAGGGTCATAGACCCGCATGGACATGCAGAGTGGGAGGCTGAAGGGGACAAAATTGTCCTTTCTGACCCTTCCATCAGCAAAGCTCTACTGATGCATGAGGAAGAACATGATGAACTTTTAGGGGTCAGAAAGATCCATGATGTTTGCGTATCTGGATTGTAGGATCCAACCAAGTGAGGTATACATTGCGTTGACAACAACTGTAAGTCTCATGGGTTTGTCTGCCTAGGACAGAGTGCCAGTGTATACAGTTTGGTTAGGCAAAGTGACTTGACTCAGGCAGTAACTTCTGGGGTATTGTTAAAGGACAAAAGATTGCCAGCTATTTAGTTCATTGTGTTTTACCATAGAAGGGAATGCTATCTTCTGCACTTTTTACTGGGAATCACTCCCACAGATCATAATAGGGCTTTCTTTTGTATAAACCAGCATTGGTCTAGGGTGCAATATAAGCCTGTGATTAGGCCTTCTTCATTTGGATTAGATCACACCCAAATGTAATACATGCCATAAATTTAAGTGCTAACTAAATCTAGGCCCCCACCGTGTTATAAAGCAGTCAACAATCATTTTCAAGATGAGGCAGGATGCCACGATACAACTTCTAGATTATTTAAATTGACTCCTGCCCTCCCCTTCCTGCCTTTCTTTCTTATTAGCTGCTTAAATCCACAGTTTTAAATCTCCAGTTCACCAAAAACACCAACGCTCTTTGCTCTTCAATTATAATTCAAATTGCCCCATGCAGCTTCCAGCATACATTCAGCAGAAGAATCGAAGCTTGCCAGTTGGAATGTTGGAGGTCACAGATGCTCTACACTTAAAAAAAACTCCAGCCTTAATGTTGCCATGAAAGAGAAATGTCGCAATTAAAACCAGCCTTCAGTGTCCATTTTGTGGTGCTCAGTCCCCCTGTTTCAGTAGTGTTGGTACATGTTGCTCTGCGTTTGTGAATGCTCTCCCCCCCCCTTTCCCCACCACCCTTTCCCCTTCCAACATGGTCAGAGAAGCAGCACTCATCACCTGGAGTGAAAGCTGACAGGAATGAACACAGGCAGGAAGCAGCGTGACACACACATTGTCATGCATGACTGACCAAGAGCCATCAAGAGCAATTAAACACTGTGAGCTCGGGATCTTTTTGGACAGGTTCAAGTTTGCTGGCACTGCTGTGATTAGCTGTTTGGCACAGTTTCCCTGTAGTCAGTATGTGACATCTTCCTTCTCGCTTGCTCTTTTCTGATTTTGGGGTGGGCGGGTTGTATGTATGAGCATAGACAGTCTTAACGTTAACTGATCTTCGGTGGGAAACTTAGAATTGAAAATAGGATCATTGCAAATTATGTTTCAAAGGGAGATTAAAGGAAGGCATTAATTAAAAACAGCCAAACAAGCAGCAGTGCAGTGTGCACCACATAAACAGCATAATGAATCTCAGATCATTTTCTCCCAAACCATTACAGAGTGCTTTTAAGCCCCTTTTGTGCCATTTATGCCTCACATCAAGGTTTATTAACACGGAAGAAGAACTGAATGTGCATTTACAACATTATAGGCTTAAGCATTGCACCTAATTTGAAGAAAGCTGTTTTCAGAGACTTGGAAATGGCCTCACTTCAAAGGTAGCATCTTAAAAGATATGCTGAACCTGAGAAATGTCATCTCCTGTCTTAAGGGCCCAAGCCTATGATTTGCTATGCAGAGCAAACAGTCAATCCTCTCAGTATGCACATCATCGCTATGCATGTGGTCATCATTTTGTGTGAACAGGGCACATATGCATATTTTCCAGATTCATTATGTTCAATCACATCTTCCAGATTTTTGAGGGTGTGTATTTCAGTATACCAAAAGTAGAAAATGTGTGCTACTATATGGACACAAAATGGTGAGTATGCATATCGAGGGATTGCTGGTAGTAGGCTTTCCCATATCATCATCATTTATTGGATTTTTGACCACCCTTCCTGGAAATCAGGCTCAGGGTGGTTTACGGTGATATAAAACCAACAAAAGAACAATTAAAACCAAGATAGCAAATAATAAAACATTAGATTCTAGAAACAATTAAAACCAAAGGAACAATTAAAACCAAGATAGTAAACAATAAAACATTAGATTCTAGAAAAAAGCAAAATGGCGTCCGAGTTCTGATGGTGTCGCTATCTTGTGGGGGGGGTGTGGAAAAGGTGAAGTGAGATCACAATGAGATGAGCATACTGTCACATGGCTGCTATTCATTGCCCCAAATAAAACAGGAGTGCCCTCTATACAGCATTGAAACTCTACATGATGGAAGCGTGAAAACCTGTGAAACTGAACACACAAATGTAGCCAATAGACTATTTATAACTTCAGTACTACATACTAATTATTTTTAAGGTTCCTTCACACTGTAGCAAATGTATAAGCCATTGCTTGGGAAAAACAAGCATTCTGCTCCAAGTTAACAGAGGGATATTACAGGCAGATACAAGTATGCAGTGGGGTATTAACAAAACAAGCACTTGCTAGTCAAAACTGATAGTTCGCTTATAGAGTGCATTCAGAAATGGCTACACCACAAGAGCTTTGGGATTTTCTAGGAAGAGGCAGAGGATAACAGACATAAGCTATATAAGTGGAACTGAAACCTTATCGCCTATAAAGGTCTGATACATATCAATGGCCAAGCTTTGATGTCTGCTCAGGAGGGTCATCTCATGCATTCTTAGGCTGTGAAGACCGGAATGTCAAACTGAGCAGCTCTGCCACTTTAAAGTGACACTGAGCTGAGAAACAGAACAAAAGCAGAAGCTGAGCCTCTTGACTACTTCAAGCATTTCCCATTCAACCCGGGAATTTGCTCTGAAAAGTATCTAAAATCTGTATGAATGCAAGAACTATAATTCAGAAAATGATGCAGACGTCAAACTAATTCATTTAAACTTTGGCCACCAAATGAGAAGGGAGCACTCACTGGAGAAGACCCTGATGCTGGGAAAGATTGAAGGTCAAAGAAGACGGGGACGGCAAAGGATGAGATGGTTAGACAGTGTCATCGATGCAACGAACATGAAATTGAGCCAACTTCAGAGGACGGCGGAAGACAGGAGGGCCTGGCAGGAGATGATCCATGGGGTCGCGAAGAGTGGGACTCGACTGTGCGACTGAACAACAACAAAACTGACAAAAGATTAAGACCAATTTTTTTTTTCTTAGATACCTGGAAACAAATATATCACACAAGCATCCTCAAAACCAGGATTGGTTATAGCTCCCCATCAAGTATACAGCTGGTGCCAAACCTGAGTTTGCCACCACTTAATGTGTGGAATGTACTTTAAGCAAAAGGGTGATGGCAAAGACATAGGCTGATGACCCGTATGGCCGTCCCTACCTCTAGCAGAACTGGGCCTGTGGAGAAAAAGACACTGACCCACTCTAGGGCTAACAACAGCAAAGACAAAGAGTTGGGCAAAAGAAGTTGACTAGACATTAACCAGAGGACAGAGCTAACATGTGCCCACTGGATTTACTAAATTTCTTACATAATTTTGTAGAGGAAGGCACAGAACATTACATTATGCTGCTTCTCCACAAAGTCCTTTTGAACAAGTTTAGAATTCTCTTTTTGAGAATAGCTAATGATACCCAATGCTTTGAATGGCCCAAACATGACTTTTGAAAACCTGACTCCATAATTGAGATTGTCATTAGTTGCCCCTTCCCACACTCCCCACCTTTGGAAGTGAGGTGAATTGCAGCCAAAAATAGGCCTTCTCTGCAATGGCATCTTGCCTGTGGAATGCCCTTCCTGTAATTATCCAACTGCTG
>NW_015162485.1:975301-983462 GCF_001447785.1 Gekko japonicus | reverse complement strand
CTGAACCAGATGATCTCTCAGTGACAAAATGATGCTTTTTACTCAGGCTTTTTGTTGATTTTTCTTCTTTTTTAACGCTTCTTTTATCACACAGATTTTAGCAGTAGGCCTTTTTACTCATTTTATATTGACATTTTCATTGTTTCTGTGTTGTTTTAATTCTTGCACTGCTGTCTAAATATTTTAATCTTTGCTGCAGTTTTTAGGCTTTTAGTTTTCTGTTCCAATGTTATTGCTGGACATTGTTTCACTCTATTGTTTTAATTTGTTCATTCACTTTGAAATGTGTTGGCTGGTGGAATTTCAGTACATTAAATTAAATACATAGTATCTGTACTGTTGTACAATACAAGATGTAGAAAACTCAAGTCCAAGTATTGTAATAACCAGGGCTTTTTTTGTTTAAAGAGGTACCAGAATTCTCAAGAGGGAAATTAAGTTTTCAATCTGTATACTGAAAACTCATGAATTTTTAAACATTTAAAAAATAATTTTGTCAAAGAGATTCTGGAACTCTGTTCTGGGGCATTCCCCCAGGAAAAAAGCCCTTTCTGATGACCAAACTGAGAGACAAATAGTCAGATTCTATACTTGGGAAGCAAGGCTCATTCATTCCAATGGGACTTATTCTCATGAGCATCACAGCACTTTAGCATCACATTGTAGCCTAAATTGAATATGCTGTCAGAGCCTTAAAAAAACTATCAAAGTTATTGCAATTTCGGGGAAGGGGGGAGTCAAAACAACCTTTATTTTCCTTCTGCACCAAAGTTTGTCTTTGACACTGTGTAATTATTTGTTTTACAAAAAATTCATCCCACCTTTCTACTTTCATCAGGGCCATCAAGTCAGATAACAAATGAAAAATATACATAGTAAAATCACTGGTGGCAGAGTTTAAATATGCAAAGGAAATAGAGCACTGACTGTTTAGAGAAAGAGAAGTATGCTTATTAAAGAAGAATAAACTGTTATAGACCATAGAAGAGAGAGAACCTTAACTGTATAACTAACTGCTGGAGGAGGAACAAGAACAGGAAGCTCTGCAGGAGCAGGAAGTCTCCAGAAGAGCCAATTAGGAGACAGCAAAATCACAATTTGAAAAAGTGGGAAGTCCCTAGTCTAGCTATGCTAACTACAAGTCCTTCAGCTGTCCCCCTGTAGGATGATCTTCAGATCTTCTTCATAAGGCTGCACTATAGACTTTGTATATTCCAACAATCACATTTTAAAAACCATTGCAACCACAAAAAACACATAATTAAAACCCAAGCTAAAATACATACAAAAGCATAAAAACAATTAAAACATTGGGCAGGAGGGAAGAATCACTGAAGGAACACTGAGCAAAACAAAAAAGTCTTCACCTGCTGGAAGAAGATGGCAACAGAATGGGAGAGATGAATCTTGCTGGGGAGAAAGTTCCTGAGTTTTGGTGCATGATCAAGAAGGCTCTCTCTGGGGTTGCCACCTGCCTAGTCTCAGAAGGCAGAAGCTTCTGAAGCACAGCCTCCAAAGACAACTGCAGTGGTTGGGTAGGTTCATAATTATACCATCATAATTATATCAAAAGCAGTATCCAGTTAAAGATGGGAGAAGTTACCGTACATTTACAGGACTGGGAAATGAAAACAAGGGAGTGGGATGTTTAGCAGCTCACATTACAATCCAGCTTTCTGTTGACAAGAAGAATTCCTTTTTATCACAGCAGTTCTGTTATTTTATTCACTTTAGGTATCCACTTGATGTCACTATCACTGCCCAGCAGAACAGGATGCCAAAAGGTCAATGCTTTTGCTACCAGTTGGCTTGTTGGACAGCTCACAATCTACATGGAAGTTGGCATTTTGACACTATCTTACAGCTACCCATTGTGTTCATGAGGCCAGAGTCTGTGTCTGAGCATCTTCTGTTGTTATTGTAGTGGGTCTGAAGCAAATAAAATGCAGCTTTTCAACCTGCTGATGGTCCTGAACATCATCTGGGACTGCATTCACTTGTTCACATACGAATGAGATACAGGGAGGAGAGTAGCAAGCTGGATAACACACTGGTCACAGCTATCAAGCCTGCAATAATAAAAGCTTAATGATCCAGGGCAGATGCCTATTCTAACTATTAACACGAGTTAAAATTGGGGTGAGGGTTCTGGGGACTAAAGGAGTAAGAAGCTTTTCCCATAACTTTTCCCACTGGGAAAAGAATGTTATAGTTTGAAAATTTGGGATTGCAGCTGTTATATTTTTAAATGCTTCCTTATGTAAAAAGTTCAATGAATCTAGGCAAAATAGCACATTAATGAGAGGTCTAAATATTTTAGTTAACCACATGCAGGGTGGGGCAGCATTCAAAAGTTATTAATTTTTATTTACTTCAATTATAGGCTGTCTTTCTCACTGAGACTCAAGGTGGATTGCACAGTTAAAATATTGCAATAAGAATATAACACATATCAAACAATGCAATAAAACTGGAATTGGACAAAAACTAGAGATCACCCCCCCCCCAACATTGGTGACATGATGACATCACTTCCAGAAAGGACCTGGAATGATCCCGGAAAGGGCCAAAGATCCCCCTGCTGGCTGCCAGGTAGGACCTGACAACCCTAAGCCTTTGTTGATTTGTTCTGGTTCAATAAAGCTGACTTCACCTGTTTAAGAGCTGCCTGAGTCTGATACATTTCAACTACCAAGATCTACCCTGGTATAAATAGGCCAAGATCCTGTGTGATTCCATTCTGGAACCCCTTCCCCCCCCCCAAGCTAATTTCCTCTTCTCTGGGTTCAGTTTGGGTAACGATATTTTACTGTTTTATTGCAGTTTTCAAACTTTGTAATCTAGCTTTATTATATTATTTGCATATTGTATGTAATATGCTTCTTTACTGCATTGTTTTTCAATTTTGCCCAAAATCTAGAGTATCACCACATGACATTGGCAACATGATGACATCACTTCTGGATGATGTCTTCACATCACCTTTCAAGCCAGTTGGGGGCAGTTGGCCATGGACAGGGAAACACCCCTCAAAAGCAGGGGGTCCTTTGCCCCCAGTGGGGGTCTGACAACCCTACGTAGGCTCTACAAGGGGGTGCCTATTAAAACAACTAAGTACAAAATAAGATGGGAACCCCACTAACCAAGGGAGTCTTGGCTGGAGAGGAGGCAGGGTCCTGACAGTATATACAATGAATATTGCAATGAAAACTGCCCAAAATATGACCCTTCCTCCTGCAGTCTGAAATGGTATAGTCTAAAATTCTATTAACTCAAATCTACCTCCTTACTATACATGAAATGGAATGATCCTGGTATGGAAAGGAGGTCTTCTTGTTTCCCTGTTGGAATACAGTTTATATAAAAAAGAAAACAGATCAGCTCTTGGACTAAAGGAAACATTGGCTGGCTAGCTAAAGTGACACATTCCAGTCCAGTTGCCTACTCTGTAATAATTTCTGAGCTGCCTTTCCTTCAGCCAATGTCCACTTCCAGTCAGTACCACAGAAAAGGTTGTTGTTCTTGTGCACTTTCCACCAAGCCTAACTACATGGGGATTCTGTATAGGTTTTCTTTGCCTGGGTAAAGTCAGAATATTGCCCCTCTGAATACAGTAAATGTTCCAATTGCCTGTATGCCATGATTTTTTAATCACTGCCATACCTTCCTATTATATAACATCATTGAATTTGTACGAATTAATGATGCATAAAATGAACACCTCTAGGATCTGTATTTTGTCCTAAATGTTTTTGTCAGGCTTATAAGTTGTATCCTTCTGTTTCAGTGTTGCTTCTACCTGTTAATTACAAGCATAACCAGCAAAGGATATGTGTTCTTTTTTATGTGTAAGAAAATGCCATGTGTTGGAATCACTAAAAGCTTGGGAGAAATTATGGATGAAGAATTGTCAAAATGGATAGCATAAATGGAGCTAAGGGTCCATCAAACTGAAGTGCCATTGGCTGCCAAAAGGGAGCGCTTAACTCCTTTAAATCTGGATTTAGGCAATTATGCACAGTGAAACAAAGCTGTACTATGTGACCGGCTTTCCTGCCAAAGCCCATTGGCCAGGATTAAGTGCTTTGTGGACAGCTGTATCCTTCCTGAAGGGGCCTTGATCCTTTCTCTGTTGTTTCCTTGCTGCCTGGGTAATAAACACTTTCTGTCACTTCATACTTATCTCTTCAGTGCTGCAGCAAAGATCAGATCTGACAAAACAGAATGTGTGCTTGCTTGTCTGAGGAGTCTTAGCTTCTGCTCCTGCCTTTTTCTGATACTTTTTTTTTAGTGTTCTCCAATCCTTGGAAGATTTCTTGAACCGGCTCATGGAACTGCACATTAGAAAGCGCCATTCCATTATTTGTGTGTGATGTGTAGGTTTGTTGGAGGGGAGTTGTCAGTGTCTCTTGTGGAAGCTAAATCCAGTTTTCAGAACATCCTTTATGTCAAGACCTGAAAAGCACTGAAGAAATAAAGCAGAGCTACGGGGATACCTGTCACTCTTGTGTCATCCTACAGAGTCAAGGCTTTTATTTTGAAAAGAAACTTCCTTGGGGTTTCCTCGGGAAAGAGGTATACTTGTGTTCTGCAGAAAACTCCATTCTCAACTTTCCATTTCCAAGTAGAGCGTATATTAAATGGAAATACGTAGATGCCAGTGAATCTAGACGATCCAAACAATGTATTTTATATGACTGATTTTGAACTATCATTTCTTCTTGACCTCCTCATGCAGAAATCTACATATTGTTGGATATTGTGCTTCATTATTATTGTGCCATTAAGTCACAATATGGTGAACCTTCACAGGGTTTTCAAGGCAAGAGATGAGCAGAGGTGGTTTGCCATTGCCTTCCATCTGTTTCAAGGTCTAATGTTTCTTTGCCTTGGACATGATTGCATTTTCTGAGCCTGATGCCACCCTAAAATGGAACTAGTCAGTATGATTCTAGTGTAGCAGCACTACACAGATCCTAACTGTGTCCTAGTGGGTGCTTCTGAGCAGAGCTAAACCTCCAGTAACTGTTGTTATATTGCTCAAAATCTTTAGCTGATTTGGTTCAAGAAGAATGCATGCTTGGGCCAGTTCACAAAGAACAGGTTTTGTTTTGTTTTTATCCATTTCAGCAGTCTTGACTTTTCCCACGTATGTGCTTGTGCGGGTACATGTAGCATGTGAGCTAGTAGATCATAGATATAGTCAACTGCAGTTCTCTTAACTGTTACAACAATATTTGCCTTGTGATGTGTGAATCAACACTTATTGTTTGTATAGAAATATTTTTGTGTACATTTTTTAAAAAGATGGTGGCTGTGCCCCCCTTCTGAGTAAAATTTCTGTTTAATGATCTCCTTGAGCAATAAAGTGCTTCTTTCTGTGCCAGGCTCTCGTTTCTACCTCTGTTCTGATGGATGGCAAAACCTGAGGTGTAACAAATAGCACTTGACATCCAAGAAGGAAAATATCCTTCAGAATATAATAATCTTAAAAGACAGGCTTTCACTCTACATCCATATTTGCCACACTTCTACAAAGAGACAAAAGTACAGAAGTATAGAAGGGTGTATGATATAAGTGGGGAAAATGTGCAATAAACCACCTTGAGACCACTAATTGAAAATGATATCTCCCTTATAAATAAAAGCCGAATGGTGATGGCACTTCTCTAGAACATTCCACACGCTCCAAAATCAGTTCGCTTTCTGATCTGTCATTCAGAGGGTCTCCCTATTGACTGGCTGCTTTGCCTGAGTCCTGCCTCCAACATTCTAAACATTTTGCTTTTCCTTCCCCCCATAGCCAGTCAGAACACAGAGGTTATTTGCATATGCAGCCTCATTGGCCTCTGCCTCGGAACACAGAGGTCGTTTGCATGTGCGACGTGATTGGCTTTTGCCTCTAACATTCTAACTAGTTTTGCTCTTCTGAGGTAAAATGTGTCCAATCTCCAGGTGAGGGCTGGAGATCACTCAGAATTACAACTGCTTTCCAGATGGCAGAGATCAGTTCCCCTGGAGAAAATGGTGGGCTCTGTATCCTTATATGCTGCTGAGGTGGCCCCAGTATGACAGCCAATGTGACGTAGCAGTCAGGGCTTCAGAGCACGGGAGAGGCTGCAGGTGTGTGGGGGTGGAAAGCTGAAGAGTGAGGGGGAAATAAAGGTAGGTTGATGATTGGCTGGGAAGGAGATAGGGTTGCCAACTCCAGGTGGGAAATTCCTGGAGATGTGAGGGATGGAGCCTGGAGAGGGTGAGGTTTCAGGAGGCGTGGGGCCTCGGACAGGTACAAAGCCATAGACTCCACCCTCCAAACCAACTATTCCCTTCTGGGGAACAATTGTTGCCAATCTCCAGGTGAGAGCTGGAGATCACTCAAAATTACAACTGTTCTTTAGGTAGCAGAGATCAGTTCCTCTGGAGAAAATGGTGGACTCAGTGTCATTATACCCTGTTGAGGTCGCCACAGCAAATTGACACTGAGTGTCCAAGGCCGAGGCACCCACCCAGAGCCTCTTTCTAGAGGCCATTGTATTTATTTCCACAACGGGCCTTTTTCCTAGTATTCAAATAATACAAAGAGAAGATAAAGTCCATTTTCACGACTTTCACAGTACATTGATGAGATATAATCTACTAATATCGGTTTGTGTCCTCATTTTCATTAATGCTTGGTTACCGTAGAGCACTTGAGTACTTCCTTTTATGTTCTGATACTATTTATATACTGTGCAAGTAGTGAAAATTGACATTGCTATCTTCTATTGTATATATTATCAATATATCTTATTGGCAACATAGGCCCATCTGTGGATATGTAAATCCAGAGACTGGAACCAGTGTACAGACAAGACACACCTTTCAACTAACTGGGGGGGGGGAACCCAAAGTTTACAGAGAAATCTGAAATCTAAAGAATAATTCATGATAAAAGGGGTACCTGTAGTTCTATGAAATGCATGTCTTCAGTGGCTGTAGCTAGGCAGCCACAACAGTATTCAAGCATTGGTTTCTGTCAGGAAACAGTGGGTGGATGGGGAGGGGCCCTTTCCAGGGCTCTTTTGGCCTTTGAGAGTGAGGACACATGGGGGCAAGGCCCAGCAGCAACTACCAGGTGACTTGCTACCACCTGATCTGTATGACTCCCCCAGGCCTTTGTTGAGAAAGAGACTGATATTTTCTGTTTATGAATTTATATCTGCTGACACTCACACTACATGAACTGTGCACACACATGTATACCCATAGGCATAGAGAAAGCTGCTTGCATTACCTGTTGTGAGAGATTTCAAATAGGGGACACTTGCCTGCATTTTATGTTAATGAGGTTTGCACACACATTCAGCTCCTGGCCTTATGGGAAAGAGAAGCACATTTCGCCATTGTTAGCCGAAACGACAACCAAGGAGAAGTAACCCCACCACTGCTGAAGGACCTGATGTCACGCAGTAAATGGATCCGAATCTGCATCTGAATTGCCATTTCCTGTTGGATGGTGCCTGGAATGCCTGGGAAAGCCAAGATCTATCTGCATATCAAGGAAGGTCCAGGATGCCAGGACTTCACACCTGACCAGATGGCTTTCCATGAGTTAGAGTTTAGAGTTTCAAATATTGTCCACACCCCTAAGGTACCTGCCCCTTTCTGAATGCACCAATGAGTGTAGCTATGGATAGGTGGGTCTCCAGCTTGGCAAGGTTGCCACCCACCTGGAATTTAACTATAAAAAGCAGGGACCATGTGATGGGCCTTTGCTAGCCGCAAAACCCCTTCAAAATCCACTGTCTGCTTTCTTCCCCTAAAGTCCAGCTTTCTATCCAACAATCCTTTGTCTATTTCTGATCTCTTGGTGTGCGCAGCCAAAGAGGTCCAAGCTTTGCTGGCTGGTTCTAGCAGGTGTGAATTAGAAACATCCCTAGGTACTATCTTTCTTTCTTTTTTTTAAGTACCCATAGGTACACACTTTTATTAATTTTTCTTTTATAATCTACAACAAACAAATCTACACACTACAAACAGACACTCTACTACACATAACATGTATACCAAGAGTACAGTTACATTATATGCTTATATCCAATTACTTAATTAATAAAAATGCTCTATCAGACACTTTCCATTCTTCTGTCTTCTGTGTTCTCAAGTCCATTGTGCCATAATT
>NW_015162485.1:946821-974555 GCF_001447785.1 Gekko japonicus | reverse complement strand
TATAATATAAAAGCCAATTTGGGACTCCAAATCCGCCTTGCCCTTTCAAACATCCCTAGGTACTATCTTTCTTACCCCTCAGTTCTTCATTGCATCAGACAAGGCTTCAGGAAAAATAAGTATGAACATATACCAACCTACCTCCTAAGTAAAAGAGAACTATTTTTCTATTTATGTATTCTAAAGGAACTTGATTGCTTTTGTGTGTGAATCTGTTTTGTGTGCATGCGATTTTGATATTATTCAGTAAAAGACAACTTGTTTTGGAAATCACCAGTCTTGTCTCTCTCATTGGGACCTACCTGGGGTGGATTCGGACCTCCATAAACATTGGCAAGAACCCATATTAAATTTAGTCGCCATCTACTGTACATAAAGCAGTTTGGCTAACACCTTGCTATTTGCTACTTGTTCAACAGCAGCCACTCCACAACAGCTAGTGTGGTGTAGCGGTTAGAGTTTCAGATTAAGATCTGGGAGACCCAGGTTCAAAACCCCAGTCAGCCATGGAAGTTCCCTTGGTGGCTCTAGGCCAGTCCCATGTACTCAACCTGCTGTACATAAAGCAGTTTGGCTAACACCTTGCTATTTGCTACTTGTTCAACAGCAGCCACTCCACAACAGCTAGTGTGGTGTAGCGGTTAGAGTTTCAGATTAAGATCTGGGAGACCCAGGTTCAAAACCCCAGTCAGCCATGGAAGTTCCCTTGGTGGCTCTAGGCCAGTCCCATGTACTCAACCTTATTTCCCTCACAGAGTTGATGTGAGAATAAAATGGAGGAGAGTAAAATTATGTAAGCTGCTTTGTGTCCCCATTGTAGAGAAATGTGGGGTACAAATGAAGAGAATAAATAATGAATATAGCTGAAGATGGGGGCAGATACAAATCTGGTGAATGGATGGGTGGAAGGGAAGGAGAGAAGGAAGCAGGAAAATCAGAAAAGATATGGGGCTGCAAGGAAAAAATAGCATTGGAGGAGTATACAGGGGGAAATGAGGTGCCCTTGTGAGTTCCCCACTGGCTTGAATATATTCATCATTTTCAATTAGTTAGCTCAAGGTGTCTTAGTGCACCTATTTTGTACTTACATGTTACACCCTTCTGTTTGAAGATTCCCTCCCATTTTTTCACACTTCTACAATGACCAGATCATATTGTTTAGCTCCTGTGAATTAGAAGTGCTAACAAAAGTTCCATTAGAAAACTATGGACACAATCTTCAAATTCCTCTTTCGAGAGCTACATGACTGGATTTACTACTTAGGTTTTTGTTTATGCTTTGTTCTCATAGCTACATTACGCTTTTCCCCTTTGAATTCTGTATTTTGGCCTCAGACCATAAAATATTATTGAACTCTGTCCACAGAGATAGATTTGGGGGGCAGAGGACAAATAAACAAGGCTCTTGTACTATGCCGGGCAATCTATATTATTGGGTGCCAATGAGATAAAGTGCTGCCACTTTGCACAGCTGAAAAAGCATTCACAAAAAGAATGAGATGGACAAGGTGGTTAGAAAGGGAGGAAGTATGGCATCATTCATTGCTGACCTTAACACTTCTCTAGTTTGGGCGCTGATAAATGAGAGGACTAAACTGTTTTGGGGACTGATAGCATCAATAACTCTATTGTGGTTACTAATCCATTCTCCTTTAAAACAGCCTTTTTGGAATTCTGATAAAATATTTACAATTTGGAAAGTCACTGGTGAACCCTAGAAAAAACATTGGATCATTGGTAAAGCCTTGGCAGTGTGGCGGTGGGGTCAGTAACAAAACAAAACTTTAAAGTGTACTAGATTTTCACATCCCATTGCAGGTTACCTGCAAGAATGCAGTTTTGTTTGTTTGTTTCATTTATATCCCACCTTTTCCCCCCAATGCTGGCCCAAAACTGTGTACATCATTGTCATCTCCACTATATCCTCAGAACAATGCTGTGACATAGGTTAGTCTAAGAGTGTGTGACTCGCCCAAGGAAAGATACAAAACAAGCTTTGAACAGAAATCCCATCCCCAAGAAGACGTGTTACTGAATTTTGAACATATTGTAGTTTCTGAATATCAGATACAAAGGTCCTGTACCACTGATTGTGGAATCTTGCTCTTGGGAAAGGACCCTTTCTCTAGTGGAAAAGACTCATTCCACTGGTGAAAGTCTTCTTACACCTAGGACAGCTTCCCTGTTAATGGAATGGGCCTTTGGATCCTGCCTGCTTTTCAGAGTACTTATGGTGAAACACAACCTTAGAGTGATGTTTCATCATTAAAGTAAAGGTAAAGGGTCCCTTGCTCGAAAGCCAGTCGAGTCCGACTCTAGGGTTGCGGTGCTCATCTCCGTTTCAAAGCCGAAGAGCCAGCGCTGTCCGAAGACATTTCCGTGGTCATGTGGCCGGCATGACTAAACACCAAGGCGCATGGAACGCTGTTACCTTCCCACCGAAGTGGTACCTATTTATCTACTTGCAATTTTCTTGCTTTTGAACTGCTAGGTTGGCAGTTTCATCATTTTTCATCATTACGCATTCCCAAATAAGTTGTTTCAGGATTATAAACTGGTTAATGCAAAAGTGGAAGAGTCCAGTAGCATCTTAAAGACCAAGACAATTTGTGGCAGGATATGAGCTTTCATGAGTCACTGCTCACTTCTTCAGACGAACAAAATTTGTGGCAGGGTATGAGCTTTCGTGAGTCACTGCTCACTTCTTGAGCAGTGACTTACAAAAGCTCATACCCTGCCACAAATTTTGTTAGTTTTTAAGGTACTACTGGACTCTTGATCTTTTCTACTGCTACAGACAGACCAACATGGCCGCCCATTTTGGTTAAGCCAACATTTTGAATAATTGCATCCCCGAAGATGATCTCTCATG
This sequence comes from Gekko japonicus, assembly GCF_001447785.1. NCBI lineage: Eukaryota > Metazoa > Chordata > Lepidosauria > Squamata > Gekkonidae > Gekko > Gekko japonicus. The sequence goes on along the minus strand of NW_015162485.1, from coordinate 971,683 downwards.
CACACCTTTTCACAGTGTTTCTTTTGGGATCACTTAAGCATAGACTGTGGCAAAAAAGCTACCTCTAAAGTGTATTGGATTTTCACACCTGCGGCAGGTTACCTGCCAGAATGCAGTTTTACAAGTTGGACCAGTAAAAATAACCTTTTATAAAACCAGCTGACCATGTGTTTTTAGCCAACACATATAGGAATTCTAAGCAGTCATAATCCAGTTGTATTGGCCACAAATCTCTCCTTACCAAACATGCTTTGATAAAACATGAGTCTGTTACTGAAAATGGAAGCTCCATGTCAAATTCTCCCCATCGATAAAGTGTAGTAAAACTTAAGTGTATCCTGACTTTATTATGTTGCACATTTCCTCACCATACCAGTGGCAGCCAATGATGCACAGGATAGGCAAGTAAATCCAGACAATGATGGTGTCAGTACAGAGATAAATTTCACTACATATTATAGTAGGAGGGAAAAACTCAGCATGGGCTGTCTTTTTAATGGAAGCCCTGTTTGTTGTAATTTGTACTCTCAGCCTAAACCAACTGGTAGTGTTAGTGCAAGGATAAAGTGATAAGAATACATAGTAATTCACCTTGAGTCTCTGAGATCAGGTGGAAAAGAAATTGCATGATGGGAAGTATTGCTCCTAGTTTGTGTAACTGCACTTTGAGGCAGTCTCCATAAAGATCGAAAGACTGAACACTCTTCATTTTAATTTTATTCACAGGAACCAATAAATGTTTGTCTAGAATTTAAAGGTATTAGATGTATACCAGGAGCCATAGATTCCTGAATGGAAAAATCTGTCAATGGTTTGCAAACCTGAATGCATCAGATTGGGTATCTGAGAGGTGGGTCAGAAGTTAACAGGATTCTGCCCTACTATGAAAACTTAAGCTGCAAATCGGAAAGTGTTTATGTGATATCACAGTTTGAATGACAACTGTCAATAGGAGTTGGATGGAGGTGAGGTCAATATAGATTTTTTCCCCAAAGGCTGTCTGCTGCTATTGCCTGTCATGAGGTAGTTGTCATTTTCAAACCACTCCATACATTCAGCAGATCTAATGCATCAGCATGGCTGCAGAAACTCTGAAGGAGCCAGTGATGCAAATTTATCATTAAAGACATCGCTATCGAGCTTGATTGTAATGCTATTTGAATGTATAACAAGTTTGGGGCAAGAGATTACCTTGTATAAAGAGCTCTCTATTTTCAATATTTTGTAAAATTATGAACTGGAAATCAGTTCTTTTGAGTGTATGTTAATTAAGCACCACAATGTATTTTATGTTTCCTTTAATGGGCCCCAAATGACTTTTGTTTAAAAGGACTTCATTGTACAATATTATAAATTTTTCATATGATATGGAAAGGGGAATCAATTATTTTAAGAGTTCTCTTCTTCTGGCAGCTCGTTTAAGTGAATTCTGGCTTTGCTAAATGATCATTAGTATATTTTTCTTTAAATATCATTTCCATGAAAAAATAATGTAGCAAACAAAAATAATGAAGTATTATTTGCACTTCATGCAAATAAAGTGATACTCAAAATTTTACAGTAAAGACTGTTACCATATGTGGAACATGAAATGCTTGATGATCAAGCTGGATTTAGAAAAGGAAGAGGCACTAGAGATCACATTGCAAATTTACATTGGTTACTGGCGCATACAAGAGAATTTCAGAAGAAAATCAGCTTGTGTTTTGTAGGTTACAGCAAAGCTTTTGATTGTGTGGATCATGAAAGGCTATGGTTGGTTTTAAAGTACATGGGTGTGCCACAGCATCTAACTGTTTTGATGCACACCCTATATTCCAGACAAGAGGCCACTGTTAGGACAGAATATGGAGAAATAGAATGGTTTCCAATTGGCAAAGGTGTCAGACAAGGATACATTTTATCTCCCTATCTCTTCAATCTGTATGCAGAACATATCATAAGGAAGGCTGGATTAGATTTAGATGAAGGTGGAGTGAAAATTGGTGGAAAGAACATTAACAATTTGAAATATGCAGAAGACACCACATTATTAGCAGAAAACAGTGGATACCTGAAATGACTAGTGATGAAGGTTAAACCAGAAAGTGCCAAATAATAATAATAATAATAATAATAATAATAATACTTTCAATTTATTGATCGCTTTCCCCAGTGGGCTCAAAGCGATGTACAGTTACACATTTTAGACAGGGGACTAACAATGTTCATAGGGGATAGGGAAAACAACATATATTCATTTAATTGCACACGCTGTCACTGCACAGTGTAAACGTCTTCTGGCTTGGCTCAGTCATTTTCTGAATGGCTGCTTGTCAACGAGGCTTCAGGACCCGTATGTCAAATCGACACACTGGCCAGAAACATCCACTGCAAGGATTTTTGTAGCCGAGAAGTTCTTTCGCCTTTTCCAAACCTCGACCAGGACGTCCCAACCATCAGCTAACACCCTCCCACAAGGGAGATTGGTGTGCCCACCCTTTCTAATGAGTGGTTCCCATTTTATCTACTCACCGAAGCTTTCGAATCGCTGGGTGGACGATGAGCAGGCTGGCTGTTCACACCAGCGCGGGGCTCGAACTAACACAGTTCAGATGTTAAGTCAGTGGGATATACCCACTGTGCAGTTGAATGTCAAGAAGGCAAAAGTTTATGGGGAATTACACAACTTTAAGGCTGATGATGAAGAAATTGAACTTGTTCAAGATTTTCTATTCCTTGGCTCCATCATGAACCAAAAGTGAGACTGCACCCAAGAAATCAGAAAGAGATTGAAATTGAAAAGGGCAGCTATGAAGGAGCTAGAAAAGATCCTAAAGTGTAAGGATGTGTCACTGGCTACCAAGGTCAAGTTAATTCATGCCATAGTATTCCCCATTACTATGTGTGGGTGTGAACGTTGGACAATAAAGAAAGCTGTCAGGAAGAAAGTAGACTCATTTCAAACATGGTGTTAGAAGAGAGTTTCACGGATACTGTGGTCCACCAAAAAGACAAATAAGAGGGTGCTAGGCCTCTCCTGAGAAGCTAAAATGACAAAATTGAGTCTATCATAATTCGGTCACATTATGAGAAGACAAGAGTCACTGGAAAAGACAATAATACTAGGAAAAGTTGAAGGCAGCAGGAAAATAGCAAGATCCAACATGAGATGGATTGACTCTATCAAGGAAGCCACGGCCCTCAGTTAATAATAGGGCATTTTGGAAATCATTAATTCATAGGGTCACTACAAGTCAGAAGCGACTTGACAGCACTTCACACACATACACAAACATCTGTGTATTTTAACTTTGGTTTAATTGTTTTAAGGATGTATTTTTGTTGATTTTAATTGTTTATAAGATGCATTTTTAATGTATGTTTGGTGTCTTGGTGGCCCTGATGAGGGCAGGAAGGTTGTGTATAAATTTTGTAAATGACTTTAATAAATATCTCAATGTAAGCTTTTTTGGGGAACATTATTTCATGTAAGAGTGGTTGAGCAGTGGAGCAGACTGCCTCAGGAGGTGGTGGATGCTCCTTCACTGGACGTTTTGAAGCAGAGGCTGGACGACCATCTTTTGGGTATGTTGTAGGGCTACCTTTCGTCTATGCTCCTGCAGGGGGTTGGACTAGATGACCTACAAGGTCCCTTCCAACTCTAACATTCTATGATTTTATGATTCGCTAATGATTTTTAATTATTAAATTCTTAAACAAGGCAGTATTGGTATAAATATGTAACATTGTGAACACACAGTATAAACTTAAGATACTGACAGTGTAAAATCATACCGGGGTGGGGGGGATTGTGAAGCTAAACTTGTGTAATAAGGCATGCCATCAGCTATCCAGAGAAAAGTGATTTGCTTATAAATGCATTCTGAACTATTTGATAATTTAAGTGGTGTACCTACATTTTTCACTCAAGAGTTGTGGCCAGTCCCATGCCTGAGGTGATATGAGACATTTTGTTGGGAAAACAAATTAGTGGTTGTGCAGAAATGGCTATTAGCTAGCACTAATTAGTAAAATGAGAGATTGTTTGAGTTCCACCTGCCTTCATATCACTTTTTCCGTACTAGAACTTTAACACCTAATGCCAGTATATTTGGTTGCTGTGGACTGAGAAGAAGCAGTCTGCCCCTGCTCAAGAATACTCCAATCAAGTGTCTGTATCTTGGAAATGAGGATAAGGCTTATTTTGGGCTAAAATGTATTTAGATCCCCCTCCCAGAAATTTTGAGTGTTGAGAGGTAATGTGGTTGAAGACTGCCTGGACATCATAACCATCTATTAAAGTAAATGCTCTTCTCAAACCTAAAAACCCAAATACTGCTTAGGCAGACTGACTCCAAGTCAGACATTTCAGAACTTAGCTTCTAAGATGGGGGACTTGCTACCAGTTTCCAGTCTGCAACCAGAACAATAGGAACATATTTCTTATCAATGAAAGCATCAAAGAAATTATTTCATGGATGAAAATAAACACCCACTGAAGCAACAGGATAATTGGTTTTAGAAAGTAATTTTTTATCATTATAGTAAATGATCAATAAAATGAAATTCTACTCTAGTTATTAATGATCACTAACTTGAGTCTCTCTGTGTGTGCAAGACCATTTAACAGATTAGTTTTCTAAAACTTAGTTACAAAGGACTTAGTTGGAACTTTTCACTGGGCTATGAACATGACGTCAGAAAGAGCTGCTATGTGCTCTGATCCATGGAGGTTTGTGCCACAATGTATGTACTCTTCGGAGTGAATACACTTTAGACACTATAACAAAGCCCTGATGTCCTCCTCTCCATTGCAAAGACCTATTCAGAAAACTGACCAAAGAAGGACTGCAAAGGAAGTTACTCATGACATGGCCAGTAGGGATGGGTACAAACCAGGAAAATGTGGTTCGGTTCATGGCATGCCTGGTTTGTGAACCATGAACTGTCACAAACTTTTAAGGGCTACACAAACCAGTTTGGTTTGTGGTGTGGTATAATCCCCCCCTGCTGTGTTGGAGACACCAAACTTGCAGGAAATCTCCAGCTGACTCTCCCCTACCTGCCCTCCAAGTTATGCCCCCCCAAAGAAGGTGCCACCATCCTCCATTGTTTCCAATGGAGGGAAAAACAGCAAAAAAAAAAAAAAGCAAGGGCAATAGAAGCCCAGCAGAACAGAATCAAAGTCCCACTAACCTCAGCTGGGACTTGAGCTTATTAATGGAAGGGCTGTGTGACAAAAAAGAAAGCAGCAGTGCCTCCAGCCCCACTGGCTTCCACTTCCTAACAGAAGAGATATCCAGTATGCAAAACAGAAGAAAAATTCAGACACAACTCCCAGACCTTTCAATCACCTATAACGGTGACACAAGTAGAACTTAAAACAGAACTACGGTTTAATTCAACAAAGAGTGATGGTAAATCAAAGCAAAATACATGTATACAACACTCAGACTTAGACAACACAACTTACAGTTGGAACCGAAGAGGTGACTAGAGTCTTTTACTGTCTCTCTGAGACCTTTTGTAAGTCTCTCACCCTCTGTCTGCTGTGGCTTGGATGGCTGTCTGGTGGTGCTGCTGCTCTTTGGGGGTTTTGTGTTGCTTCAGATCTCCAGTGGCTGTAGTTTCCTTGAGGCTCCTTCTCAGGTTACTCTGTTCTCTGCCCTCAGACCCAAGTGGCTTCTGTCCCCTTTTTCACCTCAAAACCCTATCTTTTCCCTCAGGACTCTCCTATGGCTCCCTCTCAGGGACAAAATACTTCCCCCACTCAAACTCTAATGGAGGGCCGAATCCATAGAGTTACACTTATGTAACCTAGAAGTATTAATATTGGGCAGGCTGTGATAAAAATAACACTTAAATAGATCCAGTTTGGTGTAGTGGCTAAGTGCACAGACTCTAATCTTGGAGAACCGGGTTTGATTCCCCACTCCTCCAATTGCACCTGCTGGATGACCTTGGGCAAGCCATAGTTCTGGCACAGCTGTTCTTGAAAAAGAGCAGTTTCTGTCAGAGCTCTCTCAGGGCAGGGTTTGGGGCATAATGCCATAGAGTCCAACTTCCAAAGTGGCCATTTTCTCCAGATAAACTGATCTCTGTCACCTGAAGATCAGTTGTAATAGCAGGAGTTCTCCAGCTACCACCTGGAGGTTGGCAACCCTAGATATACATCAGCACATCCACATGGAACACAAACCTATCAGAGGACTTCCCTAATCTAACCAAGTGCTACCCACAAAAAGCCAAATATATTTAGGATTATGAATGGGCTACGACTGCATTGTTTAGCTTGGGGCCTATCCGGATTGGCCATTCTCTTTGCTAGCAGTGTCATTTGTGTACTCATTTGTTCTGGGGAGTTAAGACAATGTAGTGAACACTCCATTACAATCCAGTGTGTTGGGGGCGTGGCCTGTGTTATAGTCTTCTCTTTTTCCAGAGTTATCATGGTTTCTTTCCTTTGAAAAGAATGTCAGCGCTCACCCTGTGTATGATAGAATGGCAAAGAGATAGTCAAGTGCCTGGCAGGAGTGGCTGAGTTCGTCCTCTCCTACCAGCAGCCATACAGAAAATCATGTGTACTGCCCTGACCACCTTGGGGCAAGGCAGGATACAAATGTGTCGTTGCTTTTAAAAAGAACAATACAACTGTAAAAAGGGAATGATTCATTTAGACTGGCAAGGAATGAAGGCAGCAGGCAATGAAGCTGCATTCAGTAGTTACCAACATTATTTGTTTGATTTTAAACATTTATGTGCTGCCTTTCCACCCAAATAGGGTCCCTAACGCAGCAAATACCAAAACATTAAAAGATTTCAACATTAAAACAATATTTTAAATAAAGTATATATAAAATAATTCAATTAAAACATATAAATACGCATAACAATAGCCAGGGAGGAGGGTTATTGGGGAATGCCAAACAAAACAAAGGTGGCTTCACCCACTGGCAGAAGATAACAATAGAGGGACGTCCACAGACCTCTCTAGGGAGTGAGTTGCAAAGTTTTGGTTCAAAGACCAAAAAAGCCTTTTCTCATGTTGCCCACTATCTAGTCCCAGATGCCAGGAACACTAGAAGCAGGGCCTCTAAAGATAGATAACTGTGTTTGATGGGTAGATTCATATGGGAGAAGGCAGTATTTAAGGTATGCTGGCCCCAATCCATATACATCTTTAAAGGTCAATACCAGCCCAGAAACAAACTGGGAGCCAGTTTAGATGGAACAAGATTGAAATGTTCCCTATTACCCACTGTGGTCAACATGCTGGTTGCAGAATTCTGTACCAACTGTAACTTATGGATAGTCTTCAAGGGCAGCCCCACATACAGCACATTTCAGTAATCTAATCTAGATGTTACTGGGGCAAGCACCTTGGTAGCAAAAACATTCCCAACCAGGAAGGGCCACAGCTAGCTGGCTCACCAGTCGAAGCTGGTGAAATGCATCCATAAGCAATTTTTCCAGCTGTTTATCCATCAGGAGGGCTGGGTCCAGAAGCACCTCCAACCTACAAACCTGCTCCTTCCAGAACCCAGTTCCAGGATCAAACATTCCCTTTACCAGTAGAACCTCCATTTTGTCAGGCTTCAGTTTTAGTTTGTTAGCCCTTATCCATTCAAAAACTGCCTCCAGGTACCTGTTCATGGTTTCCACAGCCTACCTTGGATCTGCTAGAAGCATGAAATAAAGTGACATATGCATATTGGTGGCAACTCAGCCCAGAATCTCTAGATGACCTCTTTCAGGGGCTTTACATAGATGTTGAAAAGCATGATGGACAAAACAGAACCTTGAGGACCCTGTAGGCCTGAGACCAAAGGATGGAGCCTGAGTCCCCTGGCACCACACTCTCAAACCTGTTTTTGAGTTAGGACTGATTCCACTGCAGAACAGTGCCTCCCAATCCCAACCCCAAAAGGTTGTCTAGAAGAATACCATTATCAATGCTATCAAAAGCTGCCAAAAGGTCTAGAATAATTAACAGGGTCATACTCCCCCTGTCCATCTCCCAGATCATCCACCAGGGTAAACAAGGCAATTTCAGTGCCATCACCAGGCTCAGGAAGGATGGCTTCAGAGCAAACTAATTTATGCAGTAGCCAAATTGCTTGCTCACAACTTTAAAGCCAGTAGCTCACAGAGTAGAATTTTTGCTCACAGGACTCCATAGCTTAGAGGGAACATTGGTCCAGAGTAGTTTTCTATAGGAGTGGACACATCATTGCCCACTTCCAGGCAGGGGCAACCACCTCAGGGAGGTGTTTATCATCTCCTGGACCCAGTCTGCCAGTCTCCCCTGGAGATTTAAGCAGCCAGGAGGGGCAAGGGTTGTACAAGTAGGTGGTAGGTCTCAAACATCCAGGAATAATGTCTACATCCTCCAATCGGTCAGGCTGAAAAGTATCCTACACAACTGGACAAATCAACATGCTGGGACCATCCAATACTGTCACTGCTAATGTCAGAATGGATTCTAGAGATTTTATCCACAAAGTGCTTAGAAAAATTATTGCAGTGGGCTGTAGAAAAATAGACCCCTGACCAGTCAGAAGAATTCTGCAGGTTTACACTATGTAAATGCAATGGTGCTGGAGAATATTGTTTCTTTGCCACCCATCATTGCCATGGAGTAGGCTTTAAAAGTTCTTTAGCTCATGCCTTGTTGGAGTCATCTTGCATCTTTTTTCATTGTCACTGTACCCATCTTCTCCCCTGTCATTTCATCATCCACGGCTCCTCAGTAAACCAGCAGCTCTTATACTTGAGAGAGCATACTTAGGACCAATAATATCAATTCCCTGGTCATTTCCTCATTCCAGAAGTCAGCCAGGGCATCAACAGGAGTGCCAACCATATCAGCAGGAAAATCCCCCAATGCTATCCAAAAACCAGTCCAATCCATCAAGCTATGGGGGTAAATCATCTTAAATTATTCCCTCCACTCCTTCAGGGTATTAGTATCTATGTAAGTCTAAACTCCAGCAAGCAGTGATTTGTATATGACAAGGGCACAATCTTCAGTCCCCCACCTTCAGATGACCTTCTTGACCGGAACATAACATCAGACCAAGACTGTAACCTGCAAATTGTGGGGCCTCTTATTACCTGTGACAAGTCCATTGTTGTCATGGAGACCATGAAATCCTGAGCTGCTCCCAACAAGGTAGCCTTAGCATTGATGTTGAAGCCCCCCCTGAACAACCAGACCGGGAGTCTTGATATTAAACTGTCATGTGTACAAACCCAATTTTCTGACTTTTTGCACGTTGGAAGGAGATGCCTTAGATTCAAATTGGCTCAGCAAAAATTGATATATGTCTTTAGTAAAATAGCAAATATTTACTTTCCCCTCAATCCTTGAATTATATTGCTGGGGTTTTCTTCATGGAATAATATGAACAGATACACAGAATATGGTCTCAAATTTATTTACTGCCATGAAGACTTTGGTAGCCAAAAACTGTTTTCCATCTAACCCTCCTCCAATGTTAAACTGGCTTGTTCAAACATGGATATTTCAAATGATCAAAATAACAGAATGTGTTCATTTGTGAGAAGGAACAATTCCGAGTTGGATCCTTCTTTACATCTCCAGGATTTGTGAAAACTGAGGTGCAAGGATATACCACTGTTTTAAGTGCACTGTGGAACCACCTCTCTTTTTCAGGTGATTGTAGAAAAGCAACACAAAACTGCCTTCATCTGTACTGGCCATTGCATTATTAAGCAAAGATCGGTGTCCATCCCATCAGCTTTATGTTTGAGGTTTTAACTGAGACATTTGTGAGCAATGACAGAAAACAACACACAAGCCAACAAAGTATATTTCATTCAAATATTGAAAAGGTGGTTCATGTCATGTATGCATTTAATGAGCATTGCACACTTTGCATATGCCTTTAGTTTATTTCAGCTCATATGATCAATGTTTTCAAGCACATCCACAATATACAACATACATATAAAATACCAAAGTGAAAGTTGACTTTGCATATAGAATTTCACTTAAAAAAAAAAAGAGCTGTATTTTGGTACAGGAAAAATGTCATGTGTGAAGTCACCCATAGGAGAACTAAGATGGTTCACATTGGCTGAAAATCTGTTCAGAAGTGCACACATGTTGTATATGGCTTGATTCAGACGTAACACCAGACCATGCTTAGGTACTGTATGAATGTGCCCAAACGGAGCCTTGGCTTTAGTTGTACAATCCCCCTCACTTACTGCCCCCTCACACATGGCAGTAATTAGTTATGTGATAGGTTGTGGCAGCCCATGGTTTATCCTTTTATCTGATCCGGCAAACTATGCTTCCTTCCTCTGCAAAGCTGGATTGTAAACTGCAGTTTGCTCACAGAAGTCAAAATCCTATTTTTTTATATAGTTTATTTATCATTTTTCCATAACAACAACAATCCTATTTTGCAGAGAAAACAGAAACCATAATTTTGTCAGTTATCAATGTAATTATTACCAACTACGGTTTCCCACACAATATGGAGTAAATTATTAGCTCCCAGCACATGAGGGAAGAAGGAAGAGGGTGAAGAGATCACATGGGAGCCATAGGTTCCATCCAGGATTGCTCACATGGCGTGAAATCATGCTTTGGCATTATGTCCATATCAAGCCTCTGTGTGTATGCATGGCAGAAGACCTCTTATCTGTGCCTAAGTTTTAAAAAATGCCTATCAACTAAGTTATAACTATAACGAAAGTTATTGAATGTTCCCAAAGGAGCTTCAACTGAATATAGTCATTATATTTATTTGAACTTCTTATTATCCTGGTGTTCAGATTAAAGGGATTGCAGTTATATCACATGAACATAAATTGATTGGAGCTACCAGTCTATTTTTGTGAAAGAATGGTTACATCTTTCAGAAGCTGAGACAGGCAGGATATAATTCAAACCTGCCAGTTTCTCATGAGAAGGAAAATGTGGAGTTTTCCATCTGTTATTTTTCACAGATATGTAGTGTGTTTCTCACAGATCTACAGTGTTTGCATGAATAGAATATTACCCTTTTATAGTGATGTGAATTTGGAAAAAACTAGGTTTAATCATTCATGCTTATATATTTGCATAACTGGATGTATGTTCACACGATCTTTTTAAAAAGCTGTAAAATATCAGCTCTGCCAATTTAAAATTTAAGCTTGTTTAAAGTTACACCTGCAGATTTTTATCTGTGTTCCCTCAGTACAAATGTTCTGTGATCAGCACTTTGCTGTTCTCCCATGAAAAGTGATGAGGTCTTGCGATGGCTTAGGCCATATGATCTGTCTTGTGCTGCCTTACCCGGGCACTGGGAGCTTGGGCATAAATGCAAGTTCTATTTTGGCCACACTTCACTGAATTCCCCATGCAGATGCTCGGCATATTTCATAGCAGAATTAGTAACAGTAATCATTGTGGAAGATGTTCCAACTCATGGCTGCTCCTCGTACCAGGCAATGACAAACTTGTTCCATCCATCTGACACCACAGGAAGGCCACGTGTTTGTGTCCTGGACGGTTTTGAAATGACAAAAAAATAAAACCTTACCCATGGGGTAATGAGCAAAACCTGGATTCAGTAACTGAGACTTCTCCCTAGCTGGCATACAAGAAAGTTGGCAGACTCTGTGAAACACATCAGATAAGATCCTCCAACTGTGGTCTGACTTCTATGAAGCATTCACAAGGATTTCACCTTTCTGGCAAATATACAATGTCTTGATCTCTGCCTGCACAGTTGAAGAATACAGTCTGTGTAAATGTTAGAACTGTACATTAAAGTGGCATTTTAGAAATGTCCTAGATTGAGTCTTATATACTAAATATGACTGATAGGCCCTGAAATGGATTTGCATGGATAAATTAACTGCATTTTAGTACAAGAACCTACCAAAAAAAATAGTGGTAGTTCATGATAACTCCTTAAACGCCTCTTTTCATAATTAGACAACTTCAAATATTGTCTTTTCTACCTGCTTGGGAAATTCATCTCTACTTGTTTACCTTAAAAATATTCCTTGGAATTCCCAAATTGCCTGTCAATGGAGCTTGATATAAACACGTAATGTTAATTTTAAAACAAAAAAAAATCATACAGTTGTATAACAGAAAGCATCCTGCCAGATCTAATTAAGTACGAGACTTTTTAATTAACTATGTGAAATTGGTACACAACAAATGAAGCTATATTTAAAGAACAGCTTGAACTATTTCTTGCCCTAATAAACAGGTCACAGTGACAGAAAGTCCAGTACTTAACTTCTGTAACATGATGAATCCTAATATGATTAATAGATAACAGTACTAACAGCACAGTCCTAAGGGGGAGTGCAATCAGCACACAGAGGTGACTGACACACACTCCCGCCGCTGGTGTATCTGGGAGTTATATTGGGGTAAGGGTTGTTTACGATAGTGTAGGGCATGAGTGCCACTGCACCTCACAGTTCCACCAGTGCAAATGTGCCATGGCTGCATTACGGTGGACTCTCTGCGTGAACCTCTGTGATGGCATAAATGTGGACAAAGGACATGCTGCCAATTAGGCAGCTCCCAAAGTGTTTTCAGGGTGGGAACACCCTCCCCCATAATAGGTGCAAAGTTGCACCAGTAAAAATGGCAGCATAGCCCAGTGGCGCCCATGATGGGCCAAATAACCCAACCCCACACACTGCTGCAGTCATGCCCATGAAAACCCAAGCAGCACAGGATGCCAACCAAGTGTGCACCCAATTAGCACTCTCCTCCACACTGCCTGCACTCCTCTGCAGCACCCAATCAGGCTCCTTGCCCTACAAATGGTTCCAGGAGGTTACTCCACAATGCCAGAGGTAGGGTGCATGGCACGGAATGCTGTCTGACCGCTCCCTGCCATGTGAACTTAGAGTGAGCACACACACACCTTGGTGGCGAGCACAACACAGGCAGGGCATGTAGCACTACTGGGTGAACACTTGGCGGGTAAACACCATAGGGAGACCAAAGTCCACACTCCTTGGCTGACCTCTCTCAGATTGTTGCCGCAACAGATACACCAGATCCTCTTGCAGGATACCAAGGCACAGCCACATGCACACAGAGGTAATTATGGCACCCCCTCCCCAACCCCCAAACCCCCTTGGCAGCCCACCTCCTTCTTTAAACTGGCAGTTGCAGGGTCCAGCAGCAGTTCCCCAAGGGCATATGGCATCCATGCCCCAGGCAGATAGATGTGCTGGTGCATGCCCGAGGCTACTGCCAGGAGTGGGAGCAATGGTGTTGGCTATGCACTACACTACTCTTATTGACAGCCTTTGGCGGGCAGCCTGAGAGCTGAGCAAACCCACTAGATGGCCAAATTCACTTGTGGGAGCAGATAGCCCCAAAGGCACTGATGGACTCAGCCTCACAACACACAACAGTCCAGGCATGATGCTGACCCTGGTGGGGAAGAGTTGGATGCAACCACCCAGAAGGGATGGACAATGGCATCGGAGCACAAGATGGGGTGATCAGGATGCTAAGGATGGACCCCCGGGACAGCAGATTAAACCCTTTCTGCCACGACAAGCCACTGGTGGTCACACCACCTTATGTTTCCCCCAGAGCATGGGTGCCAATGCTACAGGGAGAGGCCTCACCCCTGCTGTGGAGCCAAAACTCCACCAGGTGCCATTCCTCCAGCAGAAGCAGGCCCTCAAAAGTACACAGATAGGGACTCTGGGGCAAGTGATGCTCTGTCTTCTTGGTGCTTGAGGGGTCAACAGTGGGAGGGCTTCTAATGTCCTGGCCCCACTGCTGGACCTCCTGATGGCACTAGTATTTCTGGCCACTGTGTGACACAGAGTGTTGGACTGGATGGGCCTTTGGCCTGATCCAACATTGGTGTCTCTTATGTTCTTATGTCCCACCCTAGCACTGTGCAGGGCCAGCTGAGTCCATGATCAGTGCTTTGCATGCTCTGCTACAGGGAAGCAGCCTGCCCTAGCAGTGTGGGACACACCTGGATGGTCCCTTGGTCTTTCAAGAGATGGCTCTGTTACCGGGGAAAGTAGATGGTTCACAGTAAAAAAACAACTAAGACTAGCAGATACCATGATAATAAGTAAGTCTTTAAGCAAGTTTTTGGACTTTTTTCATTGAGAAGTTTATACTGTTGCACAGTTAGACATCCAAGCACTTATGCGCATAAATGCACTTGAGTTGCAAGTTTTGTTTGTACTTAGCATTGTTAAAAAAAGCTTGTCATTGTTCTATAAGACAACTGTTTGCTTTAATTACTATAAGTAACTAAAAATAGAAAAATATTTATTTGAATATTATTTGAATCTGTTACCGGGGGGTGGGCAGGCAATTTCTCAGCCACTTGCACCATGCTGGGGTGGCCTCCCATTATAAGCACATCACTGGTAGAATGGCTGTTCACTGTCTGGCATGGCCATGTGATTGCCTCTGTTGCCAAATATGTGCCTGGACCCTCTCCTGGCCGAGGTAACCCCATATATCCTGCCTTGCAGTAGCCTCTGGTGACAGCTTGGGGTCTCATTCAGCTGGCCATGGACCCTCCTCAATGGCCCCTTCAAGGGGAGTTGCTGCTGCATGGCAATGTAGTGGTGCATCATGCACACTGTGAACAGCTTGGCCACTGCCAGAGGCTGCATGACTGCATGGCCACATTTTTCAGCAGGCCAAATGTGCGCTCAATGACTAGGTGTGTTTGACAGTAGGTTTGGTTGTAGACTGCATGGTTGGGGGGGGTCATCCTGAGGATATGGAGCTAGCAGATATGGCAGCAGGGGATAACCACAGTCACCTGGAGGGAAGGGATTGAGAGGCATCAGAAGCACCAGCCTTTGACCTCTGGCCAGCCAGGCAATTTCACTGTGCTCACCCAGGAGCCATCCCTGGCTCTCTAGCCAGGTGGCCAACAGGCAGTTGAGATTAGAGACTATGGTCTTCTAGAAGAGACTGTTTGTCTGTGAATTTGAGCACTGCAGTGAAAATCGCCAAAACGGAGACCAGAAGGGGAAAGAAAAGAGCTGACTCAGACCCTGACATTAAACCAGTTGTGAGATCAAGGACAAGCTCTACATCAACCCCCAAAATGTCAAAAGAGAGGGAGAAGGAGAGGAAAGAGATGCAGACTGCCATGGAAGCGATGGAGAAAAGGATGATGGATGCGATACAAGCCATGGGGGAGCAGATTGAAAAAAGAATGGGAGCTCAGATTGTTAAACAACTGGAAGAACAGATGGAAAAACAACTGGAGGCACAAATGGCAAAGCAAACTCAGATCCATTTGAAACAACTTGAGGAAGTCCAAGAGAAAAACATAACAGCAATAAAGGAATTGGTTACTTCAGAAATAACTTCAATCAAGCAAGAGATAGAAGGAGTCAAAAAAGAAATACAGGATAATGCAACCAAAACTACAGAAACGGAAGAGAAGATGCAACAAATGGAGGAGAAACAGGATTCTTTGACTCAACAACTTAGAAGATCTGAAACAATGATGGAGTTCAGAAGGATGCAAACTCATCTGAGATTTAGAGGTATCAAAGAGAAAGAAAATGAAAATATAAGAGAGGAGATGATGAAGGCGATAACTCTATTCTTGGGCGAAGATGAAGGATCAATGGAATCAGACTTTGATTTAATTTATAGAGTGAACTCCAGAATTGCGGAAAAGAAAAATTTACCACGAGATGTAATTGTACAATTTGTGACAAGAACAACAACAGAAGACATCTTTAAGAAACAATTCACCGTCCCGTTTGAAATGGAAGGAAACAAAATTATGGTCATGAGAGAGCTCCCAAGAGCAATACTTCAGGACAGAAAAAGGTATAAACCTTTGGCTGACAAACTGAAGGCGTTGAACATCAGATATAGATGGGAAATTCCGCAAGGTTTATCCTTCACATACAAAGGAGGGAGGATTCTGATCAGATCGGTGATGGATTTTTACAAATTCAAAGCGGACAATTTAGATGACTTTGGAGAACTTTAAATTAAAACGCATAATGGATTACAAATTGTTGTCATGGAATGTGAATGGATTAAATTCACCAAACAAGAGGAAAAGAATCAATTATTGGATACAAAAACAAAATTGTAATGTGATATGCTTGCAAGAAACTCATATCAGAAAACAAGATGTTAAATATTTAAAAAATGTTAAATTAGGATTGGAATTTTGTTCTTCGGCCCTAAACAAGAAGAAAGGAGTGGTGACATATGTGAAAAATCACTTGCAACCTAAAGAAATTTTTAACGACTTGGAAGGGAGATATGTGGGTGTGGAAGTTATGATCCAACAAAAAAAGACACTGGTGATCAATTTATATGCACCCAATGGAGCAAAGGAGAAATTTTTTAAGGACTTAAATGAGCACCTACAAAAACAAACTTATGACCAAGTCATTATGGCTGGAGACTTTAATGGAACTATAGACCGCTTGGACAGAAAACCACAAAAAGGCAACGAAAATAGTGGAAAATTGCCAAGGAACTTTTTTGAAATAGTCAAACAGGAAAAATTAGAAGATGTTTGGCGGAAATGGAACCCGACACAGAAAGACTTTACATTTTATTCCAATAGACATTGTTCTTTTTCCAGAATTGATATGATTTGGATGTCAGAAGAATTGTCAATGAAAACACATAAAATTGAAATTTTGCCCAGATGTAATTCAGACCACAACCCTGTTGTGTGGAGCTCTATAGAAAGGAACAAATCCTTCCTTTGGAGAATAAATGAAGATTTGTTGGATAAAAAAGCTGTAGTAGAATTGCTAAAGGAAGAAACAAAACAATTTTTTAAAGAAAATTTAAACAAAGAGACCCCGATACAGGTTGTGTGGGATGCCTACAAAGCCGTGATGAGAGGAATCCTCATCTCGCAAAATGTGAAGCAAAAAAAGGAAAAATTTCAAAAACAAGCAGAAGTGTTGGAAAAAATAGCCCAAAAAGAAAAAAGAATTAAAAAAGAAACCTGGGAAAAAGAAAATCATCAAAGAATTGCAGTTGCTAAGAGAGCAACTGAATGAAACTTTGAACCATGAACTCTATTGGAATTTAAAGAAGTTACAGCAAAAATCTTTCGAAGGGGCAAATAGACCGGGAAAATATTTAGCTTGGCAACTTAAAACTAGAAAAGAAAGAAGAATGATAACCAAAATTATAGAAGATGGAAAGGAATTCGTTGACCCTAATGGTATAAAGAGAAGTTTCTTCAAGTATTATGCCAAATTATTCCAAGCAACTAGAACTGATCTTGAGAAGATTAGAACATATCTGGAAGAAAGTCCACTATCTAAAATAAGCAGTGAATTTAAGGATTTATTAAATGGTCGAATTCAAAAAGAAGAAGTGACGAAGGCGATTGAAGAATCGAAGTTGGGAAAGGCGCCAGGGCCGGACGGATTTACAGCAAAGTTTTATAAAAAAATGAAAGAGGAAATTCTTCCGGCCATGGAAGCTTTATCCAACGAAATAAGAGAGAACAAAAAGGTGCCGGATTCATGGAAAGAGGCAATTATTTCACTGATACCAAAGGAAGGACAAGATCTAACAAATGTGAAGAACTACAGGCCAATCTCTCTTCTAAACAATGACTACAAAATCTTTGCAAAAATTATTGCAGAAAGGGTGAAAAACTATTTACAAACAGTGATTTCGGAAGACCAAGCTGGTTTTTTACCAAAAAGACAGATTCGTGATAATGTAAGAATAGTAATGGATGCAATTGAATATTATGAGAAGCACCCAGAAAAAGAAGTAGCTTTATTATTTGTTGATGCAGAAAAGGCATTTGACAATCTTAACTGGAATTTTATGCTACAAATGATGGAAAAAATAGAAACGGGACAACAATTTAGAAACTGTATTGAAGCTATCTATTTTGAACAAACTGCAAAATTGAATGTGAATAAGGAAGTGACAGATAACTTCAAGGTACAAAAAGGTACAAGACAGGGTTGTCCTTTGTCACCGCTATTATTCATATGGGTACTGGAAGTATTGTTACAAAAAATACAGCAAGACCAAGAGATAAAGGGATTGACACATAAAGGATTTAAATACAAGTATCGAGCATTTGCAGACGATGTTATGTTTATTGTGGAAAACCCGATTGAAGAGTTACCATTACTATTCCAAAAGATAAAAGATTTTGGAGAATTGGCTGGATTCTATGTGAACAAAAATAAAACGAAGCTTATTTGTAAGAACATGACGAAACAAAAACAAGTGGAACTACAAGACCTGGTACAATGTGAAGTAGTAAAAAAAACGAAATATTTAGGCATTGAGTTAACGGCGAGAAATATAGACTTATACAAGAATAACTATGAAAAATTATGGACCAAGTTAACTCAAGACTTTAAGAAATGGGATAAAATGAACTTATCATTGATGGGAAGAATATCAGTTATCAAAATGAATGTCTTACCACGTTTGATGTTCCTGTTCCAAACAATACCAATACTTCACAAGACGGATATGCTACTTAAATGGCAGCAAGAACTATCAAAGTTTGTTTGGGCAGGCAAGAAACCGAGAATTAAGATGAAAATACTCTGTGATGCCAAAGAAAGAGGAGGATTACAGCTACCAAATCTTAGACTCTATTATGAAGCGGTCTGTCTAACCTGGATGGAACAATGGGTGAAATTGGAGAATGATAAGCTATTGGGGCTAGAAGGCCATGATTGTAGGTTTGGTTGGCATGCATATTTGTGGTATGATAAGACAAAAATGGATAGCTTTTTTAAGCTTCATGTGGTGAGAAAAGCATTATTTGTGGTATGGCTGAGATATAAAAAATATTTCAGTGATGTAAGACCATTATGGATTGTACCGGTAGAAGTGTTAAAATCTTACTCAAGACAGAGAGGTAAGGACTGGTTGCCATATAAAGACTTAATTAAAAAAGAGGGAACAGAATGGGTAATGAAAAAGCAGAATGAAATTCAATATGATTATGAATGGTTGAAATACATGCAGATTTATGATCTTTTTAGATCAGACAAAAAAAATTATGGTTTTAGAGAGGAAAAAAATGAAATGGAAAATGTTTGGGAAAGTAAAGGGGGGAAAAATATCTCTAAAATGTATAAAGTGTTGTTAAAATGGTTTACTGAAGATGAAACTGTGAAAGAGCAAATGATAAAATGGGCAATAAATATGAATAAGGAAGTGTCTATTGAAACTTGGGAATATTTGTGGAAAAATTCTATTAAGATATCGCCTTGTACCAATGTCAAAGAGAATTGTTATAAAATGATGTATAGGTGGTACATGACTCCGAAGAAAATTGCAAATATGAACCAGACTATGTCAAATAAATGTTGGAAATGTAAGACCCATGAGGGCTCATTTTACCATATGTGGTGGACTTGTGAGAAAGCTGTAGACTTTTGGACAAAAGTCCACAGGGAAATACAAAAAATATTGAAATGCTCTTTCAAAAAAGCACCAGAAATTCTGCTTTTGGGACTGAAAATGGAAGAAGTCAATACGACTAAAAAGACTTTACTCTGGTATTTAATAACAACAGCGAGAATGATATATGCACAATTTTGGAAAACAGAGAAAATACCAGAGATAGAAGACTGGATACAAAAAGTTCTGTTCATGGCTGAAATGGATAAAATTACAAAAAAACTGAACAACGATGAAGACGACGTTTTTTTTCAAGAATGGAGTGACTTTAAAATATATCTGGAAAAGAACTGGGATGTGAAACAAAACTTAATATGTTTAGATCAATATTAAGTCAAATGAAGTTATCTTGAGATTGTAATGATAAGAAAAATGATATAATTGATGTAAAGTAATGTGAAATGGGGGGGAAGCATTGCGGGAAGCCACGGAAGGGAGGGGAGGAGATGGGAATGGGTAAACAATGGAAAAATGAAATGGGTTAATTTAAATGTTGTATTCCTATGGAAAAAATAAAAAATTTTGTTTACCAAAAAAAAAAGAGAGATTAGAGACTATGAAAAGCTGAGCTGGACATTGTGGACACTGCCTGGGAAATTGACCATGAGGTTTGTGAAGATGGTCACAGGAGGCCTACACATTGAGGCTGTAGAAATGGTGACAGTTACGATATACCCATGGCTCCTCCCGGGGGCCAAGAGATTAGAGACTATGAAAAGCTGAGCTGGACATTGTGGACACTGCCTGGGAAATTGACCATGAGGTTTGTGAAGATGGTCACAGGAGGCCTACACATTGAGGCTGTAGAAATGGTGACAGTTACGATATACCCATGGCTCCTCCCGGGGGCCTATGTGTATGCAGTCCACAGCCCCCACAACAATGGGGAATCTGCCAAATACTATGAACCCTGCCCTAATGGGTCCCAGGTTCCCCTCCTTGGTGGCAAACTGCACATGCTCCTGAAAGTGGGTGAGCGTGGCATCCACAAAGCTGTGCAGGCAGCAACTGCCTGATGTCTGGGACAACTTGAGGACCTCTGTCACAATCCCCTGGAAGAACTCTTAGATGTATGCCATTTGGGCCTGGTGATTTGTCAGTTTTTAATTTGTCCATCAATCATAGGGTCATCTAGTCCAACCCCGTGCACAATGCAGGAAATTCACAAATACCTCCCCCTCCGCACTTGCACTGACCCCTGTTCCAAACCCAGAAGATGACAAAAAAACCTCCAGGATCCCTGGCCAAACTGGCCTGGAGAACAATTGCTTCCTGACCACATAGTGGTGATTGGCATTCCCCTGGGCGTGTCAGAAAGGGCCACGAGAACTAAGCACTGAGGCGACCCTTCCTGCCCTCCTTCTCAATCATAGGACCTCCTCTCTCGTCACCTCAATCTGATTCCGGTCTTTCAACACCCCTCCTGAAATCGGCAGTTCTGGAGCACACAGTGAAGACAGAGGCTAAAAATGCATCCAGCTTCTCTTACATTTCCCTATCATCCTTTAGTAATCCTTTTACTCCTTGGTCATCCAAGAGCTCCACTGCCTCCACGGCTGGTTTTCTGCTACTAATGTATTTGAAGACATTTTTATTGTTGGTCTTTATGTTTTTTGCAATATGTTCCTCATAGTTCCTTTTTGCCTTTCTAATCACTGACTTGCATTTTATTTGCCAAAGCCTGTGCTCCCTTTAATTTACCTCACTTGAACTAGCCTTCCACCGGTTAAAGGAATCCTTCTTACCTTTTACTCAGGGCTTTTTTTTTCTGGGGGAACACGCCGGAATGGAGTTCTGGAACCTCTTTGACCACCTGTCATTTCCACAGAAAGCACTTTCCTGGGGGCACCTTCTTTGGGGGGCCATAACTCAGACCCCGTAAATCCAACCATCACCAAACTTGTAAGGCAGGTAGAGGAGAGTCAGCTGGAGATCCCCTGTGAGTTTGGTGTCTCTAGCATGTTGTACCATCTCATGAAACTCACAAAATGAACCAGGCACACCATGAACTACGTACTAGCGACTCAGCTATGCTGTGCCATTTACACAGCAGCTCACTTGGAATTATTTAAGTGCTGGGCAACAACATATTAAAGCATGCTGATTGTCATGAGTGTTTTGTAGCATAACCCAATGAAGAGTTATGCCAGTCTAAGCCTATTGAAATCAATTGACTTAGACTTGAATAACTCTTCATAACGTTGCAATGTATACTACTTTTTTATCTAAAATATTTCCATGCTGTATTTCCACCTGAACAGAGCACCAAAGGTGGCAAACATAAAAAAATTAAAACATTAATTAATTAAAAACATTTCTTGCTCAAGAATGGGGCATTTGAGACAGAGTGGTAGTTATTTAACTCTCCTGAGTCCAAGATAGGTTTCTTTTAGGACGCACCGCTGTCCACTTCTAGCCAGAGATGACAACCCCTCTCCCAAGGAGGCATTTACTATTTTTCTGCTCATCCAGCTTGTTTTACCTGCTACCTTTACCAGTTATTATTTATGATGTCTGAAATCTGTACATAATCTGGATTGGTGTTTTATATTTTATGTGATCTCAAACCTTTTTTTAAAGTGGAAATGTGTGTGTGTGTGAAGTGTTGTCTAGTCACTGTCTCAAACCTTTTCCTTGTGTGTGTGTGAAGTGTTGTCTAGTCACTTCTGACATACTGCAACCCTGTGAATCAATGTCCTCCAAAACGTCCTATTGTCAACAGGTCTTGTTCAGGTAAACTGAGGGTCAGGGCTACGTTTATTGAGTCAATCCATTTCATGTTGGGTCTTCCCCTTTATCTGCTGCCTTCAACTTTTCCTAGCATTATTGTCTTTTTCAGTGACTATCGCCTTCTCACAATGGAAAATAGCAAGTTCTAATTAATTTCAATAAATATTGACGGTATTTCTGTTCAGATGTTCAAACAATGTAAACGTTAGGTGTGTCATCTTTAAGCATTAATAACAACTGCTGATTTTGTCCTGTTTTAGTGTTCTGTGCTGCACCAGTCCGGATTATTCTTCCTATTGTGCTCTCTGTAGAATTTTCCTTGTGTTTTTGCAACATACCCTGTAGCCTCTAAATTTGTGTGTTTGTATATTCACTCACCATCACTTCTGTCCATTTCATCCATTTGACATAGACCTTTCCCTATACAATTTATGCCAAATAAACTGGTCAGTATTCAAATAGCCCAGGAGTCTTCATTTTTTATATCAAAGCAGCAACCCATAGGATTTTTCTATAATATGAGAATACTCAGGCATGCACAGTTGGTTATAAACATTCTTAATCTTCTAAGTGTTGTGCCAATATCAGATTAGTGTTCACATATTATACTAAAAAAGAGTGAGGCCAGAATGAACACAAACCATCCCTTCACATCAGTTCACATGCTCACTGAAACCAAGATATGTAATGCATAGTGGTTTCCTTTTCACTGGGTATTGTGAATCCGAATGGAAGGCTGTATGTGACTTTAGCCATCTACAAATGTTCTACTGGTAAAAGCAGAGCTGACAAAAGACAGAAATTATCTGCATTAAGTTATCCAAATGGCCTAATAAAATCTTCTTTTCTGTATTACACATACGTATGCTGTTAAACCGTGGTTTTTAAACCAGGGCCATAGATTAAGCCTAAATCCACTGAGACTGCTTGAGGGGAGAGAGCAATAAAGAATGTACTTCATTTATTTTACCGCTTTGAAAAGCCAGAAGGCATTACATTGGTAGCTTCTGTTTTCAGTTTGCCTGTATCTGTGAGCATGCGAATGCCACATGGTGCAAAAAAACATTGCACTCCCTGTTATCATGCAAGCAATTGCTAACTGTAGACCTCTGACTTTGTAATTTGTTCTTTATGGACTAGCCTGCAGCCAATAAGCAAAATCAATAGTCTTTGCAGAAAAGTAAGCAAGTGCCAGTGTGTTATGTGACAGGTGAAGATACATGTGCTTACCAGGGGTCAGGGGGCCACATCAAATTTCTCTCTGACTTCTTTTCAAAAACTAAATCCATTTAGGGAGCATTCGTCATTGGGAAAATGTTGCAGTGGGAATTAAGCAGGCTCTCCTCTTCTTTTCTCATTTAACGATGTTTGTTTTCAACAGCCTGTTCAATAATGTCACTGAGACAAAATTATGTGAGAAGAATAAAGTGCTTATGGTATATTCATTCATTCATTTCTGTAGAATAATACTAGTAGTTGCACCCTCATGTTTATTAATATGTGGTTATGGTGTTAGTCAAAATGTTTGCTTGTTCTCCTGGCCTTATGGGGGGAGGGGGGGGAATGCATGACTCTCGTCATAGGACTCTGAAACTGAAAACTTTAGTTTAGTTCCAAAGGAGAGATTACACAAGATTGACGGAAATTCCTATAAACAACCATTCTGCATACCTAAATAGGCTGTGAACATATTTCATCATTTCTGCATTGCCAAGATGTTGAGAAACTTTTGGAATGAACAAGCATTTCAGTCAGATGACCCCTCTCTCCCATGTGGAGGCAGTTTCAGATGAACTCAGTTGCAATGGCCTTCTAGGCTTGATGGTTTTATTAGCAAAGTCTCCAACGTTGCTTGAAATAAGTATTTGAATGTTCAGGTTATTTGGGAATCCACTGGAAAGCCCAAACCATTCAACATGATATCTTTCTACAGCTATATATGGTGGGAGAAAGCTTTAGTGAAGTCGAAAGCAAGATTGTTTTGCCCAGGAATGTTCATGCTGCAATAATTTGGTTGGCCTTAAAAATGTTCCTAGGTTACTATTGTGACATCACTGTCTATAGAAATGACTGAGCTTCATCAGATGATTTCCCTGAAGCTGAATGAATAGTTTAAGAGGAGTGTGTGCTCATGTACGTATGAGGAAGCACAGAGTGTGCACACAATTGAGCTTCATTGTTCATTACTTCAATTTTATTATAATGAGATACCAAACTCTATCTACACAGACAAGAGATTTCAGGGACGTCCAGTCTCTTTGCGTTGTCTCACTTATAGATCACATGAAACGACCAAATTAATTTAGATGTGTTAATATAATTGTACCTTTGTGTACATATGGACGGAAGTCCCACTAAGAGTTGTAACAGCAAGCTGCCATTTTTAATTTGGCCACTAGTATATTTAAACTTTGAAGGGCTAACATTCAGCCTTTTTTGTTTCTAATTAGCTCTTAATGTTTTATCAGCAGAAACAGCATGTGGTTTAGCAAGCTGTGATGCTCTCCCTTGTCAAGGCCACATTGTCCTTGCTCTTCCATGACCACCCCCACTGTGAAGGTTCCTCAAGACCTCACACTGGAGAGGGGAGGCACTTGTATCACCTGATTCCTTCTGATTCCCATACCTTCAGCTTTCATACACTGCTTGAGCAGGGATTCTTCATCTTCTCTGGCCTGCTGCAGATCCTCTGAAAATGGCCACCTTTCCAACTCTTTC
>NW_015162485.1:926813-946787 GCF_001447785.1 Gekko japonicus | reverse complement strand
GCCCTGCCTCATTGGCAGTTACAGTTGCCAATTCCAGGTTGGGAAATTCCTGGAGGTTTGTGGGGAGGGTGGGGTTCTGGGGGATGGAGGGAGCTCAACGTTGTATAAATACCATAGAGTCTACTCTCCAAAGCAGCCTTTTTCTCCAGGACAACTGATCCCTGCTAAGTGGAGATCGGATGTAATTCTAGGAGATCTCCAAGCCCCACTTAGAGGATGGCAAACCTAGGTACAGCGACCTTCTGGGTTGGTTCCACTCCTGGGTGAGGCCTGATAATGTGATGGGCTCCACCTAGCTGCCAAACTTGATTACTTAACCCAAAGTCTACAGCCCTGCACTGCCTGTTTCAGGTGGCCTTGCCTAGGCTGAAGCAACTGCCTACCACATATGCCTGGGCTCAGCCAAGGTGAGCTGTGTCTGCAAGTCTAGGGCATGTCCACAAGCTCTGTACTCTGCCTCCCCATGGGTGCTCTAAGTTTGCTTATTGACTCACAATCCTAGGGCTTCTGGCGACCACTTTTTGTCCAAGATGGATAGTAGGCTGAGCCCTTCTTAAACTCAGACTGAAGCTAAACCAAGCAGATTGCTTTGCATTTTTATATCTGCATAACAGGATAAACCCAACAGGATAAACCCAACAACAAAGCTGCTTGAGAAACTCTTGTCAATCTAATTAAGGCATGGCAATATCATGCGGTGGCTCAAGTGGTTAAGACGCTGAACTGCAGGCTGTAGAAGGTCAGTAGTTCAGCAGTTCGAGACCCGGGTGCCGCATGATGGACTGAGCTCCCATCTCTAGTTCCAGCTCCTGGCAACCTAGCAGTTCGAAAGCAAGAAATTGCAAGTAGATAAATAGGTACCACTACAGTGGAAAGGTAGCAGCGTTCTGGGTGCATTGGTGTTTAGTCATGCCGGCCACATGACTACGGAAAAGTCTTCGGACAGCGCTGGCTCTTCGGCTTTGAAACGGAGATGAGCACCGCAGCCCTAGAGTCAGATTCGACTGGCTTTCGAGCAAGGGAACCTTTACCTTTAATATCAAAAGCTCAAATTTTAGAAAAGATATTTCTCGGAAGATACTGTTTTCTAAAATTAAGAAAATTAATATAATTCGACATGCCTTTCTAACATGCAAAAAAGGCAAGATCTCCTACTTGTTGCAACTTTTCTTTTTCATGCAGTCTCTTTTTTCTTATTGCCTTCAAAGCAGTATTAGAATTTATGTTTTCTTTCGGTTGAGCTCAACCTTTTAAGGCACGGAATTAGTATACTTAGTCTTTCTGTCAGGCAGCAGTCTTTTCCTTTACAACTGGGTGCTGCTGCTGTCCTCTGTGCCCACGCTTAATGCCAGGCTCTGGGATTTCACATGCTGCTTCTGTTGAAGCGGCATGGTGCTCTTGAGCCCAGCCATGCTTGCAATAGGATTGATGAGAAAATTCTCACAATACATCAGAAGGCCCCAGCACAAGAGCCACAAACACTCTGAGATTTAAAGTTGTCTCCACACATGCTATCTAACTCTCAAATCTTTTAAACTGGATTTTAAATTATCTAAGTCTTTCAGCAACATTAGCTCTGTGGGCCAGTTAACATTTAACATAAGTACTTCATGAGCACTCTGGGGGCTGCTAAAACTGCACTGGCTGAGAGCAGAGAAGAGGAGGGGTATAATTTATTTTTTATAATAAATAAAACCCATTGTCTATTTTCTGGGAAATATCCTTGGCTCATGCATTTTTATTAAGTCTCCCTTCCTCAGAGCTACCTTTTCCAAATGGACATATATTTCTGAAATTAGCTTCAAACTCTGAATCTAACAGTTCAACCTACAGTAGTTCTAATGACCTTAATGAAAACGAAATTTGCTTAAATGCAGGGCTATTTTGGGGCAGGAACGCACAGGAACGGCGTTCCGGCTGGCTTCAGAGTTGGCCATGCCCACTACAGCCAAAACCTCTGCGTGTGTGGCTACAGAGGGAAGGCCTGGTGAGCGACCCGCCGGCGACTCTGAGGCAGGGGGGCCAGGGGGCCCCCTGGAAGGATCGGGTAGGCATTTAAATGCCTCCCCATGGCTTCCCTGGCCTGTCTAAGGGCTGGCTTGCCCGGGCTTGCCACAGCCACGGGGCGCCCGGGCAAGCTAAGGGAAGGCATGGGGGTGTGGCCTAATATGCTAATGAGATGTGCTATTGGGTGTGGCCTATTATGCTATGAGTTCCTGCTGGGATTTTTCTACAAAAAAGGCCTTGCTTAAATGCAAGTTCTGCCATCTCCAAAGTGGGTGTAAATGTGCTTGC
This sequence comes from Gekko japonicus, assembly GCF_001447785.1. NCBI lineage: Eukaryota > Metazoa > Chordata > Lepidosauria > Squamata > Gekkonidae > Gekko > Gekko japonicus. The sequence goes on along the minus strand of NW_015162485.1, from coordinate 944,492 downwards.
ACAACATCTATATAACAAAAACAAGAAAAAGAACATACTCTGGCTTCAGTGATGAGAGTTTAAAAAGGTTAGAGTTGAGTCCAGTAGCACCTTAAAGACCAATAAGATCCCCAGGGTATAAGCTTTTGAGAGTCAAAGCTCCCTTGGTCAGACTTTTGAAAGCTCATACCCTGGGAATCTGGCTGGTCTTTAAGGTGCTCCTGGACCTGAATCTTGTACTTCTACTGTAGACCAACATGACTACACAGCTGAAGCTAAAAAAGCTAATAACTCTGATACAGAGAACTATGGTTGCATGTTACTGTGCTTGCACTAATGAATGCATTAATGCAGGTGGATATTTAGATTCCTCTGCATTGCTAGGTTATTGATGTATAAGTAGAAGCCCAAGGGGTGGAGAAAGTATTGAGACACACACACACCCCACGCACACACAGTACCATAGCAGAGAATGTTTATGTAATGTATCCAGTCCAGACAAGTCCAGAGACAAACGTCGAGCTTCGCTCCAAGAGACAATGGACTATGCGGATCCTAGCCCGCTCCAATCAGGGGGCTAGGTTCCCAGCCGAGAGCCTATGGGACTCTCGGCCACTGTAAATAACACACAGGGAAGCAGGGGTGTGTTTTGGGTGGCGCAGGGGATATAAGCCGGCCTGCGAGCCGGCCAAAGTTGTCTTGTTCCGGATAGACTAAAGTACACTTTGCTGAAATCACTCTATGTTTGCGTACTTTTCACTAACAAAGGTGGGATCCATCTCCCTCGGAACAGAGACCACGTTCAGGACATCGCTGTGAGCCGCTGCGCCGAATTTGCCACCGCCATCAGCATCGAGCATCTTTGAGAAGCGCCGCTCACCGCACTGCTCCCGAGCTCCGAGCATCGCGCCGCTGACCCCAAGAGCAGCACCGCACCGCTCCACCTCTATGCAACACTGAGCATCGCCCCACTGACCCCGAGAGCAGCACCACACCGCACCACTCCACCGTCTATGCCGCTCACTTCCACGTGGAACCCGTAAGATGGCTGCCGCATCAGAGAGTCTCCCAGTCTTCGACATCTCCCAACCCTCGCAATGGGAGACCTGGCTGGAAATCCTCGAGAGCCACTTCACCATCCACAAAGTGGTGGATCCAGATATAAAAAAGGCGTACCTGCTGTGCCACTGCAGGATGGAGACCCATCTCCTGCTTAAGGACTTAATAGCGCCCAAGCTGACCAAAGACGAGTCATACAGCTCCTTGGTCAAGGCGCTTACCGACCATCTGGCTCCCAAACCAACGATGTTTGTGGAGCACCTGGACTTTTTCGCAAAGGTCCAGGGCCCCGACAAGACCACCTCAGATTTCCTGGCAACTCTGCGGCGGAGTGCGACCAGGTGCTCCTTCTCCAACCTAGCCGAAACTCTCCTCAACCAGTTTCTCATGGGACTCAGAGAGCCGAAGCTTCAGAGGAAGCTGGTAAGCCAGGATGACCTGGACCTGGAGAAGGCAATCCGGGAGGCCATTGCATATGAAAAGGCACACCAAGACTGCCGCGCCAAGGCGGTCCACCGCACGCAAGCGACAGCCGATCCCGACGCCTTAGACGAGGATGAAGTGCACCAGGTCCATCATTGGTCGTTGCAGCCGTCCACCAATGCAAGCAAGGCCTCTTCGACCACTCAAATGCTTCTGTTTGCCTAGTCCTGAACTTCAGTTAAGTATGAAGGAACTGTCAAGTGACTAAGTGAGCAGCAGGTTTGTCATCTGATCCAGGAACCAAGCAGTGCAATGTCAAAGATTTTGCAGTTTGGCAGTGTTTGTGGGTAGAAATTTGGATAGGGGAGGGGAAGATATATACCTCATGGCTATCATTCCCTATCCCTAAATTCAGCCACTATTCTAAGGTATACCAAATTGTCAGAGCTCTGCCTCTTTTGTGGCTTCTTCGGATACATTTAAGCTTCCCTCTTACCTTAATTAAGCCCTTAAGGGGCTTCCAAGTGGTCAAAGCCCTTAGAAGTGTATAGCTCCCCAGTTAAAATCTGATAGCAATTTGAGATTATGCATTTTACATCTCTAGTTTCTCCCTTCTACAAGGCACTATGAACTGCTAACAACTTAAAAATATCTTGGAGGGGAAATTAGAATTGTAAGACACACACTATGAAATTGCTCTAAAACTTTAACTAGGGGACTATAAGCTTTTAAAAAATCTGACCTCTTTGAGGCATAATCAGGACAATTACCCCACCCCTGTTTTGTTTTGGTTTTTGTCTCAGCTGTCCTCGGTGTGTTCCACAGGAATTCTGAAAGGCAACAAGTATGTTCAATCCTCACTGGACCATTAAATTTTTTGTTTTAATTAATTAAAAAATATTTACAGGCATGCCTTTCTCCCAAGCATCTCCGGACCCAAGGGAGTTTTCATCCATGTAAAAACAATTTGATAAAACAAATATTGAAACAACAGATCTAAAAACATTTTTAAAACAATCTATGATTATTATTTATCATATGGCAGAGTTACACACAGGAAGCATATAATAATATAAAATATGTAACCAAGCTGATACATTAGGTATGCGGACTGATTGGGCAAACTCCTAAATACTAATATCTAAATTTTCAATCCACTCAATCACAGGGGGGAGAGTTCAAAGAACTCCGTCGCATCTACCTGGAAAGCACGATGCTCACATTCTTGTGACAGAAAATAGTTTGATGGACTGCACCACAATCACATACAGGTCCTGGTATTTTGCCCCATTTAAACAAAATGGCTGAACTGCCAAAGCCTGTTCCTATTCTATTAGCCATCTTCCATACTTTACATGGTAAGTCAAATCCTACGGGCCTCTCGTTGGTGTTTATCAGGGTATGCATATTGGGTGGAATCGATTGCATCCACGTTCGCAACCATTCATTCCCTAGAACGAAAATTTGTGATTGCAGGATTTGTGCAGATATTATTGCTGGGTGCTGGGATCTTAGTCTGGATAGGCCCACACCAGCCATGTCTTTGTGGATTGGCAACTCTCCATTTTTGATGATCTTTCTATATTCATGAAGAAGAGCATATTGTCCTCAGAGATGTGGGGGAGCGATGTGGTGCAACGTGGGTAGCCAATAGGTCAGAGTGAGTTTAATACATTCACTGATGGTTCTCATTGTTGTATTGAGTTGGACATCACGTTTGTGGACATGGGGGCTGTTGAGCCACACGGAAGCAGCGTATTCTGGAGTACCATGCACCAATCCCAAAGCTGAGCATCTAAGTGTTATAGTAGATGAACCCCAAGTTGTACTACCTAATTTTGGAGAATGTTGTTTCGTGTGCATATTTTCACTGCTACATTGATAAGACAGTGTTTATAGCTCAAGGTCTTCTCCAGGGTAATGCCAAGGTACTTAGGTGTATGGTTGTGTGCAGGGCTTTCACCCCTTTTCTTTCTTTCTTTTTTTAAAAGAGGTGCCGGAACTCTCAAGAGGGAAATGAGGTTTTCAATATGTATGCAGAAAACTCATGAACTTTTGAACATTAAAAAAAAAAAATCTTGCCGAAGAGGTTCCAGAACTCGGTTCTGGTGCATTCCCTCAGAAAAAAAAGCCCTGGTAAAAATTATGTTTTGTAATATAAAAGGAGAAGGAGGAGGAGATTGGATTTATACCCTGCCCTTCACTCAGAGTCTCAGAGTGGCTTACAAACTCCTTTCCCTTCCCCTCCCCACAACAGACACCCTGTGAGGTACGTGAGGCTGAGAGAGCTCTGAGAGAACTGTCCTTGAGAGAACAGCTCTGACAGAACTATGGCTTGCCAGGAAAAAACTGAATCAATTCATCATGTATTTTCAAGGGTATATTTTGTACAGCTGACCATCCGGCCCCACAGGAGACAGCCCACGGCATGCCTCCTGGGGGCCACGTTTGCCTCCTTGTGAGGAGGAATGGAGGAAGGGGGAGCGGAGCCAGCGTGGTTCTTAAAGGCTGGCTCCGCTCTACCCCTGTCAGTTGCTCGCCTTGTGCTTGGGTATATTTTGTACAGCTGACAATACCCAATCTCTTACACATAAACTGGGAAAATTTACAAGGTCTCTACAAACCTTTTTTCTCTAAGTAATCTTTAAATCTGCACAAAAAACTCTTTCTAAAATTCCAAAATTCTCAAGAATAAATTCTCCATGTAATATATTAAATATTTTCCTTCAGCTTTTTTTCTTTTAGTACTTTAATCTAAATTCCAGATTTTTTCTTTTAGATTGAATGTCAATTTCCTCAACATTTTCTTCACTGAAGTAACTGGATTTGACTTTCAGATTTCTTCAGATTTTCTTCTCATTTGTTTGTAGTCTTTTAGCTATCTTTTCTACTTTAATTTCAATATCATCCTTAGAGTCTTCTAATTTCAGGGAGAAATATTATTATTATTATTATTATTATTATTATTATTATTATTATTACGGTGGCGCAAGCAATAACAACGCTTGCTAGTAACAACATAGCGAACAGCCCTATGGCTGTTCGAGACCCACCGCGGCCGGGGTGAGCACCCGGCCCCAGTCCCAGCTCCCGCCCACCCAGCGGTTCGAAAGTTAACATCACAAGTAGATAAATGGGTACCTACCCTTAGAAGGGTAGGGAGCACCCTCCTCCGTGCGGGGATGCAGTGGAGTTCGGCGGCGGCAGCAGCGAAAAAGACCAGCAATGGCGGCGGCATCTGTGGCGATGGCGAGGATGGCAGCAGTGGTGCGGCGACGCGACACGGCGATCCCTGGTGGCCGAGGAGACAGCTGCACCGAGTACCTGGCGCTCGGCCGTCAACGGAGGAGGCGGAGAAAGGCGGAGCAACAAAGAACGCACGGCGACGTGGGCGGCGCAGGCACAGCGGAGGCGGAGATGGACAGAGCAGAGCCGCGCCTCCACGGGCCGCGCGCCGGAAGATCACCGCCAGAGATCACCGCCGGGAAGGAACTAACACAGAGACGCTGGCTGACCCAGAAGACTGCCAAACGAACCCACCCGAGTGCTGGTAGGCATCCCCACCCCTCGACAAAATGTGGCCATAGAATTAGGACCTATCTACGCTTGTAGCACAACTGTAAACCGCTCTGAGACCTTCGGGTCTGAGCAGTATAGAAGCTGAATGAAATAAATAAATAAATAAATAAATATTGATGATGATGATGACGACGACGACGACGACGACGACGACTCTAATAAAATCTAATGGGAAGATGGTATGCCCATTAAAATCTTTTCTGGAGTTGGGTGCATTTTTTCTTGGCATAATATGTGATCATCAAAACAAATATATCTATAAAGCTTTTGAAAGAAAATATCTAATGTAAAATAAAAATATGGTGTTCATGATACCCCTCCGATTGCTGCTATTTATTTAAACATACAATCAATATATACTCTAAGCTTAATTTATTAGAATAACACAAAATGATTCAAAACTACGTAGAAAAGACTAATTCCAAATCAATTTATCCTTTGTACCACATCTTCCAATCACTACAACTATAAGAACATAAGAAGAGCCCTGCTGGATCAGAACAGCGGTTCATCTAGTCAAGAATCCTGTCTCACATAGTGGCCAATCATTTCCTCTGGAGGGCCAACAACAGGGCATAGAGGCTGAGACCTTCCCTGGTGTTGCTTCCTGGCTCTGGGATTCAGAGGATTAGTGCCTCTGAAGGTGGAGGTTCCCCTTAGTCACCATGACTAGTAGCTGTTGATAGACTTGTCCTCCATAAAGCTATCTAATCCCCATTTAAAACTGTTTATTCCTGTGGCCATCATTATATAATACAACTACTGCCGAGAAAAATTTGCCTGTTCTATGATGAGAGGCAGCTAGCAAAATGAACTGTAATGTACAAATGCTTGACAGGGGTCATTTTGTAGTGCTCATTAGCGTAACTCATTAGCATAACTTGTTTGCATATGCCACGCCCCCTGACATCACCGGAAGTGTGTCAGAAGGCAACCCCCACTGCTCAGGCTACACCCCAAAAATCTCCAGGTATTTCCCAACTCAGAGCTGGCAAGCCTACCTGGAGAAAAACTGCTTCAAAAGCACAAAGATGTTAATTGGTTCCAATATAACAAACATTTATTATAAAATCAACAACTCTACAATTAATGATGAGACAGGAGTAGCAGCAATCTCCTTCTCACTTCAAACTCATATCCTACAAGTGAGTACAAGTCCCAGAGCACTGAGCCTATTCCCAGGGGCTGTGCTGTCATTCTAGTCCCACAGCACTGATTCTATTGCTAGGGATCAACATTCCACTCGGGGACTGTCATTCTAGTACCAGACACAGATTCTATTCCTAGGGACTGTCTTTGCACTCTAGGGGCTGTCACTCCAGTCCCAGAGTAGCCTATCTGGGCCCAAAGACTTTAACGGAAAAACCACTCCACATTGTCTTTGCAACTTTTTTTTTGTGCTGCAATGTATTTCAGTGGAGCCCTTGCAATCATTCCTGGCTCCCATTATCTCCAATGGGCCTTCAAGCCTCTCCCATTGTTTCCAATGGGAAATCCTGTCATTCCTTTTCTACATCCCAGTCAGTTGTCCCTTTGAAACTGTACCACACCATTTTAAGTAACAGCAAAATGAAGAGCAAGTAACAGCAAAATGAAGGGCATAAACATGTACGGAGTGCACATTTCTTGCCAGTGTTCTTTGTGGGCTGCACACAGGGCAAAAGGAAATGTTAAGGTGTCTCTGCTACTGGACTCTTACCTTTTCTACTGCTATTACAAACCACAACATTCAAAAACCAGTGGGGGGACATTTTAACCTTCCAGGACATTCAGTTGCTGGCCTAAGGGTAGCAGTTCTCTAACAAAGGAATTTCAAAGGGAGATTAGAAAGAGAGACTGCTGAATTGCAACTAATGAAGCTCAATACAATGCAAACTCCTGGACTGAACTGAGACCTAGGTTGATTCTCTCATTAACAATGCCTGCTATTGTCATTTGGCATCTGAAATCACTCTCCAAGATATAAGGACAGATAGACTCACATTCCAGCTGTATATGAAAAAGTGAGCAGTGATTCATGAAAGCTCATGCTCTGCCACAAATGTTGTTAGGCTTTAAGGTGCTGTGGGACTCTTGCTCCCTTTCACTAATAAGGAATGCAAGCTGTACTGTTAGATTCCCCCCCCCCCATTAGAAATGCAGAAGGGAATCCCTCTCTCTCTCTCTGGCATGCTCTCTTTAGCATCCGCCCGAAGACGTCTGTAGGCAAAAACAGCTGGAAAGAAAACATTGCTGGCACTGACTTTCACCCCCTCCCTCTCTAGTATGCTCTCTTTAGCTCCCCCCCCCCAAGAAGTCTGCAAGCAAACAAAACCTTACCTGGAGGAAGAAATTGCTAGTCTTCTTTAAAAGAGCTACTGCCTCTATTCCGCCCCCCCCTCTGGCTGTTTCCCTCCCCCTTCCCTCCCCAGAGGAGGAGGGGAGAAGCCCTCAGCCAATCGAAGGAAGGCTTGCATTCTCTCCTCTCCCAAGCAGGAAATAGGAGACACTGGAGAGAGGAAGCTGCGATGCCAGAGTGTCAGCTACGCTGCCATGAGTGTGGAGATGTTTTCTAATTGCTTTGCATTCCTTCCCATGCGCTTAATTGCTTCAAAGCTGCAACGCTTATCTGTAAAGTTATACTGGTGGAGATTGTGGTGTCTATCGTCCGTGGGAGCTTCTCCGTTCCCAGCTTCGCAACCATTAGAGAGTTTTTCAGTCTCCCATGCACGGGAGCCCACCTAATTGGTTATTGCTGGGGAGGGCATACGAATGCCCTATATCCTATTATGCGCACAGGTAGCCCGCCATTCCTAACAGTGTTCATGTGATCGCATCTATGGCTTTTCAATAAAAGTAAAACCTTCCTGGAAGTGTGTACTTCGTTATTTGGCTGTGGGTCCTGACACAGAGGAGGAATACAGAGCCCGGGGGAGGAGCAAAGGGAAGGGAGAACATGTGTGTGTGTTTGCTTGCAAGGAAGGAGGGGAAAGGTTGCTACTCCTGGAACACCGTTCCTCCTCGTTCCTGCTCGAAATGACCCCTGCTTGTATACATTTAACCACACTTCTGAAAAAAGAAAAGGCCATGACAAAGAAAGCCATCAAAGATTGGGATCTGGTCTCTTGTCTCTTTTCGCCAGAGGGCCCTGCCAGAGCGCCAAAGTCCTTCTGGCATCACCCTTACAGTTGCACCGAAAGTATGATCATCAGGCAGTGACAAGCCACATACCTTATGCTGGCTTCACCATCACTGGTTCCACTGCAAAGCTGTCCAGGCAAGAGCAGAGCTTCCAGCCTCACTTCCTGTCCCTTTGGAGTGGGATTCTGAGGCTTAACAACACATTGCAGGAAAACAGCTTAGAGTCTGAGGTCCTGTCCATACGAGGCCTTTTGGGCCGGGAGTGGGACGGAACGGGGGCGGAGCAAACAGGCGCGATCCCACCGCAACATCTGGGAAGCGTACAGTCTCCGTCCCTGATCCGGCCCTTCCAGCGCTGCTCCGCACCAAAAAAGAACCACCTACCGAGGTGGTTCTTTTCGAAGGGCCGCAGCACCGCTGACCGTGGGATCGCCGGCATGTCCTTGCCCCGGCGCATCCCCGGCTCCTGGCCGAACTGCGCATGTGTGAGCATGCGCAGTTTGCCAGGCTCCCCTCCCCACCGTCGCTTTCTCCCCGGCATCTGATCGTGCCGGGGAACGACGGCGCCGTGGCTCGGGGGATCCGTGAGATCCCGCCGTGTCGTCTCAACTTTGCTGCGGCTCACATTAGCTGCAGTTCGAGCGTCCTTTTCCCTGCCATGTGGCAGGGACCTGATTACAGCAGCTCCACTGGGCAAAGATACAACTCTCCACCCATTCTGTTACCCCCTTTACTCACGGGTCACTCCTCTCTTTAGGGTTGCCAACCTCCAGGTGGTAGCTGGAGAACTCCTGCTATTACAACCGATCTCCAGGCGACAGAGATCAGTTTACTTGGAGAAAATGGCCACTTTGGAAGTTGGACTCTATGGCACTATGCCCCAAACCCTGCCGTCCTCAGGCTTCACCCCCCAAATCTCCAGGTATTTCCCAACCTGGTGCTGGCAACCCTATGATTCTCTTATATGCTGGTTTTGCTCACACTGCAAAGGTGTATGGGTGGAAGCAGGGCTTCCAGCCTCACTTTGTGTCCCTTGGAGTGGGATGCCAAGACTTCACACTGCATTACAGGAAAACAACTTTGAGCCCAATTGCAGTTGCTCCACTGGGCGAAGGTACAGCTTTTTGCCCTTCTTCTATTGCTCCATCCCTCCAAAATTATTACTGTTTGAAGTAGTGATGATGGTTTTTTTGCTCCCAAAATGAAATTTATGAATGGTGGACAAACATCCCAATCAATGCATTTGACAATATTTTCTGTTATTCATGAAAAACAAGTAGTGACTGGTTTTGTTATGCAAAATGTTGCATAGTTAAGGCAATTTCACAACAGTGATTCAGATCAGCATTTGGGCTTTGCTTTTGAATGGGGAACCAGGTGCAATAGCCAGATCTGTTCTTTGCAGGGATGCACAATTCTCCTTCCATTAACCAAGATTTGTGTTCTTTAATACATTAAGGATTGAATGAAAATGCAAGAAAAATTAACCCAATACCACTTGTGATGTGAAAGAATAATACATGATAAAGATTGAAAACTTGTGAGAGACACAGGGCCAACTTACATGTTACATGCGAAATCCATAATCAAATAGCTTCACAGTTTTTGAATTTTCTTTTAAATTAAAAAAAACAGCTCTGGTAGTCCCCATTTGGATTGTGTTAGCCAACCTGCCTTATTTTATTAATAAATGTGTGGAATTATGAATTATTAAGTGGCAACAGGCATTAATTATGGGACCATAACCCATGTATGTCAGAGTTTGAATTCCCAGTCCCCAGGAATAGACACTGAGGCTAGATTACTAAAGCAGTGATTTCTTTACTAGAGGATTCTCACACATACAAATATAAAATCAAGCATATACACAAGCAATACAGAGCAAGGAATTCAGATAGAAAAGTACAGAGATGTTTGCATTAGCAGGAAGTATTGTTGTTGGAGTAATACTTTACCTGTCCAGCGAGTTGAGTCGACTCTGCAGTGAAAAAGGGATAAAATATGGGAAGGGGGCCATGAGTTGACCAGCAACACACGTGAAGAGGTCCCAAGATGCACAGGGAATAAAACCAGCAATATAGGATGGGGTTAGGAGAGGTAAAAGCAAGAGAGAGAGAGCAAGGGCCTGATGCTCTCTTTTTATACCTAAAATGTGACTTGAGGCAGATCCAATCCAAAGCCTTTTATTGGCATATAAATAAAGATACAGTAATCTAAGTACAGAATCATATAGAGTCAAATTAAAATTGCTGAGTAACATCACAGAGTATCATCATAAAAAAAACCTAATTCATAATATCATTTATCAGGCCGTAGGGCCATGGCACTGCAGAGAAACTTTTCTGCTATTTCAGTTATTTCTGTATCTGAGTTATCGAGCAAGAAAAGGAGCTTAAAATCATCAGGGGTCTCTAAAAAATGGCCTAATATGGGATATAGAAGATCCTGACGAGGCACGAAATAGAGAGGACACTGGAAGAGGACATGGGCAACAGTTTCAACACAATCCTTCATACAAGGACAGCACCTGCTAGGATAGGGAATCCCTTGGAATCTGCCAGATAAGATAGCTGAAGGAAGAACATTAAATCTAGCCAAGGATATGGCTCTACGCAAATTTGGAGCTATGAGTTGATAGAGGTATACTGCTGGAAGATTTGCATTAGGAATAATCCCCAGATGTAAGGGAGAGCAGGTTCTGTTAGCCAGGCTATAAAGAGTTTGTAGCTCTGATCCCAATAATCTAGATTTTATTTTTTTAAAGGCCACTTGAGGCAGATACCTTAACTATGAATGGGGCAGAAAAGGGACTAATGGTTGGGCAATTGCAGGTAATGGCTTGGCTAGGAGTGACATCTCTTAGGAGAATGGGATAGACAAAGGAGGAAAGGAAGAGGACCAATCAGGTTGCTGGACCGGTACTTTGGATTAACAACCAGATGTTTGACAGCAGTGTTATCTTGATGGGTGGCAGGAAGATGGCTCACTAATTTCATTATCAGGCACATCCTTTTGTCTTAGGAGAGGAATGCATGTTTCTTCTGGTGGGGGGGGAAATGCTTGTGTGAGGGAGAAGGAAGTTTTTCATGGCGTCTGTGCAAGAACATCTTGTCCTTTTTGCGGAGCATGGCTTCCTTCTATGATCTGCTGCTGTTTCTGCATATATGGAGGTCAGGGCAGCTGATCTGCATTCTGATGCTGGAGATGCAGGAGCAGGAGACTTCTTGTAGTCCAGGAGTCCACATCTGGCTTGGTATGCTGCTTAGACACAAGGCTCCCCTTGGCCAAAGCACATCCCTTTTAGTCCAGTATAAAGGCACTGCTTTTGGGCTACAGCATTGTCCATTTCCCTGACACATTCTTTGCACAGTTCAGCAAAGCAGTCATATTCAAAAGTCTTTAAAAATGCCATCTGAAGTGGCTGCATGGCAAGAATTGAGGCTGTGGCTCTGCGGAGTGCGCAGATGACACTTTCTCTGAGTCTGAATAGAATCCCCCAAAAAAACTGCTATTAGCCATGGTATAGCCAAACAAGACAAAAACCATATTGGATCTCTCTGTTTTCCCTAGAGCACCCAATAGTAGCTCATAGGCAGGGCAATTTCTCTAGGGGAAATCATAAAAGGGGGGAAGGGTAAATGCTGCTTTAAAAAAAAACACCTGCCCCTGAAGCTTTATAGAAAATATCAGGAGATTTCTGATCATATAGCTACCACATAGCTCATAGTTTGGCCCACAGATATGTGAAAAACCTCCAGAGAGCAGTATCCTGAAAGTGTAATACCCTTTGTGCAGTGTTTGGAAGGCAGAAATATACCTATAGATGTATAGATATGGATAATCCTTTTTCCTAAGTGCTCAAAGCAGTTCACATATATTGTCTTAGTAATCCTTTCTGTATGGTATATCATTACTGTTATCCCCACATTACAGAGGCAGGCTGTGGCTGAGAGATAGTGGTCTGCCTAAGGCCACTTGGTAAGTTCATGGCTAAAAACTCCCATCTCACAGCCCTTGTGTGCTTAAACTTTTATGCTGCACCAACTCTGGATGTTATCGTCCGCAGATTGCAAAGCAACCTTTGGCACACCCTGTGCCAAACAAAATCAGTGTGCAGAAAACTGCTCCCACACATAACTGTGCTGGGACACACTTCTATTAAGGAAAAGGGCCTTTATCATATATTTCCATTTAGGTTATCTAATTATTACTTTGTTAATTAATTTTTTGAGTCTGAAAGATTCAGAACAAGTGGAGATTAGGGTTGTTTTTTTTAAGGCTTGGTTCAAGTAGCTTTCAGTAAGAAAACTAGCAGTGAAGGAGATCTCATAAAAAGAAATCAATTTTAGGATCCGTCCCTACAGAAATTGAGATCAAAACAGTGGCAGCCTTTTCTTTTGCCAGTTTTCAAGGTTTGAGTTCTATATAACCTAGAAACACAATGTTCATTTCATTATGAGTCTCCTGAACCAAAGGTATCAGTGTTATTTTCATTGCAATGCAAATACATATTCATCACAGCGGCACATGAATAGCTAATTGAACACTTTTTGTTAATATTATACTAGATATTCATGGACATGTGCCTTTTTCTATCATGAAAATAGTGCCTTAGGCTAGCTTTGTTTTTCTTGTCAGGAACAATTTGTGTGCTTTCATTTAAATGAATATAAACTCCAATTCTCATGACAAAATAATTCACCATTAATTTGGGTAAAGAATTTCTTTATTCCCTTTGTATATGTTTTATTGAGAAAGAAAACACATAGATATATAAGCAATTCCAAGGGTTATTAGATAATGGTGCATTGTTGTGATTGTGCATATAAAAGGTTTTATTTAAAATTAATTTTTGAAGTAATAAAAAAGTAAAATTGCCTCTTGGATATTAGTGTGAGACTGGACTTTTCCCCCTCCTGGTCCCCTTGCTAATTTTTAAAGTCATTATCCGAGTCTTTCTTTTACCTCTGTATTTACTGTTCTGATTTCTGCCATTTTAATTAAGAATCTATTATAGAACTGAATGTTTCAGTAAGGGTACGGTGACTGGTGTATTTAAAAGAATCAAAAACTAGGGGAGACAACATGGAGACATCATCGTCCTTACAGACACTATTTTGAGCATTCAATCATGAAAATTATGCACATTACTATTATTAGGTACAATTCATTCCTGTCCACAGGTCCAGTTATCTCTACCCTGCTGCCTACCCTCTGCTTTCTCTCTCTGTCTCTCAGTTTCACATGAACATATATACTACTAAATAATAGTCAATACTGCAACAGGAAGCCGGGGTCCAGACTCACCGCAGGTCTTGTTTGCAGCACCATGCGGAGGGGGAAGGGCGGAGAGGGCAAGGGCAGCCATGGCAGTTTTTGCTGGGTGGAGGGGGCAGCACAGCAATGAGCACAGGAAGCTGGGGCCCAGCTGACCTGATCTCAGACCTATCAGAGAGCCATGGTTGGCTGGGAGGCAGGGGCCACTTAGGGCACCATGCCACCCTGGCTCACCATCTTTCCAGCATCTGACATTCTGGGTAGTCCCCACACTAGTCCTTTGCACACTACTGCATAGAACCCATGTGAAGATGTAGTGGTTAGAATGTTGGACTAGGAAAATCAATGGGCTTAGACTGGGGCAATGTTGTATAGGATTGCATGGTGAATGAACTCTCAGCATAATGGACTTCAATAGGGTTGTTGTGAAAAACATACTGAGATTCTGGGAGAAAGGTCTACCTGTCTTCTGTTGCAAGTAATGATTAATGTGCTACCTAGGGTTGCCAGACCCCCCGGTTGTTTATTTATTGTATGGCAGAGTTACACACAGGAAGCATATAATAATATAAAATACATAACCAAGTTGATGCAACAGGTATGATGCAACAATTTCCCTAAATTGTTGTTCAGTCGTACAGTCGAGTCAAACTCATGGACCACATCACGCCAGGCCCTCCTGTCCTCCGTCATCCTCCGGAGTTTGCTTAACTTCATATTTGTTGCATCGATAACACTGTCTAACCATCTCATCCTTTGCCGTCCCCTTCTTCTTTGACCTTCAATCTTTCCCAGCATCAGGGTCTTCTCCAGTGAGTGCTCCCTTCTCATTTGGTGGCCAAAGTATTTGAGCTTCAGCTTCAGTATCTGGCCTTCCAGGGGAAGAGTCAGGGTTGATTTCTTTTAGGATTGACTGATTTGATCTCTTTGCAGTCAAAGGGACTCTCAAGAATCTTCTCCAGCACCATAATTCAAAAGCATCTATTCTTCGGTGCTCAGCCTTCCTTATGGTCCAACTCTCACAGCCATACATTACTACTGGGAGTACCATTGCTTTGACCATACGGACTTTTATTGGCAGGGTGATGCGTCTACTTTTTATTCTGCTGTATAGGTTTGCCATAGCTTTCCTCCCAAGGAGCAGGTGCCTTTTAATTTCATGGCTGCAGTCACTGTCTGCAGTGATTTTGTATCCCAGGAACATGAAGTCTGTCACTGCTTCCATGACTTCTCCTTCTATTTGCCAAGGAATGATGGGGCCAGATGCCATGATCTTAGTTTTTTTTATGTTGAGCTTCAAGCCCACTTTTGCGCTCTTCTCTTTCACCCTTAGCAAGAGGCTCTTTAGGTCCTCTTCACTTTCTGCCATTAGAGTGGTATCGTCTGCATATCTGAGGTTGTTGATGTTTTTCCCAGCAATCTTAATTCTGGCTTGTGATTCATCCAGGCTGGCATTTTGCATGATGTACTCTGCATATGAATTAAATAAGCAGGGTGACAATATACATCCTTGTCATACTCCTTTTCCTATGCTAAACCAATCAGTTGTTCCATATATGGTTCTATACAGGTTTCTCGGGAGATATATGAGGTGGTCTGGTACTCCCATCTCTTTAAGGACTTGCCACAGTTTGTTGTGATCCACACAATCAAAGGCTTTAGTATAGTCAATGAAGCAGAAGTAGATGTTATTCTGGTACTCCCTTGCTTTCTCCATAATCCAGGGAATGTTGGCAATTTGATCTCTAGTTCCTCTACCTGTTTGAAACCCAGCTTGTACTTCTGGCAGTTCTCTATCCACGTACTGCTGAAGCCTAACTTGTAGGATCTTGAACATGATCATGCTAGTGTGTGAAATGAGTGCAATTGTGCAATAGTTTGAACATTCTTTGGCATTGTCCTTCCTTGGGATTGGAATGTAAACTAACCTTTTCCAATCCTGTGGCCACTGTTGCGTTTTCCAAATTTGCTGGCATATTGAGTGAAGCACTTTAACAGCATCATCTTTTAAGACTTTGAATAGTTCAGCTGGAATACTGCTATCTAAATTTTCAATCCAATCAATTGCAGCCGGGGAGAGTTCAAAGAGCTTCATGACATCACCCTGGAAAGGACGCTCACATTCTTGTGACAGATGGAAAATAGTTTGGTGGGCTGCAGCACAATCACATTTGGGTTCTGGTATTTTGCCCCATTAAAACAACAGGTCTGCACAACTACCAATGCCTATTCATATCCTATTAGCCATCTTCCATATTTTACATGGCAAGTCAAATCCTACAGGCCTCTCATTGGTGTTTATCAGGGTATGCATATAGGGTGGAACTGATTGCATCCATGTTCACAACCATTCATTCCCTAGATCGAAAATTTGTGATTGCAGGATTTGTGCAGATCTTATAGCTGGCTGTCGGGATTTAAGTCTGGATAGGCCCACATCACCCATGTTTTTGTGGATGGGCAACTCTCTGTTTTTATGATTTTTCTATATTCACGAAGAAAAATATCTTGTCTTTGGAGATGTGGAGGAGCGATGTGGCACAGCGTGGGTAGCCAATAGGTCGGAGTGGGTTTAATACATCCATTGATGGTTCTCATTGTTGTATTGAGTTGCACATCAAGTTTGTGGACATGGGGGCTGTTGAGCCACATTGAAGCAGCGTATTCTGCAGTACCATACACCAATCCCAAAGCTGAGCATCTAAGTGTTTTAGCAGATGCACCCCAAGTTGTACCACATAATTTTTGGAGAACGTTGTTTTGTGTGCATATTTTCACTGCTACATTGGTAAGGTGGTATTCATAGCTCAAAGTCCTGTCCAGGGTAATGCCAAGGTACTTAGGTGTGTGGTTGTGTGTAAGTCAGATGCCATTAAGGTAGACATTCAGTTCATGGTTGGCAAGATTGCTATTGAGATGGAAACAGAAGCATTCTGTTTTTCCTGGACTTGGGAAAAGCTGTCATTTACAGTAGTAGTCAGCCAAAATTTCAACATCCCTAATCAGTATTTCCTCACTCATTTCCACTGATTTGTGCCTTACTGCAATCACCATGTCATCAGCATAAGCAAGCTTCCTGGATATTGTCTCGGGAATATCAGAGATGTATACATTGAAAAGAACTGGAGCGAGTACTGAGCCCTTGGGTAGGCCATTATTCAGTTTCTTCTGCCTGCTAATTGACTGACCCATAATTACTCAGAAAGTTCTATAGCTCTGCATGTTATTTAGGAGTTGAAATAATGTTCTGCAGGGGAAAACTTGTAAAAACTTGTACAGCGGACCATCCCTCCAGACTGTGTCCCTCCAGATTGACAAAAACTGCTTAAGACAGTCTTAAGACACTTCTGCCTCAATGGAAGTTGTTAAGCTGAGAACCTGGTCTTCACAAATACGATGGAGTCTAAATCCTGCTTGCCCTATAGGGACATGTTTGTTAATTCTGTCACTGGTTTTGTTCAGGATTAGCCTCTTGAGGAGTTTATAACAGGAGCTCAGAAAGGAAATAAGTCTGTAACTTTCCACCAGATTTTTTGGTTTTCCAGGTTTCAGAATACCAATTATCTTTGCTTTCTTGAATTCCCCTGGTAGTCTTCCTGCTCTCATGATGTCAGTGAGAAACTTTGTGTTAAGTCCGTGCTTAACAAAGTAGTCAGAGAGTGATTCAGCAAAACTCAAGTTTATTCAGCTCTTCAATCGACTTCTTCTGACACGGTACAACTCCTCATAGCCCGAACAGCTTGTCCATTTCAGCTGCTCGGTATTTAAACATTCCGGGCTAATGTAGCCACACCTACTGTACATTAAACCAACCTATCAGGTTGTTCGCATGAACGACCAATCATAAGCGGTCCCGCTTACATACATTCAAATCTGATTGGCCACAATACTTTTCGGCGTGAATCCCTGCCGAAGCTTGAAGCTTTGCATGGCTTCTCTATGGGAGGATTCACACACCTCCTAATGCATTCAGGGCAGCATCTGAATACATTACAAATCCCTCCCCCCTAAGCAAAAACAACTACGAACAATCATAATCGCTCAGGTAGGAAGGTGCTCTTCTCGTTCTCTGAGACCTCCTAGGTGGACTAGGCTCAGGGCACATCTCCGTCAGTGGCACTTCGTTCGACTCTGGGACCGCAGAGTCAGGAACACTTCCATCCGTTACGTTCGGTTCGAGAGTAGGGGTCGGCCCTGCCTCTGGAACAGTGCTGATGCCCTCAGGCCCGTCAGCACTCGCCT
>NW_015162485.1:926375-926554 GCF_001447785.1 Gekko japonicus | reverse complement strand
GAAAAAGCTCTGAGAGAACTGTGACTGACCCACATGCTGACTGCATGTGGAGAAGTGGGGAATCAAACCTGGTTCTCCAGATTACAGTCTTCCACTCTTAACCACTATGCCAAACAATATTTCTCAATAGATTTCTGATAGATTTGAGCTAATTTTCTGTGCTAAATATGCAAGATAAA
>NW_015162485.1:914846-922717 GCF_001447785.1 Gekko japonicus | reverse complement strand
CTAATGTAGCCACACCTACTGTACATTAAACCAACCTATCAGGTTGTTCGCATGAACGACCAATCATAAGCGGTCCCGCTTACATACATTCAAATCTGATTGGCCACAATACTTTTCGGCGCGAATCCCTGCCGAAGCTTGAAGCTTTGCATGGCTTCTCTATGGGAGGATTCACATACCTCCTAATGCATTCAGGGCAGCATCTGAATACATTACACTTTGCAAGCCACTTCTTTGTGAACATACTGCTGTTGATCAGGAACTCATTATGGATGCAGTCAAAGCCTGGTGCCTTTCTGCCTTTAATGTCCTTCAGTGCCTTGGAAATCTCAGTAGCACTGAATCCCCTGACAGCTTGCAGTCTTCAGGGCAGGTGTGCTTCAAAATCTGGAGTTCTGGATAGGGATACCAGTTGGGCAACTACCTAGTTTGATGTTACCTCCAGATTTCCTCGAAGCACAGGTGGGCTTTCACCTAATTTTTTTCAACAGGCACCAGACTTTCCTACTGGAATGCCTGAAATCCAAATTCACAATTGCTTTGGTCCATTTTTTTCTATGTGCAGCATCAAGTTCATGGCATAGTTCATCTGCTACTTCTGGGTCTTTGCTGTCGAGGAAATTTTGATGCAGCCTCTTGCTGTGATCGCTTAAGCCAGGAATATATTCTTTCCAATATCCTTGAGGAACGTGCCTTTTGGCTGTAGATATAACTGCTCCAATGAATCGGTCACTATGCCATAGGTACGATGGTATGTGATGACAATAATATTATATCTTGCAATTTTTGCTCTGTGGAGGGCTTGATTTTAATTATTAAGATGTGTTTCTTGAACAAGAGCTAAATCTATTTTATTGGCCACTAAGATTTGCGACAAGTATTGGCATTTAGACTTGCTTATACCCTCAATAGGAGCTGCGGTGGCTCAAGTGGTTAAGACGCTGAACTGCAGGCTGTGGAAGGTCAGTAGTTCAGCAGTTCAAGACCCGAGTTGCCGCATGACGGAGTGAGCTCCCGTCTCTGGTTCCAGCTCCTGCCAACCTAGCAGTTCGAAAGCAAGAAATTGCAAGTAGATCAATAGGTACCACTTCGGTGGGAAGGTAACAGCGTTCCGTGCGCCTTGGTGTTTAGTCATGCCGGCCACATGACCACGGAAACGTCTTCGGACAGCGCTGGCTCTTCGGCTTTGAAACGGAGATGAGCACCGCAACCCTAGAGTCGGATTCGACTGGCTTTCGAGCAAGGGAACCTTTACCTTTATACCCTCAATATTCATTTGGCAGATGCAGATGCAGTCCCCTATGCGCCTTGTCAAGTAGTCCTAAGAAGGACTGTTTGATTGGTTGATTGATTCCATGTGTGTAGTGTAGCCAGGAGATCCTACAATTGTCTGGCAGCCAGAAGTTCTAGATCTTTAGTATTATCCAGGGTGCACCACAAGGAGGTGAGCTAGAATTGCCCCCCCCAGTGGAGGCAGGGTTCCTCAGGCCCTGCCCTAGCCACTGATCAGCTGGGTGGCAGGGGGTACTTTCCAGGAGAAAGGAGAAGGTCTAGGCCTTGTTGCCAACATCGCACAGCAAAAGACATAATCATGCCAGTGATGTTCAGGCAACCTGCTGATATCTGGGCAAAAACTCTATGGTAGAAGCTTTGTGTTACCAAGATATTGCTGGCATGATGACAGCACTTCCTGTGTAATGCTGGCAACAAGGCCTAGGCCTTCTCTTGGTAAGTCCCCCCCATCCCCTGCTGGTTGCCAGGAAGCTACCATGTATCTTTGCTTGTGTGCAAACAGTTAAGAGCCTAAAGGAAAAAGGATAGTAAAGAAGAGGTATGTGCATGCAGATGCTCTTATGGGGGCTATTGGGGTATTTTGTGCAATATAAGTACTTATTCAGCTGTGCAACAAGCTAATAATTTTTGAAACATAACAGGCCTAAAGATATGTGTATTTAGGAGTAAGAACACCTACAGCTTCATATGTATTTGATTATTGCCAGGGGTCATTTCGTAGAAAAAGAGGTGCAGGAGCTCATTAGCATAACTCATTAGCATAACTCATTTGCATATCGCACACCCCCTGACATCACCAGAAGTGTGTCAGAAGGCAACACCCACCGCTCAGGCTCCACTGGACTGTTCTGGATTTCTAGCTATTGGGACGGGGAGGACACGTGCAGATCTCTCCTGGCAGAGGGGGGAGAGCTTGTACCTGAATAAAACTTGGTCTTAAAGGTGCCACGGGACTGTTTTGGGCTGAGGGGGGCTCTGCAACTTACCTGGCTGCTTCTTGCTTTGACTGAGGGCTGCTGGGAGCAGGGGGTGGGGCTTGTTGCATGTGCCCGCCCCCTGGGCCCTTTACTACCGGAGCTCTGCTCCTGTGCGCTCCTGCAGGAAATGACCCCTGATTATCACCATTATTAGTTTTAAAGCACAGTTCTGGGGTTGCCAACTTTTAAACTGGTCCCTCTAGCTATTGCTTTAATATCAGTTTTACCTGCAAGCAATTTTCAGGTGATGTTATTTAAAAGCTTCAACTACTCATTTACTCTTATTAAACCTCTATTAAATATTAACCTTACACTGGTCACCTATTTGAGTGAGATGAAAGAATGAATTCAAGCTCTTGTTCCTAACTTATCTGAGGTTTCATGGAAAGGGAAGAAAGCTTAGCTAGATTCAGTCCCCGCCACCACCATCCAGAGATGTAGGGTTGCCAGGTCTGGATTGGAAAATACCTGGAGACTTTGGGGGTGGAGCCAGGAGAGGGCAGGGTTTGGGAGGGGAGGGGCCTCAGCATGGTACAATGCCATAGAGTCCATCCTTCAAAGCAGCCATTTTCTCCAGGGGAGCTGATCTCTGTCAGCAGGAGATCAGTTGTAAAAGCAGGAGATCCCCAGGCCCCACCTGGAGGCAGCCAACCCTACAGAGATGGTTGGTGATCAGAGAATAACTCACAAAGTGAATTAGCTTAGGGCCTCAGATTACAAAGGTTGCCCTGATGTGGGTAAAAAGGCAGGGTATAAATTCTATAAATAATTTTACAGACAGACAAATAACTAAACATTACTAAATTACTTTTTTTATGCTAGGGAACCTCTTAAATGTGACAAAGTTTACGTCCTCGTCATGTCTTGATCTGGCCCTGATGCTTATACAGCTTCTTGTGTTTGAAGGAGGTTTTCTTGTGGCCAAACTAGATGTGATGATGTCCTCATGACCACCGCAAGGACACTGCCACCATTTAGAAATGCCATGATGGCCCAATGCTGATGAGGCCCCCACAGACACATACCTGCTAAACTGCTGAAGTAGATGTGGGGTGTGTGGTTGTTTTAGCACTTGATAAGGTGCGTGGGGGGGGGACCACCACAGCCTGCCTGATCAGGATTGGGCCTTTGTGGGGTTTTAAATGACTTTAAAATGGCAGCAGCATCCTTGTGGCAGCCAAAAGGACTCTGTCACATCTAGTTTGGCCCATATAGTATCTCTTTGCAATGGTGATATAGCTGATTTATACATGGAGGCCTATTCTTGCACACAGGTTGACTTCTCCAGAGTGCCATAAAATCAGAAGAAACTATATGAGAAATTAGGGCAATATATTGCTCCAAAAAGACCTAAAATGTTTAGGAAATTTCTAATTGCTATACAAAAAAGGGGGGGGGAGAAGCACATCACTCCTAACTGCCTGCATCCCATGCACATTTCTTTCCACTGTCATAAACTCAACCTCAGTCAAAGTGCTTTCAAAAGCTTTTCATTTAAACTACTATTATTCTTTTGTCTGTTGGGAACCCAGTGCAAAGATGATGTCCTGTGTGCAAAAGGCAAGCAAGCTGAATAATAATTAATCAACCCTACTTAATATTCTGAAGAAGAGGAGCAACAATCAGTTGTGAACCTCTATGTATTAACTGGCAGATCATTGTTATTCCAGAAGGCATCATAAGGCCAAATGCAGGTTACAACTGGTTTAGAAAATCTCTTTAATTAAGATACATGAAAGTTGAAGTCTCCCATTATAAATATCTTATTGTGAATATAAAAGACATAATTAAATGGCATGGTGGCATCACTCTTTTATGAACTAAAAGGTGATGAATCAGTCTTAGAACCCTTCTTCTAGTTGGGAGGTAGTTCCAGCAATGGAAGAAACATTTTAAAAACATGTTTTACTTTTATAAAATAAAAATTACATCTTTGGTAGCTTATTGAGTTAAAATGTCCTTCATCAAAAAAGTATCTTAAGACGAAATATAAAGTATTGAACAATTTTTGCAGTGCATAAAAATTGTGGAGTACTGTATGCATAAATAAAGCATCCGTAAATAGAACAAACATGGAAATACACAGACCAAATCCAAATGGCTCCACAGCCATTCCTGATGTTAACCACCTTAGCAAAATGGCCAGTTACTGGTATTTTGAATGGTCTCTGTACTTTTCTTCAATTTTATATTATTGTATCTCACTCAGTACTTCCTACATTTTATGACCCTTTCCCTTTGATATTTATTTTTGTTTATTTTTATATAAATGCTGCCTTGTGAGGACCAACTATACTGCATCTGAAAAAGTGGGCTTTAGGCTACAAAAGCTTGTGCTGGAATAAGATCTTGTAACTCTTTAAAGGGACACTAGACTCCTCTTTTTTCCTGCAAAAAACTAGAATGGATACCCTCTGGAACTAGTCCAATACCAGAAGGCTGCAGTGTTCTGTCTGTGGACACAATGCAGTTTCTTCATGCACAGTTTTTCTCACAAACTGCCACACAACAGCCAGCATGGTGTAGTGATTAAGAGTAGTAGACTTTAATCTGGAGAACCAGGTTTGATTCCCCACTCCTTCACATGAAGCCTGCTGGGTGATCTTGGGCCAGTCACAGCTCTCTCAGAACTCTCTCAGCTCCACCTACCTCACAGGGTGTCTGTTGTGGGGAGAGGAAGGGAAAGGCAATTGTAAGCTGCTTTAAGACTCCTTAAGGTAGAGAATGATCTGTATAGAGTAAGCCATGAAGAGGTAGAGGAACTAGAGATCAAATGGCCAACATTCGTTGGATTATGGAGAAAGCAAGAGAGTACCAGGAAAACATCTACTTCTGCTTCATTGACTATGCTAAAGCCTTTGACTGTGTGGATCACAACAAACTATGGCAGGTCCTTAAAGAGGTGGGAGTACCAGACCACCTCACATGTCTCTTGAGAAACCTGTATAAGGGTCAAGAAGCGACAGTTAGAACCGGATATGGAACAACTGATTCCAACCTCCGGACGCATTGGTGCTCCAACTGGGGGAGAATGATTTGACGGAACGACCCAGTGTGTGTCTGGAGCACCAGGTGCTGGCTGATCTGGCCTATTTGCGTCTTCTTCCGGTCAGATTGGCTGGAAAGGAGGTCATGGCGAGGAGCAGCTTATCCCGGAAAAGTGGACGTGGCAAGGCTGAAGGTGCCTGGCAGACTGGGCAAGGTGGTTGAGTTCATGGGCAGTGTTTGGACCCACCACCCCGACATCTCCCACAGGTTGGAGGCCTTGTTCCGGGCAGATGGTGTGTACCTGTCAGCATGGGGTATGGACATATGGCTACAAGGGTTACGTTATTCTCTCCTCTCTTGGCTACAGCTGTAGAGGTGTTGGTGGGAGCAGGACCAAGTGGTTCGCACTGCTCTTGTGGCGGTGACAGCATGGGCCCGGATCCGTTTGGCGGTAATTGGCCTACGTGCCATTTTCCAGAGGCAGGGACCCCTGTTAGGGTCTTGGCGTGAGGGCTGAAGGAAACAGGCAAGCACAAGGACTAACAGCGATGGCCCTCACCGCCAGGTGGCAGGGGAGTTCACACAGGGGCAAGCGTCCAGGTGAACCCCAGCAACCTGCCATCCCGCAGACTCTACCCATGCCAGCTGGCTGGGTAATGGATACCTCGGCTGGCAGACGGGTCAGCCGAAGGGTCGGATCCGGTGGACCCATGCTGTGCCAATGCCTATAACAGCTGTAATCAATAAAGTTGTGGCCAAATTTATCCACCTAATTTCCAAAGAACTGTGTCTGAGTGATCATTGGAACAGGGCAGTATAAGGCTGGCCAAGCCTCTCCATTCCAAATACGACCTGGAACTGCAAGCCGAAAGGGCCCGGATAGGTGAGGCCCGCCATTGACAGGGCCTGGGGGCGACGAGGCTGGCCAGTCATCAGGCCGGGAGGGAGGGGCCAGGTGAGTGGCAGGAAGGTAGGCGCCTCCCCTCCCTCCCCAGACCAATCACTGGGCAGCGAGGTGGCCGGAGGGAGAGGCCCAAGTATACATGACCCGGGCCGCTCGCCATCCTCACCCCCTTTTTGTTCACGGCGGGACCTCCTTGCCCACCCAGCCCTCCCTGTTTCTTGGGCTTTGTTAAGGGTTAGGATTTAACAGGTGAGGTTACTGTAGATGGGGTTGCAGGTCGTTCTGGGTTGAGTGTTCTTAGTTTCCGATATTGAATTCCAGGGTACACAGTTCGTCACAACTCTCGGCGGTGACAGCATGGGGTCGGATCCGTTTGGCGGTAATCGGCCTGCATGCCATTTTCCGGAGGCAGGGACCCCTGTAAGGGTCTTGGCGTGAGGGCTGAAGGGAACAGGCAAGCACAAGGACTAACAGCGATGGTCCTCACCACCAGGTGGCAGGGGAGTTCACACAGGGGCAGGCGTCCAGGTGAACTCTGGCAACCTGCCATCCCACAGACTCTACCCATGCCGGCTGGCTGGGTAACGGATACATTGGCTGGCAGACGGGTCAGCTGAAGGGTCGGATCTGGTGGACCCATGCTGTGCCAATGCCTATAACAGCTGTAATCAATAAAGTTGTGGCCAATTTTATCCACCTAATTTCCAAAGAAACTGTGTGTGAGTGGTCATTTGAATGGGGCAGTATTAGGCTGGCCAAGCCTCTCCATCCCAAATACAACCTGGAACCGCAAACTATGGCAGGTCCTTAAAGAGATGGGAGTACCAGACCACCTCACATGTCTCTTGAGAAACCTGTATAAGGGTCAAGAAGCGACAGAACTGGATATGGAACAACTGATTGGTTTAGCATAGGAAAAGGAATATGACAAGGATGTATATTGTCACCTTGCTTATTTAATATATATGCAGAGTACATCATGTGAAAAGCTGGCCTGGATGAATTACAAGCCGGAATTAAGATTGCTGGAGAAAAGATCAACAACCTCAGATATGCAGACGATACTACTCTAATGGCAGAAAGTGAAGAGGACCTAAAGAGCCTCTTGCTCAGGGTGAAAGAGGAGAGCGCAAAAGTGGGCTTGAAGCTCAACATCAAAAAAACTAAGATCATGGCATCCGGCCCCATCACTCCTTGGCAAATAGAAGGGGAAGTCGTGGAAGTAGTGACAGACTTCACGTTCCTGGGATCCCAGATCACCACAGACTGTGACTGCAGCCATGAAATTAAAAGACGCCTGCTCCTTGGGAGGAAAGCGATGGCGAACCTAAACAGCATGATAAAAAGTAGAGACATCACCCTGCCAACAAAAGTCCACATGGTCAAAGCAATGGTATTCCCAGTAGTCATGTATGGCTGCGAGAGTTGGACTATAAGGAAGGCCAAGCGCCGAAGAATAGATTCTTTTGAACTATGGTGCTGGAGAAGACTCTTGAGAGTCCCTTGGACTGCAAAAAGATCAAATCAGTCAATCCTAAAAGAAATCAACCCTGACTGTTCCCTGGAAGGCCAGATAATGAAACTGAAGCTCAAATACTTTGGCCACCAAATGAGAAGGGAGCACTCACTGGAAAAGACCCTGATGCTGGGAAAGATTGAAGGTCAAAGAAGACGGGGACGGCAAAGGATGAGATGGTTAGACAGTGTCA
>NW_015162485.1:872256-914807 GCF_001447785.1 Gekko japonicus | reverse complement strand
CCTGTCCACTCGTGATTGGCTGCATGGCCACAGCTGATCATGACTGGAATTGGAGTATAATTGTTTGATCCCAATGAGAGAGAGTCTCTGCTCTCAGCTCTCCCTTCTTGTCATTGTCTGTTTTATTGCACCTGGAAATGCTGCCTCGTGAGAGACAAAGAGTCACGTTGTGAACTGGAGCACATGGGTGCAAAGATGGGATTTCTCTTCAAAATCCCTTGGTGTCTAATTGGACTGTATACCTTGGACACTCTTGGAATATGGACACTTCATTGGTAATTATGAATATCTTTAATGTGTAGTTAAGGCAAATTGCCCTAGCTTTTGTTATTTTGTAATCTCTGGTAGTCTATGCTAATCTTTGTACTGAATAAAAATTATTCTTAATTCTAAATGGTCTCTGATGTTGTACCTGAGTTCCAAGTCTAACTCTTGTGCCTTCTGCTCACCATATAAACTACCTTTGTAAGATTAAGTGTGCATCTCTGAGTAGAGTTGCTAATGTGTTAAGTTCCAGATGCCAACTGAGAGTTTGAACCTCTAATCTCAGGTTGGGGGGAACTACTGTAGAGGTTCTGGTGGCACATTGTTCTGAAAACCAGAGAGGATATAGTCCATCTCGTGGTTTGTTGTTTAATGTACTGTAAAAGTACAGGGTTCCCTCTCATCCCTGGACTGGCTTGGATGGCTAATATCTGTACAACCCTGCCAACAAAAGTCCGCATGGTCAAAGCAGTGGTATTCCCACATGTATGGCTGCGAGAGTTGGATTATAAGGAAGGCCAAGCGCCGAAGAATAGATTCTTTTGAACTATGGTGCTGGAGAAGACTCTTGAGAGTCCCTTGGACTGCAAGAAGATCAAATCAGTCAATCCTAAAATAAATCAACCCTGACTGTTCCCTGGAAGGCCAGATAATGAAACTGAAGCTCAAATACTTTGGCTACCAAATGAGAAGGGAGCACTCACTGGAGAAAACCCTGATGCTGGGAAAGACTGAATGTCAAAGAAGAAGGGGATGGCAAAGGATGAGGTGGTTAGACAGTGTCATAGATGCAACAAACATGAAATTGAGCAAACTTCAGAGGACGGCGGAAGACAGGAAGGCCTGGCGTGATCTGGTCCATGGGGTCGCGAAGAATCGGACTCGACTGTGCGACTGAACAACAACAATAGTGTTCCTACACATATTCAAAGATAACTTTAATTTAATATATTACCAAGACAGTGTATTCTGATAAAGTGTTAGATGTTAACATGCCATTTCCTTGTGTTCTTACAATGTGTTCTTTATTTTAGAGCTCAAGGTAGGAACCTTAGTTGTACATGAATTGACTCATTGCTAGAACTGAGCTGCTGTCATCAATGAACCACTTTGAGATAGTTAATATTCTCCCCATTCTATCAAAGAGAACCAATCATTCCAGCAGATTCTCATGCTGAAACTTGTTTCTGTACATTGGTTCTCCTAGGTTACAGTGGAGCCAAACCCAAATAAATTAACTACCTTATTCCTTTAGGTGGATATCACTGAATCTTCTGAACCCCCACCCCTTGCTGTATTATTCTATTAAAGCTGAAAGTATCCCCGAGCTAGGTTGATCGTCAGATCTTGAAAGCTAAGCAGTGTCAGCTCTAGTTAGTATTTGGATGGGCAACCACTAGGGAATACCAGGGTTGCTACACAGAGGCAGGCAATAGCAAACCACCTCTGAATGTCTCTTGCCTTGAAAACACCACCAGGGGTTGACATGCCAGCTGTGCTTTGAGGGCAAAAAAAAAAAAAGTGTACCCCCTGCTTCATCCAGGGAAACAACAGCTAGAGCATTTCTAACAGATGGCTGTACACCATCTCCTTGAAGATCTCCAGCAAGGAAGAGCCCACTCATTCTCCTACTTACCAGTTTGGTGTAGTGGTTAAGTGCGCGGACTCTAATCTGGGAGAACTGGGTTTGATTTCCCACTCCTCCACTTGCACCTGGCTGGATGACCTTGGGCAAGCCGTAGTTCTGATAAGAGCTGTTCTTGAAAAAGAGAAGCTTCTGTCAAGTGCTCTCTCAGCCCCACCTACCTCACAGGGTGTCTGTTGTGGGGAGGGGAAGGGAAAGGAGTTTGTAAGCCGCTCTGAGACACCTTTGAGTAGTGAAGGGCGGGGTATAAATCCAATCTCTTCTCTTCTTACCTAATTCCATTTTCAAATCATTCTTACCATTAGAAAGAGTCTCCTAATGTTCAAGTAAAGTCTACCTCACATGCATTAGCTCTAGCCTTGTCCTCTGAAGCTGCAGAGAATAAGTCATTGTCTGCTTCCATGTATAACCCTTCTGATATTTGAAAAGTATGACTATGTGCTCCTTCAGTCTTCTCTAGGCTAAGTATGTGTGTGTGTGTGTGTGTGAAGTTATGAATTAATGACCACCAAAACATCCTATTGTTAACAGACTTGCTCAGGTCTTCGTTGATTTAGTCAGGCCATCTCAGGTTGAGTCTTCCTCTTTTCCTGCTGTCTTCAACTTTTCCTAGCATTATTGTCTTTTCCAGTGACTCTTGTCTTCTTATAATGTGACCAAAGTACGATAGTAGGGACAGTTCAGCCTTCATTTGATCTAGAACCCACTTATTTACCTTTTTGACGGTCCATGGTATCTGTAAAGCTCTCCTCCAACTTTATCGATTTTGTTTTCTTTGTTTCATCCCAGCTTTCCAACCTATCCAGGGTCATTTTATGTTTAATTTTTGTCTGGTAAGATGTCAGCTGTCTCCCCTGGTTTCGTGTCATCTGCAGATATGATAAAGATTCCCTCTACTTCTTCATCTATGTCATTGACAAAAATGTTGAAGAGGACCAAGACAGAGCCCTGCAGCACCTCAATCACGATCTCCTTCCAGTCTGAGTACAGTTCTCTCACCACCTGTAAATCAGCCTGATGGTACTACCATTCAGTCTGCATTTAGCTCATTTGCTAACCAAAATATCATGGGTGATTTATCAAATGCCTTGGAGAAATTGAACTGTATTATATCCAAGGCATTCTCACATGCCACTAGGCCAGCAATTTTATCAAAAATGGCAAGAAAGAGCTATTCTGACAGGACTTGTTCTTGACAAATTCATACTGGCATCTACTAATCACTGTATCGTTTTCAAGATGCTTACAGACTGGTCCTCTGGTGTCAAAGGGTAGAGGTATAATTGGTCCTCTGGTGTCAAAGTCAGACTGTAGTTTTTTGGATCCTTCTTTTCCCCCTTTTTGAAGATCAGGACATTGTTTGCCCATCTCCAGTCCTGTGTCACCAGTCTTGTGTCACCTCAATATTTCTCAATATATAAAATTATATAAAATTGATTCTCATTCACAGGTTTAGATACACTGTGTCTTATATCTGCACAGTGATTTTCATGTACAGTTTGTAGATTTCAATATCTAGTTTCTAGTGTATAATAAACTAAGAAAAAAAGATATATGAGCCAAAGAAAAGATGACTTAAACAAAGACCATAACAAAACCTACTCAGCGACATGGTTATAATTTTAGAAGTCTTTGTTACTGATAAAGCCAGAGAAAGAAGATTCTAATTAGTTCAAGCTTTGTTCACAGATGTATATAGACCACAACATTATTTTTGCCCATAGAGACACATTTTGTTCTTTTTAAGTTAGTTTTCTTTCTGGGTTGTTGTTTGGTTGTTTGTCAAGTTTTGTATTTTTTTTTTTTTAACATTAAGGCTCCTTCTGGGACATGTCACTTGGAGCTTATGTTTGTCATGCTTATAGTGCAGGGGAAAACACACACTAAATTCAATCTTTAAATTAAGCTGTAACCAAGCTTGTATATTCATTAGAGGAGAAAAATTCTCTTCTGAGAAGTTCAAATTGTTTATTGATTTTCATTTCTGTGTTCAAGTGAAGCTTGAGTAAGTCTGTCTTACTGCAGTCCCTCTGGGGCAGCGGAGCCAACAAGTGCATTGCATTTTAACCTAAGTGAGCGGTTACCAACAAAAATCTGAGAATTCCTTTAAAACTATATTAATAAATAGCTAGAGGGTGAGATTTCCAGTTCAATAAAGCTGTTTCTTTTGGCAAGAAGAGCAGGACTCTTGAATTTCAGGCTATATAAATGCCAATATTTGTGAAAACCCTAAAACTGAAATTAGGCAATTGTAAAGTAGAATCACTGCTGAGTTGTGCAGAAAAGGGAATGGAATACCGTTGTATTTCTTTAATATTGTGATGTCATTGTGAATCTCAGTCAATCAGATCACTCTCATTACTGTATGAGTTTACTGATGGGAAACATTACCATTTACATTGTTGTCCAATCACCGTGCACTGATTAGAATATCGTTCTGTTCAATTATCCCGTTGCAGCTAGGAGTTACGCATGCATAAAAGCAAGTTCCTACACACATATTCCTCACTGAATGGGAACTGAAAATACAAACACTCAGTATGTTTTGCTGATATTGCTTTGTAGTTTCACTTATGGCTGTTTGTGTTGCCATCTATGCAATGGTAAACTTTTTAGTTTCCATTTTTCTACCATTTGTTTGAAATAATTGCAATGAATCTTAATTCTGTGTTCTATAAATTTCAATTGGTACTGAAAGCTCTGATGTTGGTGTCTCTTTTTGTTTCCTTGCACCACTTTGGTTTAGGAAACTTTTAATGATTATTCTGTACAAAAGCTTATACCCAGAATTAAACTTTGTTCGTTTTAAAGGTGCCACTGGACTCAAACCTTTGTTATTGCTTCAGACCAACACGGCTACCCACCTGAATCTATTCTATACACATGCACAGAACAAATATAGCAGTTCTATTTACTTATTTTAAAGGATCAGATTTTAAACAATATCTTTATACTGTTGCTTACAACAGCCTATTATAAAAGAAGTAGGGGACCCACAAGGACTTTTAGGCATCTTATTTCCCCCTCCCCCATTATTTCCTCTTTCCTTTCCCTGAAAGCCCCTCTACCCTTTCCCCTTTCCCTGCTTCCTTCTCTCCTTCCCACTAAATAGCCAACCTACTTTTATCTGCCCCTCTGTCTTCAGCTTTCCCTCCCCTACCCCAGCAACCTCTAACTAAGGCCTATTCTACATCTCCACTGTTCTCCACTGTTTTACCAAACCCACGTTGGAACAGAAATTCCCCTCTCAATTGCATGCCACTTTCACTTTCTTTGATTGTCGGATTTTATGGTAGCCTCTTTGATATCTTGGTTTTATGGTACCATCTGCATAGATTTATGGCTGTTTTATGGCTGTTCAGGGGTGACTCTGCAGTCAGTACGGTGTTGGCCTGGGGTATTTGAATGTGGTTTTGAGCTGCATCTTTTTCTGTTCCAGTCTGGGTTTGGTAAAACAATGGAGCAAATGCTAGATACAGAATAGACCTAAGAAAACTATGGCTCAGTTGTGTAAAGCCCCCAGAATTACAACTCAGATGACAGAGATCAATTCCCTGGGAGAAAATGGCTGTGATGGAGGCTGAATATGGCATTATAGCCCTCCTCAAATCATGCCTTCCCCAGACTCCATTCCAAAATCTCCAGGAATTTTCCAACCTGGACCTGGCAACTCTAGCCAGGCCTGGCCCCAATGAGTCCTCCCTCAAAGGTCAAATCAGCCCTGGAAAGGACTCTGACCCCTCTGAATGCCACTTACTCACAGAGATCAAGCCTGGAATGCTTTGATTGCCTAGCAACAGCCACTGAGGGACTGCATTTCTTAAAGCTACAGGAACTCCTTTGATCACTTTGGGGTTTTTTTAACCCCCCCCCCAATGTATTATTGTTATTTTTTAAGATTTCACATTTTTCTGCAACCCTGGGGTGTTTTTCAGGCTGGTAGAAAGATCTGCCTTGCCTGTTCACATCTCCAATCACCAGATTTAACTAGCCTCAAATGTGGCTGGTTTCACTATTAGAATATTCGAAGTGGGGACCTACAAGAAACTTGCAAAGAGGGTGCATTCTATTTAGCAATGGGAACAAACCACACTTTTGCGGTTCACTTAGATTCATGGTTTGTGGCTGAACCACAAACCAAATCACATACCTATAAAAACCAGAAAGTTGGTTTGTTAACCAAACTGATTCATATGGGTACATGACCCCTACTTTCTGTTCCCCACCACTTTTATGGGGAGCAGAAAGTAGAAATTTATATAGCTCTGAGTCATTTAAACCACTGTTTTCTGCTCCCTGTGGAAAGCTGCAAAGAGCAGAAAGCAGTGGTTTACATAGCTTGGAGCTGAACCCAAGAAAGTGCCTAAGCAGCTGAATCATGTGGAGCAAACTGCTCCCATGCTCAGTTGTTTAAAAAGGCTTTCTTGTGCAGCCTGTCCCTAGGGCGCACTGACTAAGAAAGCCCCTTTAAACAGTTTAGTTGCAGGAGCAGGCTATGCTATTTAGAACCCAAAACAACTGAGACACAGGAGCAGGCTGCCCCCTGGCTCAGTTGTTTCTGATCTATACAGCTGAGCAGCCAAGAGCAGCCTGCTCCCTTCACTCTGCTGTTTTGGTGGCTTTCATGGAGAGATAAATGGAGGTTCCCCACAAACCTCCACAAACGGCCTTAAAAGTTCATGGAGGTTTGTGGCTGGACTGCAGTTCGCAAACTTGAGTTCATGAACCATGCACCAGCCAAAATTTGTCACAAATAATGGTTCGTAAGCTGGTTCATTCCCATCCATAGTACTATCCCCCCACCTTTGCTCTCTTCTCTCTCTCCCCTTCTCAAATAATCTTTAACACCTTCTTTCTGTCACGGGCTGGGGTGCCAGTCAAAGGGAGTCCAGAACAGGCCAAGGTCAGGAGCCAAAAAGATAGTGCAAAGTCCAAAAAGCCAAGCCAGGGTCAGGAGCCAGAAACACAGAGCCAAGACCAAATCACTATCCAGAAACACAGTCCAAAGCCAAACCAGGGTCAGGAGCCAGGGGGTCCAAAGGTCTAGGTGCAAGAGCCAAGCCGGAGTGGATGCTAGCAGCACGAAGCTGGCTTTTTGCTTCCATGAAGGGTACTGCCCAGAGTGTGGAGTTAAATGCTGCTACCAATTAGCTAGCTGCACGATCGGCCAGGCTCCTGTTAGAACTCTGGGCTGTTTGAGCATCTCCGTTGTAGCCTGGCCTCTCTTCGCCTGCTTGCGAAGTTTTGTCACAGTCTCTCTCTTAAATGATTCACACATGGCAGTGAGTCAGGAGGACTTTCAGCTTGCAGTTCTTCCTTCTTATCTGGGCCAGGTGTGAAGACTACTGTTACAGGCACTTGCCAGCTATCCTCCTCTGCTGTTTCAGAGAGGCCAGCTTTGGTTTCTGCAGGCTCTGTCAGCTCATCCTCATCCATGCCCATGACACTTTCTCACCCTTTCCTTCCCTGACAATCTTACCTCCTCTCTTTCTTCCCCTTCTGCATCCATCTTTCCTCCTCTATTTCTCCTTGTCCCCTTCAAAAGCCTCCTCCTGCATCTCATCCATGTTGAAAAGTGCTTCCCTCAATCAGGGGAAAGTTTACAAATGTCTGTATGTTTTCCCCCCAAGTAAAAGCTACTAGGTGGGAGTAATGGTTTTCAGTATGAAAAAAATGTGAGAGGAATGAGTTGAATCGCCTCATCATTGCACCAATAATGCCTCTCTTATAATCCTATATAGAATTACATCCTTCTAAGCCCATTGAAGTGTGGCCAGTCCTTACTCTTTGAAAAACGGGTTGGTGGTGTAGCCAAGAGTGCCTGCTACAGGTTGCATCCCATTCATCAGCTCTCTCTTTTCCTTGACACAGACAACTTGTCCATGCTAATCCATGATTATTAGGAAGGGAATTGAGAACAAGTCAGCCAGTATCATAATGCCACTGTATAAATCGATGGTGCGACCTCATTTGGAATACTGTGTGCAGTTCTGGTCACCACACCTCAAAAAGGATACTATAGCATTGGAAAAAGTGCAGAAAAGGGCAACTAGAATGATAAAAGGGTTGGAACACTTTCCCTATGAAGAAAGGTTAAAGTGCTTGGGGCTCTTTAGTTTGGAGAAACAACGACTGGGGGGAGACTTGATTGAGGTTTACAAGATTATGCATGGGATAGAGCAGATAGAGAAATAAGTACTTTTCTTCCTTTCTCACAATACAAGAACTTGTGGGCACTCAATGAAATCGTTGAGCAGTCAGGTTAGAACAGAGAAAAGGAAGTACTTCTTCACCCAAAGAGTGATTAACACATGGAATTCACTGCCACAGGAGGTGGTGGCGGCTACAAGCATGGACTGCTTCAAGAGGGGATTGGGTAAATATATCGAGCAGAGATACATCAGTGGCCATTAGCCACAAGGTATAAATAGGAACTCTCAGGTTGGGGCAAGTGGTGCTCTCTATTCTTGGTGCTTGAGAGGAGGCAACAGTGGGAGGGCTTCTAGTGTCCTGGGCCCACTGGTGGATCTCCTGATGGCACCTGGTATTTTTGGCCACTGTGTGACAGAGTGTTGGAGTGGAAGGGCCATTGGCCTGATCCAACATTGGCTTCTCTTTTGTTCTTATGTTGTAACCTCACTGTTGAACTACTGTAACACTGTCTACATGGAGTTGCCCTTAACTACAAGCCAGAAATTTCATATTGTAGTGAATGCAGCAGTCAAATTATTGGGGCTGTCAGGAGTACATCTTTCCAGATTTAAAACAGCTGCATTCACTCCCAATATATTTCTGAGTTCAAGTCAATATGTTGGTTATGACCTTTTATTTATTTATTTATTATATTTATTAATTCAATTTGTACCCTGCCCTCCCCGCGATATCTAAAGGACTGACTATTCCTTTCTGAACCTGTCTTCAGTTTGCTACTTTTTGAGTGTCTGTGTCCCGCCCCCCACCCCAGAGCAGATGGACATCATAACTGTTCCTTAGATGTCTCTTTATTGGAATCAGCAAGTCCACAAGGGATTCCTCAAGAGCATAGTTCCCTAGTTCACCCACCAGCTTTTGCCCCTTCAAAGCCTCATGGGGCAGCATTGCACCTCCCACATGCCCATATCTAGTAGCCTTATCTTGCCCCAGCTCCTCCTCTAGCCAGGTTGCCTTCCTCACCTCTCTTGCCTCTTCTGACTTCTACCTTCTTATCCCTGGAGCTCTGCCCATACTGGCCAAGCTCAGCACTGCCCCTCTCTTATCTAAGCCTTGTTTCTCTCTTAACCCCTTTCTTGCCTTGTCCCATGCCAGATGGGTTTGTATAGGACTAGCCAGAGCCCCTTACTAGGGTTGGCAAACCCCTGGTTGGGATGGGGTTTCACCTGATTTTGGGGGCTCCAATCCACTGCTGCCCAACTGGCTGGCAGGGAAAGCCCCCCCCCAAACAGCCCCCTCCCGTCAATGATGTTGGCGCGATGACATCACACGGAAGTAACATCATCACGCTGGGCACATTGTGCAGTGACACTATAGCATCTTGGCCAAAACCCTATGGTGACATTAGAGTTTTGACCAAAATGCTAGAGCATCACCATGCGACATGCCTGGCATGATGATGTCACTTCCATGTGATGTCATTGCACCAACGACATCACGCACAGCAACATCACCCCACTCTCCTCAATCCCAGAAGGCTCCCTCCCGCCCTCTGCTAGCTAGGTAAGTAGACCTAGCAACCTTGTCCCTTGCTGTTCCCTATGCCCCAGTTAATGCACTGGCAAACCTCCTACCCCTGCTTCTGTGCTCAGCCAATGCCTGATGGAAGGGAGAGTGTCCTGCAGGTGGTGCACCCCCACTCATGCTGGACCCATCAGGCTGCTACTGCCCTCTCACAAGGTGCCTTGCCCTGTCCTGGAGCAGCTGCTGCCTTTCTCCCAGTAGGTAAGGCCTCCTCTGGCCTCTGCTGCCGCCTCTGTGCCACAGTGTCCTTCACTGAAGGTTGCTCCTAAGCTGCCTAAGGAGGTGAGGGGAGCACTATAAAAGTACAAAGGAGGCAGCTAGAGTAACCATGGAGGAAGACTTTGGAAAAATCTGATAACATGAATGAAAGCTAGTTTTAAAGCATACTTGGAAGTCAAGATGGCAAAGAAACAACACTTTTGCACTATCATTGCACCTGCATGACGTAGGCCAGTAGAGCTGTTCTGAGTGATCAGTGACATATTGGGATCTGACCAGCAGAAGGAAATGAACTACTAGGTGGCCTGCTGTGACCATTTTGCTCAGCACTTTGCAGATAAAATCTCTCCCATCTGTTCCGATTTGGGCTCTGCATTAAAAGTGACAGAATCAGATGTTGCCAGGGTACTGACTTATTCATTTGTTTGGGATACTTTTCAGTTTATTCAGTCTGAGGGTCCAGACAGGATCCTTGCAAGTTTGAGGCCTGCCACCAGTTTGTATGACCCTTGTACTTCCTGGATACTTAAATCTGTCGGGGGGGGGGGGCATCTGACTGGGTCCAAAGATAGTTAATGTGTCCTTGAGAGCGGTGGTGTGCCCACTTTTACAAAAGCTTAGCTTAGACCCAAGAGATCTCAGTAACTATTGTCTAGTCTTAAATATTCCATTCTTGAGCAAGGTGATTGAATGGTGGCTGGACACCTTCAAGCCTTCCTGGATGAAGCAGATTGTTTGGATCATTTCCAACCTGGTTCTAGGCCCCTTGTGGGACTGAAACAACCCTGGTCACCCTGGTGGATCTCCTGCATTGGGAGATGGTCAGAGGGAGTGCAACTCTATTGATTCTCCTGGACCCCTCAGCGGCTTTCTATATCCCATTGATCACCGTTACCTTCTAGACTGAATTTCCAGGCTGAGCTGGGGGGGGGGGCAGTGCTTTGTGGTCCAACCTGGATAGTAGATTTCAGAAGATAATGTTGAGGGGGCTGATGCTCGGCCTTTGGCCTGTGGGGTCCTGCAAGGTTCCATCTTGTCCCCTATGCTCTTTAACATCTATATGAAACATGGGGAGGCACAGGAGAGGGAAAGATAGAGAGGAAGCTGACCAGCTGAAGAGCTGTTAGTGTCTCCCATCTCTTTAAATCTGAAGGAGAAGGAGAAGAACAGGAGGAGGAGGAAAAGGAGGAGGAGGTTGGATTTATACCCCACCCTTCACTCGGAGTCTTAGAGTGGCTTACAAACTCCTTTCCCCATCCCCTCCCCACAACAGAGACCCCATGAGTTGGTGGGGCTGAGAAAGCTCTGAGAGAACTGCCCTTTCAAGGACAGCTCTGAGAGAACTATGGCTTGCCCAAGGTCATCCAGAAGGTGCAAGTGGAGGACTGGGGAATCAAACTCTGTTCTCCCAGGTTAGAGTCCGCACACTTAACCACTACACCAAACTGGCTCTCAACACTAAACTGTCCCCCTGCCAATAGCTGATGCCAACTAACTCATGATATTGGGTAGAGAAGGCCAGGTCTGCTGCCATTGGAATTAATGGGGCCATTATTTCCTATGAGTGCTAAAGAAGCCAGGTCTCATTGCCCCATTATTTCCAATGGCCTGAAAAAAGTAGATAAACCTGTAAAAGAAAAATAATAATGTAATTTTATTTATTTATCATGTAACCTTTTATTGAGACCAACGCAAATAGCACAAAGCATTGTGCAAGCTTTTGAGTTCTATAGAGCCAGTTATCAGGCACATGTTAAAAAATAAAAAAATAAAGGTGGGGGGAAATCAATATTTCCATGCCCAGATCTGAAGACCCTATCAGGCCATCCTTTGATGCTGGATACTAACAGGGTCATATTTTGATTGTTGTGGATGTTACATTATATGACTGGCATTCTGAAAAGAAACAGCAAACAATAAAGGTCATCTCATTTGAAAATATATTAAGAGTCCAGAAAGGTCCAGATGTTACCCAAATCCACACAAGAATCACAGTTTTCTTTGCAGGCTGGAATCACTGTTAGGCAAGGCTTTAACATTTAAAGGGACATGGGGCCCCACTAACAGCTGTTGGGCAGAGTCTGATTCCTCTCTCCCTCCTGCCCTTTTCCTGATGTCTCAGAGGGGAGAGGATGGGGAATGGTTAAGATGGTCCTGCATGTTGGAGTCCTGAAAACGTCCCCCCCCAATCTTGAAACAGTAACAAAGGTCAGGAAACTTTGGGATAACAAAAAACATGCCCTCCCCAAAATATGGATCTCAAATAAACACCAACATTTTTGAAATGCACACATTTACTTTGAATAGATATGCTGTAGGCATTTTATTAGGTATGGGGGGCATTTGGAGTTTTATAGTTTATTTGATGTTTTTAATTATGGAATATCAGCCACCTTGAGTAATGCAGAAAGTCAAAATATAAATATTGTATTAAACAACCAAACAAATAAATAAATAAAAACAAAAATGTCATCTAAGGCTCACCAGAAGAGGGCATTGGTTCATTTACACATCTCGAAGTTGGAGAGATAACACAGGATAAGTACAGAGGATTACAGCTGTGTGGATTAATATAATTAGTCCTCAACTGAGATGGAATTCTAAAGGGAGAATAAGGCCATTGACCAACCATAGTTCTATGAGGAAGCAGAGATAAAGATAACATTACAAATTTATCTACTTCTATGGTAGACTTTGCACATGTAAAGCCTAGGTGGTAGTTATGTTTTTGCCCCAGGACAAGCCAAGCCTAGCCTTAAAACTGTGACCTAGAACATTGCCAACCTAAAAATTAATTGGATGGTACTGTAAAAATATTATATTTCTAATCTGGGTTTCAACAGCTTCGTGGAATATTTTGTTTCTTTGTGTATTATTTGTAAACCACCAGATGAGGTGGACATTGTAAAGGCAGTTGTTACAAATGGACATCTCAGGCCTGATCTACAATGCAGACGAATTGAGTAGTAATGTGGTGGTAGAATTCTGAGGCAGTACAGTGTACTGTGCCCCTATCACCTGGAGGTATAGGGTCATATTTTCAAATAATTTCATGTAAATAGAATATAAGAACAGCAAAACAACAACAACAACAACAACAACAACAACAAAGCAACCAACACAGGACTAGACTCTTTATCCATGTAGTGCTAGGGTTCTTTTTTAACCTGCAGGAAGTTTTTCACATGTGAGTATTCAAAAACAGAATCTGTCATACGAAGTCTGAATTTGTACAGGCCACTTTACAACCTCATTCTGATGCATCAGGCCATGCTAAAAGGAAACCCCTCTTACCACTTACCTCTCTCTGCTCCCTTAACTTTTATTTCTACTCTCACAGAAAAGCTGGATTTGGCATCATATATGGCCACTAACTTTATCAAAAAGCAAGGGGGTTAGCACTGCTTTCTACCCAAGTCATTGTAGGTAACAAGCAGCAAATCAAAAGCAAGCATATAGATTACTATAATTAACTGGCTTCACAGGGGGCACTTGAAAAATGTGATGTGATCTTTGAAAGCACCCAAGACAGAGTCCTCTTGTGGAACAAAATAAATAAAAACAAGACAACAGCGTGGAACAAGATCACTCCATCACTCTCTGAGATATCATAAAAAAGGACAGAGGGGAAGCCAAACATTTATAGCGAGAGAGGGTTTTTCCACCTTTAATAGTCACTATAAATATGGTTGTTGACAATAAATAAATGTGAAGAACGCTGAACACAAACACATGCTGAAGGAAAGCCTGTTCACACTTAATACATTATAGGAGTTCTTCAACAGCTGTTCATCCATGTTAAAAATACTGCCCTTGTAATGCTGCCAAGGAGAGCAAGACCTATGATGGCCAACACAATAAGCATTGCTGGTTGCTCAAGTCAGCAAGCTTGAAGAGGGCAAAGACACAAATCTATAATTTACACATTGAACACCTTCTGATGGTAGAACTAGACATTATAATGGAAATATGGAGTTTCCACTCCATATAAAGGAGAGGCAATTGCAAGGCAAATTTGGTGGGTGAGAGGGGTGCTTAATCTTCTCCCACTGTTACCCCAAATGCACCTCTCAGACATGTTTTTGAGACCTCACCCCTCCATACCTTTTCAATCCTTCTGATGTCTGAAATTGTGGGGGAGACTCCATGTTTGACATTAAAGCTGAGAAATTAAGATCAGGATATAGCAATCAAAAAAGACTCCCAGGTTTCTAGGGGGCTTGGGCACACCCTGACAAAGGCTCTAGTCTTTAGCTTCCTAAAAATTTATCAAAATTCTGGTCATGATAAATCATCAAGTTTTGAGGACAATAACTGGTCTTCTAGGACCATTCAGGAATTACTGTACATAGTTCTCTGGAAACCTAGTTATAAGTGAAGCCAGGGCCATCACCCATCGATTAGCTTTTGAAACATTAATCAGGTCAGCCATTCAGGAAATCCAATCATCACACTTTCCCCATTGCC
Source organism: Gekko japonicus (assembly GCF_001447785.1). NCBI lineage: Eukaryota > Metazoa > Chordata > Lepidosauria > Squamata > Gekkonidae > Gekko > Gekko japonicus. Next base: position 900,478 of record NW_015162485.1, on the reverse strand, counting down.
TAGTCTTGGTCCCATCCTCCTCTTCTTCTTCCCTTTACCTTTTCTAGACAAATAAAAATCTGCCAGTAGGAAACAGAATACTGACTTCTTAATGGGAACAAAGTTCCTAGAATTCTAGAAATTTGGCCCAATGCTGCCAATAGAATTTGGCCCCAATAGTAAATGCTCATGAAAAACAGAAGTGGAATCCTGGCAAGGGAGAAACTGGGTTCAGTTTTCCAACTCAGATTGTTCCTCTGCCACTACAGGACAAGGCTTAGGGGTTTAAAGGTTTGATCTGATCCCCAAGATTGCTCCTGCACTGCTGAAATTACACCTTCTCTTCTCACCTGGATTGTTCCCCTTGCTACTTCAAAACTTCTTCAATGGTGTTGAGACTCCTGGATCGGGTAACATATGGAAATTTCTGTTCTGCTTGTCTAAATCTCTTTCTCTCCCTTTCTGTCTCTCTGGTCCCAACTTCCTCCACTCAAAGTGCCACTCAGAGAGAAAGCACAACCCTTGCCTTCCTACCTGCACTCCCCAGTACAATTTATGCTCATAACAACAATAGTGATGGTAGGATGCAACTCTGGAGTAGCCTGAGAAGGCACATATAGCATAACTGACATGGCTTTCACTAGGGATTATCTGATTTGCTTGTTGATGCTTACTTACCAAATGCGTGTGTGATTCTATCTAATTACTCATATGTCAGTAATGCCCAAAATCTACTATTTTGTTACACTTTCTTTAGTATTTTATATTACTCTTTCCTGCTTTTCCTTGTATTATTTTAACGTGTTCTGTTAAAGCTCAAGTATTGTCCCTCTCACTGTCTTATTATTCCAAAATTTGTACCCATTCCAGCACAAACCAAAGATCACTTAACTCAGCAGTTTGGAGATACACTTGTGATACTCCCAGCTTTCCAGGTAATACCATTTGCTAATTTCTCTCTACAGATGTCTCCCATGGCTAGTGTTATTATTTTTCCCCCAGCCAGAATCAAAAATTGGAATTAAGTCTGGCTAAGAAAACCAGGTCAGTGGGAAAAGCATTTGTAATGAAGAATTGGCAAGTACAGGAGGAATTAATAATTCCCATCAACGTTATTCAGCAAATGTACCCACCCTGCAGTGCATTCCCATTACTTCTGCAAACATATGTCTGACAAAAGAAGTTTCCAGTACAATGCTAATCCCATCCCAGGGTGTTGTTACTAAATTTTAAAGGAACAAAAAACTATACGTTTATAGTAAATAAGTAAATAAATGTCAAAAACCTCATCTATAGATCCCGTTAAGAATAGGGATGCCTGGACCACTGCTAAGACCAATACATATTAAGGACAATTCAACTACTTTACAACACTACACACAGAGGGACACTACTTTCTAGAACTATGGTATTACATTACCATGTTCCAGTGGAAATTCTCATGAGAATGGCAGGTAAACAGTGAATTGCTACCAGGAGTCTGCAGCTGTCAGCACAGTTTAGAGTGCCTGAACTGGCACACACTGTCCCTTTGTGCTCTCCTATGTATCAGCTGTATCTTCCCATTGTTCATTGTCTTCAAACAAGGAATGTGTTCTTAAGCACCTAGCATAATCCTGCCCAGTCCACTCCAGATATGGATATTTATTTCTTAATGGTGATATCACTGTGATGACATGCGAATATAAATAAGCCATCACAGATCAATCACAGATGATGCTCAGATTCAGGGGTCATTTTGGGGGGGGACGCGGGGGGACGCCATCCCCCCGGGTGAGGTGCGGGAGGGCGGGGCCTGGAGCTCCCTGCTGGTGCCCGCTGGAGGTCGCCGCCGGCTGTGGGGAGGACACACTTCTGGTGATGTCAGGGGGTGTGGCATATGCTAATGAGTTATGCTAATGAGTCCCCCTAGCTCTTTTTCTACGAAATGACCCCTGCTCAGATTGCTTTTCAACATATTCAGGTTTACATTGGCATTGCAATCCTATACAGAGTTACTCCAGTACTAACCCATTGATTTTAATTGTCTTAGATGTGAGTGATTTTGCACAGGATTGCACTGCAAGTGCTGATAAATATGAGATAAGAAATCAGGTTCTGTATATGTATGTTACTTGAACAAGGCCAGAATAAAGCAAGGTCTTTCTTTGCATGTTCCACATAGAGTCCCCTCCAAATGTGTGTACTGTGAGGGAACTTGGAACATCCTTCATTTTGGAGCAGCTATTTTGATAGTTCTATTGACTGCAATGTTCTGTCCTAGTCTGGGGGCTGCAGTCTGAGGACTGCAGGTTAACTGGTTTTAGCATCTCAGCAAAAGTACTGCAACAAATGTAGTTTAAAAACGGAAAAATTTCCGGTGCCCATACAACAATCAGTATTGGCAATACAAGTTTAATATTATCTACATTGTCCACATTTCCTCAAAGATCAATATAGCTAAGTACATCTTCTGCATACTTCTATAAGGAGACAAATATAAAACTTACATGCATCAAACACAGTTTGACACCAGCTTTAGGCGTGTCCCCCCCTCCCCACCCAAAAAAAAGCTGGGGAGAAATATCAATATTATGTTTGAATCACATTAGTTGGAACAAGGATGAATGTGATGGTGCAAAGTCAAAAGGATTTACTCAGCAACTTTCCATAAATGATAAATAGTCTTAGCAAAAGCATGGCTTCTTGTGGAGTCTTTTACTAACATGTAAAATCTTTTTGTTTGATATTATGGATTTGTCACAATGTTTAAATTTCCCAGCAGGCTCTGTGGAGAGAACGTATTAGCACTGAGTAAGAGATTTTCTGCGAACTTCAGAACATAGTCTGTTCTTTTGAAAGGCTGTGTACATTAGGAAAACTTTTGTCAGATTATACAGGGAATAGTAGAAATGGACGTCTGTTGGACCCAACAGGGAAATTCCATAGAGCTGTGACCAGTGTTCCCTCTAAGCTGAGTTACTGTGAGCTAGCTCACAGGGGTTTTTTTGCCTCTGGCTCCCACATTTTTGTCTTAGCTCAGAAAGGATGGCTCCAGAGCAAACTAAATTGCTCACTCGCAACTTTAATGCCTGTAGCTCAAAAAGCAAGATTTTTGCTCATAAGACTCCACAGCTTAGAGGGAGCATTGGCTGTGACTGTTTTTTTCCCTCCATACTTCAGATGCTACTGTCCATTTTGGGAGATTATTAAAACCACCTTTAAAAGGGAAACAATCATACCATAGATCCCTGATTGCAAGTATATGGTGCTGCTGTCGGACTTTCAAATGGGCCCTATTCATGCAGGAGATCCATATGTTTAAAATTATGGCTTTGCCCTAATGATGTGTGCATTGATACAAAAATATCTTGTGATAGTGGCCATGTGTACCCATCTAAATGGGAGAGCCAACTCACACAGATGGGTGACTCCATGCATATATAGCTCAGCACTCTCTTGAGGTTTTACAATCTACCATTCACAAGGGCAGACAATTGGCCCATCTGTTCAATACTTGGTATAAAGGACTCCAGAGTGACCACAGAATAATCATATTTTGTTACTCACTGTTTTCTTGCTTCCTCATTCAGTAGCCAGATGGTTAATATGAAATTTGCTAAGAAATGTGGCCTACAGTTACCTTAGCAGAAAACTCTTTCCATATGAGTAAAATGGCCCCTAGAAATTGCAGTGGAAAGGAAAGGGGGCTATGTTTTAGGTATTTACCAAAAAAAATACCCAGTCCAGGCCCGGCTGCTTCAATGTCAGTGCTACAGTGCCAAAAAATTATTACTACGTTTAAGGCATTATACCATTGCAAGTCACCATGGCTTTAACTGGGAATCCCAAATGGGATTAGTCCCTCAGGCAAATTGAATTGAAAAATGGTTGATGATTTCCCCCCCCCCCATTTAATTAAAAGCATTTTTTAAAAAATAACCACAGCTGAAAAAGGACAGCAAGTTCTTCATGGGGTTCCAATGAAAGTTCTTATGAGCCATTACTTTTCATTGTCTCCAAAATAACACTAATCACTGTGTTTAATATACTATATAAATACCCTGGCCTTTCTGGTTGTGATGCCATAGAAACTTGAGCTCTGTTCTATATGTTAAATGTATAACTGCCAAAGGCAGGTGTAAAATGGAAATGAGAGTGTTCTATAGGTTATGAAATATATAAATTGCTGGAAAATTACAGGTGCAAATCCTCCTACTCTGTGAGATGCTCAACATGTCATTGAGCAAATTAAAAAACACAGGTGGTCTTTTTATCTTAATAGATGACCTACTATTTCTGATTATGGCATCAGTTCTTAGCAAGTTAGAAAATGGTAAATTAGCAGAAATAAAGTCAATTTCTAAGCAATAGTGTGTCTTTTCAACAGTGAATGTGTAAAAGTGTCTTATTCTAGGGGATATGCATTTTAAAGTATCTATAATTTTATGTTTCTTCACAAAAATATCTATCCAGACTTTGAAAATAAATGTTAGCACTTAGAATCTGTATGTGAAGTAATAAACAATTTATCTTCCATGTAATAGTAGGATATAGCTGGGATTTAATTTTAGATGCATAAGACCAATTCTTTTCTCATGCTATTGCCCACTTGTCTGAACCTGCACACAAATTTATAAAAGTTTAGTTATATTACTACAAATTATTGTTGTTATTGTCATTGCTATTATTACATTTATACTCCTAGAGGTCCCCAAAGTTGATTCATATATACATATATATTAATATAGACACACAATACAACTGAATTAAATGTGAAAACATACTACCATCAAACCAAACAAGTTAAAAATCAGGAGATACCATTAATTCTTATCTTACAAGCTTTGAACTGTGCCCTAAAAGCTTAAGTTATCAGCAGTTTCATGTGACTGACTCACACCTGAATGTTTAAGCACTGCACAAAGCCACAGGATGAATCCAAAATGTTCTGTTATGCTGTTGGCCTAATGACATTTCCTTTGGTGGAAAGAGGGGCAAATTTTACCAATCCCTCCCCACTGTTGATCAGTATTTTCCTACACTCTCTTCCTGAGGATCCCTTGACCTCCAGAAACAGATGAAGGTTTCAGTGGGCTGCAGCAGATGAGAGGAACCAGAGAAGTCCCACTCTACCAGCTTCACTCCAGACTGTGCTTGGGGACAATTCCATATATCTTATATTTCTCAACTTTCTTTGTGGACCCAGCACCGAAAGGTGAGGAGGCTACTGTTAGCAGTCAGACCCCTCTTCCCACAGAGGTGCAGTTTAGCACTTAGAGAAAAAGAGACATAAACACCCTTCATATAATATTGCTTCCAAAAATCATAAATATAAGACACTGCCTGGCCCAAAATGACACAACCAGAGACAAGTCAGAGACAAACCTGAGAAACTATTCTTGGAAGGTGAAATCAGAGCAGCTGGCTAGCTGACAACCCTAGAGAGATGCATAATTTAGGAACAATGAGTCTCCCAAGGAACTATTGCCTCACATTGTACTAATCTGGACAACTGTCCACCCTCTCTTCCCTTCTCCCATTTACCTTAATTATGCAACACTTAACACTATTCATGAAACCTGGTAGCTTTCCCCATTCAAAACTTAGTGGGTCATCAAGAATCATTTACACCTATAGGAAAACCCATCAGGTTTCTCCCAAATCATTGTTCATCTCTGAAAAGCCAATCAAGTTATTGTTTGGGGGGGCATACCCCAGGGAACATTTTTCCTATAACTGTAGCACTTTACTCCATAGCAGTGTGTGCATGTGTTCTGGACATCATACCTTACACCCCCACCTGTATGTTTAGCTCAACCCCCTTCCAGCCTACGTCCCATCCCAAAGGGGGGGCTAGGAATATTGAAAAAAAAACCCTCCAACACTGGCGCTGTGCAACGACAGGTCTATAAATAATAAGACCATGGTCCTTTGGGACTTCCTGCAGGAGCAGAATGTAGACCTGGCGTGCATGGCTGAGACCTTGGTGCGAGAGGGAGAGACAGTATCTCTCTCCCTATTAGCTCCACCCAGATACTCGGTCCTCCACCAATCATGGACTAGGGGGTGGGGGGAGGAGTGGCTCTATTCATCTGGGAGGCTTACTCCTTCAGGGCGCTCCTGCTGCCAAAGATCACGAGCATTGAGTGTCCCGGCCTGGTGTGGGAGGCTGGGGAGAGTTTGGCAATTTGGCTGGTGTACTGACTGCCTAACACACCAGCCAATAGCCTACCGTCCCTTATGGAGGCTGTATCAGGCTGGGCATTGGAACACCTTAGGTTGATAGTGCTGGGCAATTTCAATGTCCATGCTGATGATGTGGTCTCTATCCCAGCAACGGACCTGGTGTCGTCTATGGCGGCACTAGGACTCTCCCAATATGTAATGACCCCCACTCACCAAGCTGGGTACACACTCGATTTTATCTTCGTGGTGGGGGTAACAGTGGACCGGATCACTGCTTTGGCAGTCCCATGGTCTTGCCCTGAGGGCCCATTTGAATGTTCTGCCCCCAACCCTGTTTAGGTGGCGAGCAGTGTTCCCTCTGAGCTGAGTTAGTGTGAGCTAGCTCACAGGCTTTTACCTTTGAGCTCACACATTTTTTCTTAGCTCCTGAAGGATGGCTCCAGAGCAAACTAATTTATGGCATAGCCAAATCACTCACTCACAACTTTCATGCCTGTAGCTCACTAAGCAGAATTTTTGCTCACAAGACTCCACAGCTTAGAGGGAACATTGGTGGCGAGCCCATTTTAGCTCACTCGCAGAGCCAGATGGACCCAGTGCGGCTCCAGATGGCTCTGTAGGATCCGATGCCCCCTGGCGGCTCGTTGGATGAGCTTGTGGAGGACTGGCACAGTCAGCTCTCTGCAGCCATCGACAAGATCGCTCCCCGGTGCCCTCTGCGCTCTCACGCTAGGCTTGCTCCCTGGTTTACCCAGGAGTTGCGGCTTATGAAGTGAGAGCTGAGATGGTTAGAGAGACGGTGGCATTGCACTCAACATGAAGCTACAAGAGCATCTTACAGGACATTTATGAGATCCTATTAGATGGCAGTCAAAGCTGCTAAGAAGGAGTTCTATGCGGCTATGATTGTGTCTGCGAGCTCACACCCAGCCCAATTGTTTAGAATGATTCGATCTATAACAGCTCTGCCCCAAGGCAGACCAAACGCTAGGGAACTGGACATTGGCTGTGAGACATTTGCGAGCTATTTTGTGGATAAAGTCTTGGCGCTCCACTGCGACCTCCCACCACAGTTGAAACAGTGAGCGAACTCAAGGCCCCTTGCACATCTTCAATTGTGGTTTTGGATTATTTCAACCTGCTCAGCCTGGAGGAAGTCGACAGATTGCTCGCAACTGTATGCCCAACCACGTGCAGCCTTGATCCGTGCCCTTCCTGGCTTATTAAAGCTGGCCATGAGGGGTTCTGAGATGCCCTAAGGCAAATTATCAACAAGTCCCTCTCTGAGTGGCTGTTCCCAGGGGCACTCAAGGAAGTGATGGTCCACCCTCTCCTGAAAAAACCATCTCTGGATCCAGCCGAATTGGCTAACTATCATCCGGTTTCCAATTTGCCCTATTTGGGCAAATTAATTGAGGGGGTGGTGGCGAGACAGTTGCAGGGCTTTATGGATGACACTTCCATATTAGATCCCTTCCAGTCTGGCTTCTGCCCAGGACACGGGATGGAGACGGCGTTGGTCGCTCTTACGGATGACCTCCGGAGGCATCTGGATCGGAGTGGTTCAGCGGTACTGCTGTTGTTGGACTTGTTGGCCACATTCGACATGGTTGACCACCAGTTGCTGACCCACCGCCTCACTGACATGGGGATCCAGAGGCTTGCCTTGCAATGGCTTGCTTCCTTTCTTCAGGGTCAGGGACAAAGGGTGGCACTAGGGGAACAGCAGTCCCTGATGTTATTTAACATCTACATGCGCCCCCTTGCCCAGATGGCTTGGAGGTATGGCCTGGGATGTCACCAGCACACTGATGACACCCAGCTCTATCTGATGTTGGCCAGCCAGTCGGACTCCAGACTGGAAGATCTGGACCGGGCACTGCAACCAGCCCGTGGCTGGTTGGCTTAGACTGAGCCGGCTGAAGCTGAACCTGGTGAAGACGGAGGTCCTGTGCCTGAGTTGGGGTGGCTTGGTGGTAGGGATCCCACTCCTGACCTTCAGTGGGGCACCATTAGGGCCAGTGCCAGTGGTTAGGAGTCTGGGAGTGCTCCTGGATACCTCCTTAACAATAGAGGCCCAGGTAGCAGCCACTGCTAAGTTGGCCTTTTACCACCTTCAACTGATTCAGCAGTTGGTTCCCTTCCTCGACCGTGATGAACTGGCCACAGTGATCCCTGCGATGATCACCTCAAGACTAGACTACTGTAACGCTCTCTACATGGGGCTGCCCTTGTTGCAAATCCGGAAGCTGCAGCTAGTACAGAATGCCGTGGCCAGGCTTCTGATAGGGCTTCCTATATGGGAGCACATCTGGCCTGCGGTGAAGGCACTGCACTGGCTGCCAATAGCATACCGAATTTGCTTCAAGGTGCTAGTACTCACCTTTAAAGCCCTATATGGCCAGGGTCCGACATACCTGAGGGACTGCCTTTCCCCATATATACCCCAGAGAGCACTACAGTCGGGGTCACAACATCGATTGACCCTCCCAGGCTCTAAGGATGCCAGGCTCGCCACTACTAGGGCCAGGGCCTTTTCAGTGGTGGCTCCATACTGGTGGAATGAGCTCCCAGAAAAGATCAGGGCCCTGCGGGATCTTCTACAGTTCCACAGGGCCTGCAAGACGGAGCTCTTCCACCAGGCTTTCAATTAGGAGCTGCCCTCACCACTACCACCAACATCTGTGGTTATGATGAATGAAAATGGCCACAACTTTATTGGTTGCAGCTGTAAGAGCCTTCACACAGAATGGAGCAAATGGATCCAGGCATTGGCTGACCCACCTGCCAGCCAATGAGCTCTGCCCCACCCCAGCCCACCTGCTGAGGGAAACCTGGGATAGCAGGATGCAGGATTCCTCTTGGTGGTAGCCACTGGGTGGTTTCCCCTACCACTTGAGAGGGAGGGTACTGTGACAGCCCCCAAGCCAGGCATGTCCCCTGTAACCCCTCACTCCAAAATCCTTATGGAGATCCCAAAATATGAGGGAAAATGGGCACTTTCCCCCTAAAAATGGATCCAGTTCCATGCTGATACCACTCAACAAAGTTGGAACAGAGCAGAAAAGGGAAAAAATATAACACAAACAAAGCCTGGTAAAATACACACATGACCCTGGAACCATAAAGCAAAAAGGAGGGAAGCAGTAGGCAGGAAAAAACCATGAGGCAGGCTGAGGTCCACAGCCCACATCAGACAGCACCTAATTGGCCAGGCTGGGGTGGCATAGATTAAAGTCATTTCCACAGCTGTGGCAGCTCACCCAGCCACCAGCTGGCTGTGCTGCTGAGCGCCCAGCCAGCCAGCTGGACATAGCATGTCCTCCCTGCCTTGCGGGCTCACAAACAGGGCTCTAGCTTTCCTGACTTTCAGAAAGGAGTAATATCTGACTTAGCTTAGCTAAACTCTGAAGATACTTTAAGTGTACATATTAGATATAAAGTGTAACTATAACTAAAATGCCTGAAAATACGTCCATCATATTGGGTGACCAGTCTTGGGCCTGTGATTGGTTGCAGTTCTATGATGAGTGGCAAACTTGGGTTTGAAAATAAAAAGGCTGATATTATAATGCCCCTGTATAGATATATTTGGAATGCTGTGTGTAGTTCTAATCACTGTATCTCAAAAAGGACATCGCAGAACTGGAAAAAGTACAGAAGAGAGCAACCAAGATGATTTCCTAGAGGTAAGGCTGAAAAGTGTAGGACTTTTTAATTCAGAAAAGAGACTACTAAGGGGGGGGCACAATAGAGGTTTATAAAATTATGCATAGGGTGTAGAGAGTTTACAAAGAGAAATTTCTCTCTCTCTCTTAAAATGGTAGAAATTATAAGGCATCCAATGAAACTGATGGGCAGTAGGTTCGGGATGGGTAAAAGGAAATACTTCTTTATACAACAATTGATTAAAATGTGGAATTTGTTGCCAGAGGATGTAATGACGGCCACATGGGGACTAGACTGATCATGGAGGATAGGTGTATTAGTGGCTGCAAATCATGGTGACTGAAGGGAACCTTCACATTAAGAGACAGTAAACCTCTGAATACTTGTGCTAGGAGGCCTTGGCCTCTATTCCCTGGTCATTGGCCCTCCAGAGGAACCGGTTGGCCCCTGTATGAAACAAGATGCTGGACTAGGTGGACCACTGGTCTGATCCAGCAGGATTCTTCTTATGTTCTTACTTCTGAATGACGTGTGATTGGCTCTCTTAAGATATGGAGTTTACATGACCTTTCCATCAGTTACATTAAAATCCACAGGTTTAACAAAACTGGTTTAACTAACCAATAAATGACCCTAAACTCCTTTCCTTTCCTTTATTAGCTTCATTGACCAGAGGTCTTAAATGACCCTGCACTATAAATTTTCTGGAACATGAATTACTTTATTTGTTTGTGTAGAATTAAACAAAGTTCTTTATAATATTCATAAAGTCCTACTAGAATTGTTTATTAATTTTTTTAAAAAAAAGAAATGTTCATGCAAGCCTTAGTCTTTTCATTAGTAGACAAATACAGGTAACAGTGAAGGGAAAGGAAGAGGTATGATTCTCCCCTTCCTGTTAAAATAGACAATATAAAAAGTAATAGTTACATTTCTATCCCTGAGCACTCCCAGGACCAATATGATTCCATTGGAGTCAAGGTGCAAAATTAGAAGTCTGGTTATAATGAATGTTGAATATGTGGCTTTATGTAGAAATATTTTGGCTTCTTTGGATTTTTCTTTCACAAGGAAAGCACTGTTGGGCTTACTTTAATAGGATAAGGCCAACCAAGTATTGTTAAATGTACCTTTGTGTAGATTTTTTAGATAAACCATGAAACTAAAAAGAAATGTTTCAAAGCAATTTGTAAGAAGGCTACATACCTCTACAGAGAAACCTTCGTTTGGGTCATTTGGAATTTTCTCTCTCTGTTTCCCGGCAAGCTGCTAGTCAGAACTGTCTGTATGCAACAGAAAGATAAAAATTTCAATTAGGTTGAGTGCTGTCATAAGCAGGCTACATGAGAAGGCTAGAGATAATATGCATTACATATTGATGCCTATCAGCACTGAGAACATAGCCATGTTTTATTCCATGCCCCTTTTGTAGGTTTGGCAGCAATGGCACCCAATAAAGGCCTAATCATATTAATTTATGCCCCTATCAATTATGCATTCAGATTCCCCTGATAGCTTGTCAGTTTTTATTCAGTATTTTCTGAAAAAGACGCCTATTACAGTTACTGAGCAAATAGTAGGACTGTCAGAAAGTAAGATTTAAAGAATATTACTTAAAAAGGGTGGGTTTTTAAATTTATAAATCTTGTATTATATGTCATGCATTTGTTAGCCTTAAAACAGGTGACAGTGCCAGGACAGATGTGACATTAAGGACTTTCTAGAGATGAGAGTAATAGTATTTCAGAAGGGATAAACCCCTTGTTAAGCATTCAGCTTTTCATAGAAGCAAAATGTTCTGAGGTCTGCGAGTGTAGTAAAACTGTATCAGCTTTGTTAGTTTAATATGAATGTGAATTTGCACCTTTCCCCAATAATACGCATCAATTAATGTTTTAAGGCAAGATATTGTTTTGCAGTTGACTTCATTTTCTTGCTGAAGTGACATCAAAGCCCTCATCTGTCTTCAACCGATATAACCTATGAAACTGTTACTGTTTTAAACTAACATGGAACCTGCATTCTCCAGTTTCTGTTTTGTTTGCTGAACTCATGAAATGTGACCGTCTTTGACATTTTTCTTGAATAGCCTAGCTATCTTCAGAAACAATACCCCCAAGACTTCCTAGCAGTATTTTCCAGACATTTTGCCTTTACAATTTCATTCTGATCTAGAGGGCATCCAAATATTGGGGCAATTAGAAACAAGAACTATCAATAATATGGTGTTCTCTAAGAGCAGACTGGAAAGGAGACCTGATTATTTGTGGTATCTGTATGCTATATGCATTGTAACATGCATGGCGTTGAATACATCATGATTAGAGATGTTCTTGGATAGGATTTACCATTACTGAGAGCAAGTTCAAACCCAAAGATGGCACAATGTGCAGTGATCCCTAGTCTCTAACAGTTCTGACTGTAGATAGGGGCATACATGCCTAAATGTATTGGCTTCTCTTACGTTCTTATGTTATTAATGTCCCTAGCCTGTACAAAAAATCCTGAATAAAAATAACCTAGCATGTCAGGCAGTGTTCCCTCTAAGCTGTGGAGTCTTGTGAGCAAAAATTCTGCTTTGTGAGCTACTGGCATTAAAGTTGTGAGCGAGCGATTTGGCTACTGCATAAAGTAGTTTGCTCTGGAGCCATCCTTCCTGAGCTAAGACAAAAATGTGTGAGCCGGAGGCTAAAAAACTGTGAGCCAGCTCACACTAACTCAGCTGTCAGGGAATGCTAGTTTTCTATATTCAGGATTTATTTTTTGTACAATGGAGTATTAATACACAGAGCACCTCTTTTTTGTTGTTGTTCAGTCACACAGTCGAGTCCAACTCTTTGCGACCCCATGGACCAGATCACCTCTACATGCTACTTATTTCCCACACACTTTATTTTGTGCATGTGGGACTGACTTTGAAGATGTCTCAGAAGCTCCATTTGGTACAAAATACAGCAGCAGGTTTCTTTTCTGAGGTCAGATGCTCTCCAGTACTACATCAACTGCATTCGGCCTCTGGGCCCAAATCAAAGTGGTGGCTAAAGCCCCTCATGGCCTAGAGCCCTCTTATTTACCAAATTACATTTCCCTGTATACTCCCCCGCACTGGTTACATTCTTATGACCATCCATATAGTTACAGTTAGTTCACAAGTAATTTCTGTGGTGTGTCGAGATCTCTAAAATGGTCTGCTAGAGTGGATGAGGAAGGAATGTAAGGCAGCCTTATTCCAGAAAAGCTTTGGTGGAGGGGAAATTGTTTAATCAGATTTGTCTGTGCTCATTTTATTCCTATCTCTTTTTAATTGTTATGTGTTTTAAATCTTGAGTGCTTTTAAATTTGTAATTTGTGTATTTTACTCTATGTTTTAATTTCATTAATTGGACTATAAGAATCTATGGCCCCGGTCACACGGGCAGGAAACTGCGGGGGGGGAGTGTGGCTGTTTGCCCCGGGGCAAACTACCGCGCGGTTACTCGATCCGACCTCCCGTGGAGGTCCTGTGCAGGTTCCGTGGGAAGGGAGAGGTGCTGATCACAGGACAAGCCGGCGCGCAATGAAGAAGCGCGCGGCGTGGCAAACTGGTTGTCTTTTTTTCTGTACACGACGAATGCGCATGCTCCGTTGGGTACGTGTGCGCATCCACAGAGACTTGGGGGGAAAAAACTTTATTTGCAAGGGAACATGGGCGGGCGCCGGATGCCACCGGAAACGCGATCAGACGCCCGCCCTTGCCCCGCAGTTTCCGGAAACTAGTACCTCCGAGGTACTAGTTTTTTGCCACGCAGTTTCAGCGGGAAGCCTCGGTTGAGCCACGGGAGTGCTACGCTTCCCAGATGTGCAGGTGAGATCGCGCCCAGAAACTCCACCTGTCTTCCGTCTCACTTGTGTGGCTACCGTTCCGTGTGACCGCAGCCTCAGTCTTTCAACTTGTTTGCTGCATTGCTGTCTACCTTGAGTCTAAGTAGATAAGGTGAGATAGAAATGTTTTAAACAAACTAAATAAAAGATATAAATACCATGACCAGCCTAAGGCAGCAAATCAATCCAAAATGTATTGCCGCTGCTTTAATTCTTGCCTCCTGCATCATGCTGTTTGTTGATTGTGTTTAAATGTTAATGTTTAATAACTTGTCTTTCAATAGTTTTTATCCTTGTTGGAAGGAACCTGCTTTGAGGACTGTATTTGAAGAAGCAAACTGTACATGAAAAAAAGCAAAACTTTAAACAGTTAGCCAAGGAATTTCAACTCAGGCTGATTTTTGTGGTTACTAACCTAAAACTACTGAGTCAGACTATTCATCCATATAACCCAGTCTTGTCTGTTCTGATGACCAATGGAACCTGAAGGGCTCAAGGAAAAGATGCTTCCCAGATCTGCTACCTAACAACTTTTAACTGGATTTACTATGGACTGAACCTAGGACCTCATGCATGCAAAGCATGTACTCCACTACTTAACTGTGGTCCCTGCTAAATGGAATGCAGTCACACTCTCTATTGCCAGTGCCAATCACATGGGCCTTGGGCGCTGCAGGGATACAGGGGTAAAGTGATACCTCTATCTGCATTCATTAAAAGGTTACTGCCCATTTCCAGTTAAGTACTGGAAGTTTAAGCTGTGTGCCACTCCAAAATTTTCTTAATTCTATCATTTAGTGTTGTAAGCATATTCAGCTTCCTGTAACATTCCTTTTTGATTTTTAGATGATGAAAAAATCCCTGTGCCACATTGTCAGTTTTCTGTGATACTCCCATTCTTTCTCTGCATGAGTACAATTCGCAATTGTACTTCCAGGATTACTTTTCAGAAATTGCCAAATGAAAAATCTGGGCAGCTCCTTTATAAACTACACTTTTGCCATCTATTTCCACAAGATCAACCTCTTTCTTTCTTTTTATTTATTCATTAGATTTTGATGGAAGTGCAAGGGGTGTGTGCAAACATGCATATTGGGGTAGCAGATGTATAGCCCAATGAAGGAGATGAAGCAGTAAAATGACATGTCTTGGCCAGAACAAATAAAAACTTTGACAACTTCTGGCAAGGAGAAATGCACCAGTTAATGGTGCCTCCAGGTAGCTTTAGCTTATATCACTGGCAATTGTAACACAGTACCTCAGTGCACTTGGCAGCATTATAAGGATCACAGTCTAACAAGGATGAACAGTTTAGCCAATGTGTGGGTTTCTCTCTTGCATTTGGCATGGATATCTTTCTGCTTCACCTTTTGTTTTCTGTCAGAAGGATATTTATTGTGGCAATGTGCAGTGTAAGCCAGCCCTTCATCTATGTTTGAGTTCCCATCTTATTGTATTTCATGGTATTAATGGAGTACACATTTCTCTTTTACACATATGCCTTTTTAAAGATCCCCATTCAAGACTACAGTGCCCTTGGGCTACTGGTGATGTTTAATAACTTTCTACGCTGGTAGTTCTTTCTTTGTCATTACACCAAGCCTTTTCTTACCTTGGTATATAAAGATCTTAAGTGTTCCCCTTGACTAGTGGCCCACACATTATATAGCAGTACCAGCAAGATAATATAGAAAAACTCTACCTTTTAACTATGAGAATGGAAGTCTTGGTAAGGGTTACCTAAGAAGACAGTGTTGAGAAAGTCTGGCTACATTTCCTTCAACATTTTGCAGCAGGATGAAAATTTTGCTTACAATTAAATGCATATAATCCTATTATAGCCAACATTTGTTTCCAGTATTTTACAGAATTTTGAAATGGGTGGCAATTACCAGTCCTGCAAAGTATATTATATAGACTAAAATAAATGCATATATGTGCTTTGTTATTCAAAATCTAACTTCATTTTTATTTGATTACAAACTCCAAGAATCAAGACTTGGGAACCATTCGCATATAAAACATATTTTAAAAAATATATAAAACATCTTAGTCCCAAATGTTTGGAAATAAAAATTATATTCACATTTTGAAATCTAAATGTTAACAAAACAAATCTGTAACTAACAATGCAATCCTATGCCTGGCTTGAAAGGGTTTAGGATGGCAATTAAGCCCCATGTTGGTATATCTCATAAGGGGAAGGCAGTCAATGGGGCTGCCAACTATAAGTTGGGAAATACCTGGAGATTTGGTGGTGGAGCCTGGAGGGGGTAGGGTTTGGGGAGAGGAGAGACCTCAGCATCATACAGTGCCATAGATTCCATCCTCCAAAGCAGCCGTGTTCTTCGGGGAAACCGATCTCTGTAGTCTGGAGATCAGTTGTAAAGCAGGAGATTTCCAGACTCCACCTGGAGGATGGCAACCCAAGCAGGCACTGATGGATGGCTGTCGCATAAAAGTCATTGAGGCAAATGAAGTGGAGAGTGGTAACAAGCCCACTGTGTGCAGAAGGCAGATGGCACATGAGGGCTTGTTGGCCAATGATGGTCATGTGGGGTGCTGTGATGATGTTTGACAGGTGTGCTCCGGAGTCCAGCTGGACTACCTCAGGGCTCTTCCTGTGTGGTGATGGAACCCCACTATGTCACGCCTGTGTCTGCACTCTTCCCTGCCCTGTTCCATATAGCTGATGTGGGCAGCAGGGCTGCTCAGGGGGCTGCCTAGCACCCTACAATGTCATTCCTGTGCACTCAGGTGAATAGTTAGAGGGCTGTTCCTGAGTGCAAGAGGCATGGGTTCTAGTGTGGCTTCTATCTCCTGCTTTGCTGTTGTTTGGCCTGTTGCTGGGCAAAAGGTGAGCTTTGCCCTCTGGTCAGCATCTTTCTTACTGGGAATCAAATTGATGACTCCCATTTACCAGATAGATGCCTTTCCCCAGTGCACTATGGGGGGGGGGGGATTCAGAACTGCCTTTGGTTAAGGTGCAGGTGTACATTAGCTTGTGGCCCCACTGTCTGCATTTCCTTTGCTAAGTAAAACACCGGAACTCCCACATCTAATCCTGGTCAGGCTCTGAACTCTTGGCAGAAGGAGTCGTGGGTTCTCCATCATGGATGCCTGTGCTGAGTGAGCAATAGAAGCATGAGAACACTGTGCCTGAGTTGTCCTTGCTTCCTCCCATGTGTGTCGGCCTGGCAAAAGGGAACTTGGCTGCATGTGGGGACTTGAACACATGTCTGTGGAGCTCACCAGAGTACATTAATTTCAGCGGTCCTGCTGCTGCCGCCAGCCTCCCTGAAAGTTAAGGGGCCAGCTATTCTTCTCCCCCTGACTTTTGCTATTTCATATTTGGTGGTGGCCATATGGTGGCTGTGGCTGCATTGACGGACAGAGGTTGGCTGTGTCAGATCTGCCACTCATAGGGCCAAAAGCAGCATTCTGCTCCATGATTAGTGAACATTGGCAGGATTGCTATGCATTCTGGTGTGATCATAAGTAGTAAGAGTGTTGTTGAATGGTGTTTGTGTCTTATGGCGAACAGCCATAAGATGGCAACTAGCAGTGCTGGTGCCACACTGGCATCAGCACACGGCTGCCATCGGGGCCTTAGGATGGCACTGCCTGATTCAGTCACAATTATGCAAGAAATATCAAAATGTAATTCCAAATATAAGATTTACTTATGCAATTATATTAATTGTATCTGAGCAGATAATCATCCTGCATGAAATTAAATGCATGGATTAAAGCTGCAAGCATTGTTTAAAAAGCACCCCAAAATGTACAGCAGAAGCTCAAAAGGTACCTTGAGAATGGAATGAATGTGAGCCACTCTGGGTCCCTAGTCAGGCCTCACTTTGTGGTACATGACTGGATCCTACTGAATCAAAATGTCATGGCTTCTGTCAGCCCTTCTAAATCAGTTCATTAATGGCCCCGGTCACACAGGCCAGATAACGCGGGGGGGAGGCATGGCTGTTCGCCCCAGAGCAAAATAAAGCACAGTAGCCCGATCTTAGGCTGTTAGCTGGCAATCACACGGCGATGCTGGAGCGTGGCAAAGAAGCAGCACAACAAACATCTCACGTTTGTGTGCATGCGCAGTTCTGCGGAGCAGCACTGCTTTCAGTTATGTGTGTGCATTCGCTTACAAAAAACATCCGGTCTGCAACTGGACGTGGATGGGCGCCGGATGCCACAGGATACTAGCACTCCCACGATCAGACGCCCGCCCCTGCCCCGCATTTACTGGGTATTAGTGCACTTTCCGAGGTACTTTTTTACTGCGCATCTTCAGCGGAACACCACGGGTTGGCCACGGGTGCACTACACTTCCCAGATGTTGTGGTGTGATCGCACCCCGAAAATCCACCTGACATTCGTACCTTTAGCGTGGCAAATCCTCCGTGTGACCGGGGCCAATATGTAGTATTTCATTGATGCTATTGATATTACTTCTGGAGATTTGGAGTTAAATGTGCCATCTTTTGCAAATTGCCTTACCTAGGAATGGTGTATAACTGGGTCCCCAACCTTATTGAGCCTGCAGGCACCTTTAGAATTTTCACATAGCATGTTGGATGCAGCTACAAAAGAGCTGACTCAGGAGATGGAGCCAGCCACAAAATGGCTGCCAAACCTTACCTTCAGCCACAGTGAAGATCCTTGTGCTGTGGTAGCAGTTGCTATGGAAGGAGGAGGAGGAGGAGGAGGAGGAGGAGGAGATTGAATTTATACCCCACCCTTCACTCAGAGTCTCAGAGCAGCTTACAGTCTCCTTTCCCTGTGAGGTAGGTGGAGCTGAGAGAGCTCTTTCAAGAAGTGCTCTTTCAAGAACAGCTCTGAGAGAACTATGGCTTGCCCAAGGTCACCCAGCAGCTGCAAGTGGAGGAGTGGGGAATCAGACCCAATTCTCCCAAATTAGAGTCTGTGCACTTAACCACTAGACCAAACTGGCTCTTCCAGTGATCAAGAGCCCTAGAAAGAGACTCAGTGGAAACATATAAGTGGACCTTGTTTCCCTCCCTTTCTTAATACCCTTTTCAGGTCCTGCTGAGTTTCACATTTCAATATCAGACTAAGGGTCAGGAAACTCTAGGGTTTCAATTATCTCTCTCTATCTGTTCGTATCTTTATACTTATTTGTTCCCCTATAGGGAAGAAAAATGCTGCTTGCTATCCAAACTTGCTTGCTATCCAAACATAATGGCAGGAATCTATACAACAATACACATGTATAGAAAGCAGTTCTGGATGCAGGAGAGGGAGTCATAAATCTTCCCACCGGATATGTCTTCCGTTTCCACAATAACTGCAACAGAAATGTTCTTTAATTCTTGTACAAAAACATTTTGCAAATCTTGTAGAAGGATTTTAAATAGGACATGGTAGCCTTTTGAAGGTGATTTCTACCTAAATTGTTTCCTAAGTTTATTCTTATGTTTTACTTTTACCATGGTCCTTATATAGTTGTTGGGTTTTTTAATCAAAGAAGTTGAAACTGTTTACTATATTGAATTGCTGAACAGAAAAAAAAATCATACAAAGACCTAAGGAAAAGCGCATTTTCCATCTTTGATCTACGTTACCCTATTTTTACATGTTGACCTTGTTTATATTTTCTGAATCAGTGTACAGAGTTGTTGAGTTGGTCAATAATCTAATCCAACTATCAATAAAACACACCTCCTTGTTTATTAATATGTGATTAAAAATGTATATGATAAAAAGATATTGACTGCAGCAGAGTTTGTGTGGCAAGAGCAATTATAGCTTCCAAGCCTAATCACTACATGAGCTTCTTAACCCTGTGAAAGTCAATAGTCTATTTATGAACAACTATCCGGTTTCTTTTTTTATAAGTACAGTATTAGGATTTTGTTAGGTCTCTTGTTCTTGTTTCATTTACTCTTTTAACTTGTAGAAGTCTCCAGGATACAATAGTCAGCAGATAAACCACTCATTAAATTCTTGCTTTATATTCCTTGTATGTTAAAACTGGAGGCATTAGTCCGTTGGTATTTGCTCTTGTTATTGTTCTCTGTTTGCAATTAAGCAAAGGTGCTCATTTGCTATTTCCCATTTTTCTTCATAGTACTCATTACACATTTGTTAATCAGATTTCCAAACCTTTGTAACTTCTCTTAATCCATTTAAACAATATTGTTTTAGCTTTGGTTCAGGACTGATTCTGATTTGATTTAAACCTGTGTCAGTTGGCAGAGTAAAGCTAGCAAAAAATGACTGAAGTTAAAATTCAGCACAGTATTATTCATGTATTATAAGATATAATTTCAGGTATATCATCATGGAAGCCAGTGCAGTACAGTGAGTAGTAAGAGTAGAATCTATGATACCTCAGTTTGAATCCCCACTGTGCCATGGAAGCTTGCCACAGGTGACCTTGGGTCAGTCACACACTCTCTGCCTAACCTACCTCACAGGGATGTTGTGAGGATAACATGGAAGGGAGGAGAATGAATGGTGAAAGTTGCTTTGGGTGCCCACTGGGGAGAAGGGCAGGGTAGAATTAAGTAAAAGAAATAATTGAATAATTCTAGGTATAGAACTTTCATCTTCAAATAAGAAATAGTCTACGGATACCAAGAATCTAACCCACCGTTCATGTGTCAATTTGCTTTGTTTTCCGCCTCCAGTTCGCTTGAGCAACTCATCATAAGTAAATTTATAGCATAGGTTTGAACTGAAATGCTATTATACCAGAAAATTCTAGACCATCCCAGTTTAATTTTCTTTACACAGAAATCAAATAATTGAAGATCTTGATTTATCTCAACATCTTTAGGTTTCATGCACACAGGATTCATTTCAAAAAGCAAAATGAAATATATATATATTGACTTTGGGGTGGCTCTTATAAAGTGATTTTCAGTGCTCATGCCATCTTAGATGATTGCACTCCAATGTAGGTTAGAGGTAATTGCCCATAAGTATTTTTTTATACTACCCAGTGATCAAGTCATGCTAAATATGTAATGGTGAGCCACTTTCTTCACATATTTGTCTTAAGTAAAGCATTTACCAACCATAAGTTACATATGACATTAACAGTTTTGTTTACCAGCTATTTTGGGCGATGCCATTTTCTTCTTATTTATATCACTGTAAAAGATACATAGATCAAAGCACTCCCAAAGCTACACTGTTTGTATATCTGTATGTATATTTACTTTTATGCCTTGCTTTTCCAATAAACTAAGCAAGAAACCATCTGACAAGGAATGTGCTTATCAAGTAACAGATATATGAACAAAGGGTCAAATTAATACACAGGTTGTTTATATTTTCTTGGTGTGGGAAATGAAGTGAAAAATCTGAGACAGAAGGAATCCTAAGCAGGTCTACTCAGAAGTAAGTCTCCTTTTACTCAGAGGGACTGAATACTCTCAGGAAGAGTGTTTTAAGGATTGCAGCTAAAATGTTTTGTGACAAGAAAGTTAGTAAATGACAAGGTATTAATTTTTGGCATTTCATAATGTTAAGAATGAATTGCTTTACTTTCTGATTTTGGGAAAATACTACAGGACTTTTATTTATTACAACAATTGTAAAAAAAACCCACAACCCACCATGATATGTGGGGGGGACACCTTGCTAATGGCATATTGGAAAGTCCCAGAACAGAATGGTGTTTGAAATACCTCCTGGATTGGGAACACTGCTGTGTTATGGGCACAGGAGGAACAATCTGAGGCACCTCTGTGCTTAATCAATTGCTATTTGTTTATAGAGGCATCTGGAGCATCCAGGTGAAAAAATTATATTGATGCAAACAAACAAATACTTCTCTTATTCCAGCTTACTTTGTGGGCTATATTCTTCTGTGTGGTATAGAGGAAAAGAATAACTGGAAAGTAGTATATATCTCGAGCCTCATAGTGCTGCCAAATCCTTGGAAAAACAGGGCTACTATCAACAGATATTTCCACCAACCATCCCTGACTGCTGTATTCCTGACGACATCCCCAAAGTGGCCTGTTATGGGTGTATCCTACAGAGGTTCCCTAACCCAGACCACCCCTTTTCCAGTGACCCTTGTTAAAACAAGGAACTGAAGCTGACACTGTTGCTTTCTACAAAGCTGAAATCTTGAAGTATGACACATAATTCTTTGGCTCACCCTGCCTGCTCACAGTAATAAGTTATTTCCTAAAATATACTCACAGGAATTAATATTTCACCATTAGGGGAAACTATCAATCAAAAATGTGAAGCAAAAAATACAGTATGTCAAAGTAAAAGTTTATTCAAAGCCCAGATTAGCAAAACTCCTGAGGAAACTATTATGCTGTATATGAGGTATGATTTGAGAACCAGAATTTGTCTGCTTGTCTTCAAACTGACTCTGAATAAGGGCATCGCTTACAGAACATTTTGTTCCAGTCTCTGATCTGATTCACTGACATATTTTAAAATATTAGAATGTTTGGTACATTTTATGAATTTAATTAGACAGCTACACAGTAGATCTTTAGTTTTTCTTATTAGTAAAACAAGGTCTTAATTCAATTGACATTTTCTCTGAGCTTTTTGGCACTTTGTGGATCTTTAAAACAAAACAAAAAAGGGCTTTTAATATCTGGTAAACATAAACTATGCCTGACGATAATTAAGTACAGCAACTAATAAAACTCTAAAGAGAGATTTTAAAAATATATATCAAAAATTAAAGTATATACAATTTGAATCAATGTACTCAACAATTTTTAAAAATTTAGTGGATATTTTGCTTCAGTACATCCTTGTAATAATATGATGACATTACGTGTCTGCCTGAACATAGGTTTATGCAGATACATTAAAAAGCCAGTCTCATAAAGAATCTGTATCATTTCAGGTGTCAGTCTCTTTCTCCTGCCTAGCAGTGTGCAGAGTCTCTTTTGTAATGTGGGCATTACGGACCATACTTTAAATATCCCATCGTTTGTACAATCCACACTGTATCTTTGCCTGTATGCCTCTTCATTTTACTCATTCTTTCATATTGTCTGCTCTATTACCTATAACTTGTTTATCAAAGTGATATGAATGAAAAGCCAAGCAAAACATAGGTCATTCACATTTTATAAGGACAAAAAACCAGACATAAAAAATAAAGGTTGGCTGTTACATGTGAACTCAACCAATCAGCAAGTGCAAGAGGTGACTGCATTACAGGTATGCCCTGCAGGCCTGGCCGTATGTTAAGGCAATTTATTGAGCCAGTTCGGTGTAGTGGTTAGGAGTGTGGACTCTAATCTGGGAGAACTGGGTTTGATTCCTCACTCCTCCACATGCAGCCAGCTGGGTGACCATGGGCAAGCCACAGTTCTTTCAAAGCTCCTCTCTCAAGAGCAGTTCTCTCAGAGCTCTCTCAGCCCCACCTACCTCACAGGGTGTCTGTTGTGGGGAAGGGAAGGAGATCGTAAACCGCTCTGAGACTCCGAATAAAAGGCGGGGTATAAATCCAATCTCTTCTTCTTATTTCACATGGTGGCCTGTGTCTACTGCTAAGGGGCAATTCCTCCTTTCTCTCTGTTTTGCAATTCAAAAACATTAAACACCAGGGTGACTTGAGTCAGGATGCTGACAACCAGTGTTTCTATTTTATATTCTAATTCCTTACCTTGTTTTATCTTTCTGTTTAAAACAATGCACATTTACAGCAAGGTAAGCTAAAAAGTCTTTATAGTTAAGGGCTGGCAAGGAGCTAGAAACTTCTGAAACTAGACAATGCTGAACAATCTCTCCCAGCAGTTTTATGTAAATGTTAAACAGCACTGGGGACAATATGTATCCCTGTGGGACCCCACTGCATAACTGCCATGGGGCTGAGCAACAGTTCCCTAGCACCACATTGTGACAGAGGTCAGTGAATTAAAAGCAGAACCACCAAACCATGTTGCCCCCGACTCCCAACCCAGCCAGCCTTTACAGAAGGACACCACATTCAATGGTACTGAAAACCGCTGAGAGGTCCAGAAGAATCAGCAGGGATCTGCTTCCCCTTGTTGCTCTCTTGCGAAGATAGTCAACCAAGCCTATTTTTGCCCTCAAACCAGGCAAGAACCCAGATTGAAATGAGTCTCCATAATTTATCTCCTCTAAAGCCACCTGAAGTTGCATACCCACTGAAGGTCCTTGCCCCAAAAAGGAATGTAGGTAGGGCACTAGTAGTAGTTGTTTAGGGAGCAGTGGAAAAGGAACACTGACAGCCATTGGGATCCAGGGATGCCTTGTTTAGGAGGGATCTCACACCAGCCTCTATCAAGGCTGTCAGTACTGGAATATTTGGTTACTATAGCAGAGTTTGCCAAGTCATAGGAACATGATACTGAGTGCAATAAACAAATCTCCCAAGAAGTATATTGCAAAAAAGATAAACTTACATTTCTTCAAGTAGATTCAGGTCACATTCAGGTTGCAGTCGAAAGGAGAGAAAGAAGCCTAATCTAAAAAGCACTTTCCCTGTCACAAATGGCCAGCTTGTCTGGCATTGTGTGTGTGTGTGTGAGTATGAGAGCATTGTATCTATGGGAGGGACCTGCAGAAACATAGTTGTCAAGCCCCGCCTCCTTCACTGGGGGACCACCTCTGGTTGCCATTGCCCTGGGTGACATTCCCTGGTGGACGGCCCTCCTCCCCCTCAAGGCCCACAAAGGGCCCTTGCCACCCTGGCAAGGCCCCCTGCCTTTAGCCTGGAAGGCACCTGAGGTCTCAGAAATGATTGGGAGAAAGAGGTTACTTATCTCTGGGCTTGTCCTGGGTCTCCAGCCATCCCCCCCCCCAACCTCTCTGCATGCATGGGACTCCGGAGTTGGCATCTTGCTGTCCTGATGCATGCCTGGGCTGTCCTCTGCCAATTCTTCCTACTCTGAGGGACAGGCCTGGCTCAGCATCTTGGAATCCTGATGCCTCTTTTGTTCCGACTCGTGACCCTGCATCTGTTGTCTGGTCGGGGATGGGTCCACCGCCATCAGTCCCAGAGCCTCCATGAGACCGAGGCTTTGCACGGCCAAGCTGGCCACCATGCTCCCCACTGGTTCTCGCACTGAAGGCTGCCAGCACCCCATGGCGCCTGCTGCTGGCTGCTCCCCCGACGCAGTGTAAAGGCCCTTGTTGGTCTCGAGGGAAGCTGGCTGATCGTCTCTGCCTCCTCCTGCTCTGGCCCAGTGGAGTTGCTGTCGCTGAGAGTCCCCAGGCCCACAAGGAGATTGGTGAGTGTAGAAGGCTTGCTGGTGAGCCCGCTTTGGGGGTGTTGGGCCCAGTGGCGGTGGCAGGGTTAAGGCCTGGTGTGTCAATGCTGGGACAATAGTTCCTGAACCAGCAGGTGAACCAGAGGAGCTGGAGACTGCTGCGAAGGTAGATGAGACCCTGGACCTCAGATGTTCATTGAGGGCCAACAAGGGCGCTCCAGCTGAGAAACTAACCTGCCTTGCAAGGATGACACTACCACATAAACCAACATCATGGGCTGAATTAAAGCATGTGCCTGAACCAGAAGTAAGCAAGTGGAGGAAAGCAGCACAAGAAGAAATGGGTGCGCTGCATCAAGCTAGAGGCATCCAACTCACAGAGGACTTCCCTGGGATGCCTCTCTATCCGCCCTCCAAGTTGTGTGCAGATTGGCATTGGAGGAGGAGGGAAGACCCTAGGGGTCCAATGTGCAAAAGGGGGGAGTGTTTCAAGTGACCCCACTGCAAGCTAGAGGCATCAAACTGGCAGCAGACCTCCCCAGGATGCCCCTCTAACTGCCCTCCACATTGTTTGCAGATTGGTTTTGGGGAAGGGGGAAGATCCTAAGGTCCAATGTGCAAAAGGGGAAGGAGTGTGTTGAACGGCCCCACTGCAAGCTAGAGGCATCAAACTGGCAGCGGACCTCCCCGGGATGCCTCTCTATCTGCCTTCCAAATTTTATGCAGATTAACTTGGGGGGGATCCTAGGGTCCAATATGCAAAAGGGGGGAGTCTGTTGAATGGCCCCCTGCAGCCGGGCGGGAAAAGCCTAACACATTTAAAAGGATCATCCCTTTAAATGCATTTTGCTAGCTGCTGTGTGAGTGAACCTGGAAGTCTTGCAAAACCCTTTTGAAGGGACCAAGCCGAAAAATTTGGCAATCCCAATTATTTCCTGAATCCCAATATCTGTATGATGCAGAAATATTGAGAAATACCAATATTTTTCGGGTTCAATACACGCAAACCTGAAAAATACAAAAAAAAAAAATTGTGCACACCCCTAATGCTGAGTCGCTCACTCCAGCGCTCCCTCTCGACTCTGTTTGCCATCAAGGTTCACAATGTTTAGATTGTCCCACAGGCCTTGGTATTTGTCTCTTGGTAGTGGTTTGGTATTTATGTCAGCAGTCATTTTCTCAGTGGGATAGTAGTGTAGGTTGTCAAATCCTTATCCCTCCTTATCCCTTACATACTAATTCCTGATTCCAATGTGCTTTGTTCGCGCACTGTTCCTTTCTGAAAACAGAGAGGGCTATACAGCTCTGGTAATCCTCTAGCATTTGAACTGGCAAAGGTTCCTTAATATCAAAATACTCCAATAACATTATAAACCACTTCGGAAGAAGATACAAATTCTGCTTGTTATGTATTCAGATGGACTTTGAATGCATGATCCGTATAGGACTTGATGTATGTGAAACATCTCATTGAAGTGCAATGTTAAGCTTCGGCCTGGGCTAGGATCCTAATATAACCAATAGGAGCACTAGCCCAGGTTGTGTCATCCAATCACCTTACGGAGCGGGAGCGCTCGTGATTGGTCATTATCCGTTCAACCTGATAGGTTGTTATTTGTACAGTGGGAGTGGCTACATTAGCCGGGAAGGTTTAAAAGCAGGCCAGCTTCTGTGTTAAAGCTGTCCTGGCTGACTGATGTTGATCCGTGTTGGAGAAGTAACGAAGCTGAAGAATAAAAGCCGCATTTTGCTGAATCACTCTCCGACTCTTTGTTAAGCCCACGACTTAACAATTGGCGACGAGGATGGGATGCTAGTGCGGGTAGGCAGCCCCGCTAGTGCAGATCCCCCGACGGACAACAGCGAGCACATCGCCGTGGCTGATCAACAGCAGGCACCACCTGAGCCGGTGGCAGCGCCTGTGAGAATGGCCACAAGCAGCCAGAAGTTCGAAGCGTTCGAACCGACCACCGAGGACTGGGACTCTTACCTCACAAGGTTTGAGTTCCACCTCGAAGCGCATGACATCACGACGGAGGAGAAGAAAAGAGCGACCCTTATGAGCTCTTGTGGAAAGAGCGTGTTCGACATCGCCCGGTCACTGGTGGCTCCAGCGGACATCAAGGCAGTGTCGTTCAAGGACTTAACAGATAAGTTGAAGGCGCACTTCTCCCCACAGCCGTCAGAGATTGCCTGTCGGCATGCTTTTTACAAGCGTGGTCAAGCGCCGAACGAGTCCGTCGCAGAGTACGTGGCGGCTTTGCGCAAGGCTGCAAGGCCTTGTAACTTCACGGACGTGGAGGAGGCACTCCGCGATCGTCTCGTCTGCGGCATGAAGGACGAGCGGCTGCAACAGCGCCTGTTTGCGAAGACGACACTGACGTGGGCCATCGCATATTCAGAAGCAGTCGCCGCGGAAGCTGCTGACAGATCAACCAGGGAGGTCCGTCAGCGACTTGCAGCAACAGAGCAACGCGTTCACCAACAGGTGGCCAATGATGCGAGTGGTGAGTCCGATGAGGACGTCTGTGTCGTGAAGTCGAAAACAGACAAGCGGACCAGAAGGAAGCCTGCAGTGTCTCCAGAATGCCCTAGCTGTGGCGGAAAGCATCCTCGTGACCGTTGCTGGGCCAAAGACGTGGCATGCCGAACATGTGGCAAGCGGGGCCACATTGCAAGGGTTTGTCGGGCAACCAAGCCACCCTCATCGGCGTCCCCACCAAGGAGCCAACGCTCACGAGTCGCACCTGGAGAAGACAGCTGCCAGAGGACATCGGGCCTGTCATCATCAGCTACAGTCCTGCGCACCGGTGGTCCCGGAAAGATCCATGTCACCGTCCACCTCGACGGCTTGCCATGCGACATGGAAGTCGACTCCGGATCATCCGTGACGGTGATGTCCACCAAGACGTGGCAGCAGCTCTTCCCCACCAGGAGTCGGCGCAGACTGAAGGCTGCAGACACCCAGTTGTCTGATTTCCAGGGACAGCGTATCCCTCTAGCAGGCCGGGATACGTTTAGCGTTGAGTATAAGGAAAAAATGTGGTCTTATCCCTGTTGGTGGCGGAGGGTGATCGGGCAAATTTATTGGGTCTTGACTGGTTCGAACCGTTGGGAATTGCTGTCACTGGTATAAACCATGTTGATGATAATAAATGGGCGGTACTGTATGATGAGTTCCCTGAGGTTTTTGGGGGCGGTCTGGGTGAGTACAAAGGGCCCCCAGTATCGTTTGAGTTAGACCCATCGACTGGTTCGAACCGTTGGGAATTGCTGTCACTGGTATAAACCATGTTGATGATAATAAATGGGCGGTACTGTATGATGAGTTCCCTGAGGTTTTTGGG
>NW_015162485.1:871783-871954 GCF_001447785.1 Gekko japonicus | reverse complement strand
TAATGGAGCGGTTGGTACGAGGGGTGCCGGGCACAGTTCCGTATTTTGACGATGTTTTAATTGCTGGGAGATCCGAGCAGGAGCTCATGGATCGTGTACGGGCTGTGTTGGAGCGTTTCAGATCTGCCGGCCTTAAGGTCAAGCGCTCCAAATGCATAATCGGGGTCTCAA
>NW_015162485.1:871103-871267 GCF_001447785.1 Gekko japonicus | reverse complement strand
TGCTAGTGACTGATCACAAACCCTTGTTGGGGATATTTGCCCCGGACCGGCAAACCCCACACATTATGTCTCCTCGGATGTTGCGGTGGACACTGTTTCTTGCAGCGTACGACTACGACTTGGAGCACAGGCCGGGCAAGGCCATTGGTCACGCGGACGCTCTG
>NW_015162485.1:828698-870687 GCF_001447785.1 Gekko japonicus | reverse complement strand
GAAGTGGGAATCGGCGGGAAAAACTTGGTCTAGGATTCACCTGGACTTTTCGGGGCCCGTTCAGGGACAAATGTTTATGATTGTTGTAGATGCGTACTCTAAGTGGTTGGAGGTGGCGCACATGACCTCCACCACTTCGACTGCCGTCATAAATGTGCTGCGACGCCTATTCGCCACGCACGGGCTGCCTGACGTCATCGTGAGTGATAACGGCGCACAGTTCGTGTCCCATGAGTTTTGCCAGTTCCTAACTAACAATGGAATTAGGCAACTGACTTCAGCCCCGTTCCACCCGGCCTCGAATGGCCAGGCGGAAAGAATGGTCCGTACGACCAAAGAGGCCCTTGCAAAGCTCACGCAAGGGGACTGGGGTGTTAAGCTGGCTTCTTTCCTGCTGCGCCAGCATATAACACCGTGCTCAGCCACCGGCCGCAGCCCGGCTGAGCTGTTGATGGGGCGCCGCCTAGCGTCCCTGTTAGATCGACTCCATCCCGATCTAAACGATTTGAAGCCTCAGTAGCAACGGGCGCTCACTAAGGTCCGCACGTACGAGGCAGGCGACACAGTATTCTGTCGCAACTACGCAGGGGGTCACTTATGGCTACCAGCCACTGTTATCGAGCCCCAGGGCTCAAGAATGTATGTGGTCCAACTTGTTGACGGTCGCAAGTGGAGGCGCCACATAGACCAGTTGAGACAGCGGTGGGCAAAAGGAAGCCCAGATTCAACTGAGTCCCAGGAACCCGAGGACCTTCCACGACCT
The DNA here is from genome assembly GCF_001447785.1 of Gekko japonicus. Lineage (NCBI taxonomy): Eukaryota > Metazoa > Chordata > Lepidosauria > Squamata > Gekkonidae > Gekko > Gekko japonicus. Next base: position 869,924 of record NW_015162485.1, on the reverse strand, counting down.
CCACCGGAGGTAAGTACTGACGAGCCTGAGGGCCCCAGTACTGTCCGCGAGGCAGGGCAGACCCCTACTCAAGGACCATTCGTAACGGACGGAAGTGCTCCTGACTCTGAGGTCCCAGAGTCATTTAGTGTCCCCCCTGCTGAAATGTGCCCTGAGACTATGCAGCCACGTAGATCTCAGAGAACGCGCCGTGCCCCTTCCTATTTAAATGACTATGATTGTACTTAGTTGTTTTTGCTTAGGGGGGAGGGATTTGTTATGTATTCAGATGGACTTTGAATGCATGATCCGTATAGGACTTGATGTATGTGAAACATCTCATTGAAGTGCAATGTTAAGCTTCGGCCTGGGCTAGGATCCTAATATAACCAATAGGAGCACTAGCCCAGGTTGTGTCATCCAATCACCTTACGGAGCGGGAGCGCTCGTGATTGGTCATTATCCGTTCAACCTGATAGGTTGTTATTTGTACAGTGGGAGTGGCTACATTAGCCGGGAAGGTTTAAAAGCAGGCCAGCTTCTGTGTTAAAGCTGTCCTGGCTGACTGATGTTGATCCGTGTTGGAGAAGTAACGAAGCTGAAGAATAAAAGCCGCATTTTGCTGAATCACTCTCCGACTCTTTGTTAAGCCCACGACTTAACACTGCTTCAGTAGATGAGTGGGCAATAATTTCTTATTTATGACTTGCCCAACTTATAGCACCACCCCCATAAAAAATACATAACTGCTAGTGGATCTTAGGTCTGATCTTGCTCCAGCCCAGTCTGCATCAGCATATCCCAATAGTATGGGATTGTTAGTTGCTGGCAGTCTCAGTTTAAAGTGTGCAGTACCCTTTAAGTATCTCATCACCCTTTTAACTGCAGTCTAATCCTCTGTGGTGGGTGTGCTAACCCTTCTGGATAATATACTTACACTTGTTGCAATGTCAGATCTTGTTGTCATTGCAAAGTATTTGTTGTTCAGTCGCACAGTCGAGTCTGACTCTTTGCGACCCCATGGACCAGATCATGCCAGGCCTTCCGGTCTTCCGCCGTCCTCTGAAAGTATAGAAACTTGCATATAACAGCTCTGTAGTTATTGTTGTCTGGCAGTGGTTCATCCAATACTTTTTCTTTGTAGAAGCCTGATTCCATTGGTGTGGCCATTGGATTAATACCTTCCAGGCCCAGGCTCTGCAATAGTTCCAGTGTCTTCTGCTTTTGACTATGAAGATAACTTCTATCTGGTTCCTGTTCAATCTGAATTCCCAAGTAAAAGTTAGCATTGTGTAGGTGGAGGAGTAAAGAGTAAGGAGGAGTGAAGAGGGCACTCTGATCATGTCCACAGCCCAGATCTGCATTCCACAAATCAAGCAGGGCTGCTGTGACAGGAGTACCAACCTTGCTTAGCAGAAAATCCTGAAGATGTCAAGAATCTATCTAAACCCATCAGCCTCCTGGGACAGACCATCCTAACACGCAGAGGTGGCAACTTGCCTTTGGAAAGTCCTCCTCTTTGAGGCTAACCTGACATCTGTTTTATTCTCTTCTAGCTGCCAGGCCAAAATATTTCTCTCTCCCCAGACTTTTAACTAAGAAGTTTCCCCTTTTAAAATTGTTTTTATGATCCTCTTCTAGCCTGGGGACTATTTTTATGAAGATCATTTAGGCTGCTGTCTGTTGTTTTAAACTGTTTTTATGCCTTGGCTGAGTTTATGCTCCTTTTTATACCATGGCAGGACTTTATGGCTAGGTTTACAGTTCTTTATTATTAATTTTATGCTGTTTTCATTATTTTATTGATAATTGAAGCTTAGCTAGAGCCTACACTATTCTAGGCTCCAGAGCAAAATATTTCTTTTTACACAGGCTTTTAATGAAGGGTTGATTTTGTAAAACATTGTTTTATAATCTGATTTTGGTCTGAGAAATACTTAAGAGTTAGTTTAATCTGTTCTGTGCTTTTATGTTGTGTTATGTTCAGGCTAGGTTTTAATGCCTGGATTTAAGTAATGATTTTTAATGATGTTTTATGTTTTTATTATGCTTTATTTTGCAAGAGCCTTGGACAAGTTTCATAGAGAGACATTATAGAAACCTTCCAGATAAACAACAACAACAACCAAAAAAAACCCCTGTATTTTACTGTGTGAGCCACCGGGAGCTGGTCAGGGGGCAGCACATTAATTTTCTAAGAAAAAAAAATTGAATCAGCTATGCATCTGCAGATGATGAAAGTTACTTGAGAAGGAAGACTAGTCTTCTTTATTACAATACCATGAAAATAGTACTTCTTGAGTACAGATGATGAAATTAGTGAAGAAGACTAATTCTAAATTAGTGAAATTAATTAGTGAAACAGACAAACAAATAAGTGAACTTAGTGAAGCAGGAAATGGCAGAAGTGCCAGCATCCCTATGCCACATCAGTGGTCTTCACCTTTCCCAGATATAGGACTGATTTTTAACTACTAACATAGGGCCCACTGACCAGCACATGACAGGAAGTTGTATAACATCACAGTTACACATGTAAAGAGAGGAGCCAGAGTTATGGACATGACCAGTGTTAAGGCCAAGAGACCTGGGCAGGAAACAGAGCTGACCATCAGGAGATGTATCACAATGAAGAACAAGGCACATTTCATAGCCATGGAGAAATTGTGTCTACTGTTGAGTGACCTAGCCTTGCCATCCGGCTGCTCCTCTCACCCTGTCTATAAAGAGAGGCATTAGATACAGCACTCCTTGCTCCCTATGAATGCACACTAGCAGCAGGTCCTTCTTTAAAAACCTAGCCATATGACAGCTCTGCAGGGGGTCACAATCCTGCAGAGGATCTTAACTTATGGGCTTGTAATGTATTCAGCCTGACATGCCCGGACTTGCCCGGGCTGGCCAGGCACAACTCTTCAATAGCTTCATGTCCAAAGACAATGGGTCCGTAGGATCCTAGCCGGCCCAATCAAAGGGCCAGCTTCTCAGCCGGGAGACCAATGGTCGCCCGGGTACTGTAAATAGCCTATCGGGAGTAGGGGGTGTGTTTAGGTGTACTTGGTGGCGGGTTTTTCTGAACCTATATAACCAGCCTGCGAGCTGGTCCCTTCGTCTTTGTCCTGAACTAAATAAAGGTATGCTTAGCTGAAATCGCTCTCCGTCTGCATACTTTTCAGGGCTGAAGACTACTGATATATACCAGCTTCTTTGAAGCTGGTGGTTTTTTTACCAATATGCATGAAACATGGCCTAGGGAAGGATGTGAAACTCAAAAGTAAACTCCATCACTTTAATTCTAGTAATCACCTAGGAGCCTTCCTACAACATTAGACTTTATGGGAGTTGGACTCCCCTGTATCCATCTGTGGACAGGTGGCGTTGCCTGGCTTCTTGTCTGCCTCTAAGGGAGAAGTCCCAAGTTTTGTCTACCCATTACAGGTTTAGTGCCCACCCATTACAGGTGCTAACTAGCTTAGTGTAACTAATAAAGGGTCTCTGCATTTTTCTTGATTAGATTTGAATTTTAGACCGTTTCATTGTATCCTGTTTCCCTGCATTTCATGGCCCCTTGATCTTGAGGGTTTTTTTTTTAAAAAAAAACAACCCTGCTAATCAAATACATCAAAAGAACTGGATTCTAGTCCACAAAAGCATATGCTGGAATAAAATTTTGTATTTTGTTAAGATGTAACTGGCTAACACAGGGGTGTTTGTGTGTGTGTAAAGTGCCATCAAATCACAGCCAATTTAGTGAGAAGCAGAGGCGGTTTGCCATTGCCTTCCTCTGCAGGGTCTTCCTTAGAGGTCTCTCTTCCAAGTACTGACCCTACTTAGCTTCTGAGATCTGATGAGATCAGTCTATACCAGTGATGGCGAACCTTTTAGAGACCGAGTGCCCAAACTGCGACCCAAAACCCACTTATTTATCACAAAGTGCCAACACAGCAATTTAACCTGAATACTGAGGTTTTACTTTAGAAAAAACAAACATTAACTTAAGTTGATCCAAACATACTAAGGAAAGCAATCCCAAATGCTTTCATTTACTTAAAATTATTTGGCAGAGAATTCGACACTTTAATGATGGTCTGGGCCTGGCTGGGGCAATGGCACGTGTGCCCACAGAGAGGGCTCTGAGTGCCACCTCTGGCACCTGTGCCATAGGTTCGCCACCACTGGTCTATACCATTTTGCCTTTCCTCCACTAACACATATACCCCTCTGGAATTACTACCTACATAAATGCTCTAGTTGTTAAAATGTTATTGAGCCATTCTTCTGGAGGCCAAGACTGTTCATGCTGTATCAGTCTTGAGTTGCCAGACTGGCCCCATCCTTCTTCTATAACTGTTAAACAAGATGGTCAGATGGGTGAAAATGGTACAGGAACCAATGTGTTCATGAAATAAAAACACCCTTGAATGGTATTCTTTTTGTCCAGTACATGGACAAAGTGGAAGAGGTGAGGTGCTTGCCCACTCCAGAGCCGCTGAGTTCGGGAGGGGTGTTGAAAGATCTGAGTCAGATTGAGGTGACGAGAGAGGAGGTCCTAAAACTGATAGACAACTTAAAAACTGATAAATCACCAGGCCCAGATGGCATACATCCGAGAGTTCTGAAAGAACTCAATTGTGAACTTGTGGATCTCCTGACAAAAATATGTAATCTCTCCTTAAAATCAGCCTCCATTCCTGAGGACTGGAAGGTAGCTAATGTCACTCCCATCTTTAAAAAGGGTTCCAGAGGAGATCCGGGAAATTACAGGCCAGTCAGTCTGACGTCGATACCGGGTAAATTGGTGGAAACCATTATTAAGGAAAGAATTAGTAGGCACATAGATGAACAAAACCTATTGAGGCAGACTCAACATGGGTTCTGTAAGGGAAGATCTTGTCTCACTAACCTGTTAATGTTCTTTGAGGGGGTGAACAAACATGTGGACAAGGGGGATCCAATAGATATTGTTTACCTTGACTTCCAGAAAGCTTTTGATAAAGTTCCTCATCAAAGGCTCCTAAGTAAGCTCAAAAATCATGGGATAAAAGGACAAGTCCTTTTATGGATCAAAAACTGGCTAATTAATAGAAAACAGAGAGTGAGTATAAATGGGCAGTTCTCCCAGTGGAGGGGTGTAAGCAGTGGGGTACCACAGGGATCAGTACTTGGTCCACTGCTTTTTAACTTGTTCATTAATGATTTGGAGTTGGGAGTAAGCAGTGAAGTGGCTAAATTTGCGGATGATACGAAGTTGTTCAGGGTGGTGAAAACCAGTGAGGATTGTGAGGCACTCCAAAGGGATCTGTCAAAGATGGGCAAGTGGGCGTCAACATGGCAAATGGGGTTCAATGTGGCCAAGTGCAAGGTGATGCACATTGGAGCCAAAAATCCTAACTATAAATACACGTTGATGGGGTCTGAACTGGCAGAGACTGATCAAGAGAGAGATCTTGGAGTTGTAGTAGATAACTCACTGAAAATGTCGAGACAGTGTGTGACTGCAATAAAGAAGGCCAATGCTATGCTGGGGATTATTAGGAAGGGTATTGTAAACAGATCAGCCAATATCATAATGCCCCTATATAAATCAATGGTGCGACCTCATCTGGAATACTGTGTGCAATTCTGGTCACCACACCTTAAAAAGGATATTATAGCTTTAGAAAAAGTGCAGAAAAGGGCAACTCGAATGATAAAAGGGTTGGAACACTTTCCCTATGAGGAAAGGTTAAGGCGCTTAGGGCTCTTTAGCTTGGAGAAACGACGACTGAGGGGTGACATGATTGAGGTTTATAAGATTATGCATGGGAAAGAGCAGGTAGAGAAAGAGGTACTTTTCTCCCTTTCTCACAATACAAGAACTCGTGGGCACTCCATGAAATTTCTGAGCGGTCGGGTTAGAATGGATAAAAGGAAGTACTTCTTCACCCAAAGAGTGATTAACACTTGGAATTCACTGCCACAGGAAGTGGTGGCGGCTACACGCATGGACGGCTTCAAAAGGGAATTAGATAAGCATATGGAGCAGAGGTCCATCAGTGGCTATTAGCCACAAGGTATAGATAGGGACTCTGGGGCAAGTGATGGTGCTTGGGGGGGACAACAGTGGGATGGCTTCTAATGTCCTGGCCCCACTGGTGGACCTCCTGATGGCACTGGTATTTCTGGCCACTGTGTGATACAGTGTTGGACTGGATGGGCCTTTGGCCTGATCCAACATTGGCATCTCTTATGTTCTCTTATGTTCTTATGTAAGGACAATGCACATGAGAAAATTAATGATACCTTGTCCTTCCTCAGGCATGTTTTCAGTAGGTGGTAAATGGTGGGTTCTGAAATGTGTGCCTATGTTTGTGGAAACTGGACTAGTTAAGGATAGCTGGTTCTTCATTCATTCTGTCTGGAAATTATTCAGAAGTACTGTCTTTAGGTGGTCAGAAATGGAAATCCAGGAATGTGGGCCATAATATTTTATATCACTGTAACATTTTCCCTTTCTTGTTTGCTGTCTTAGCATAGCAGAACTATTGATATGGGGTTTTTTTTGTATGGGGGAAATGTGATTAATTCTTCTTAAAATGTTAATGTTAATTCATCCAATACATAATCTATGTACCATACATAATCTATATACCAAAAGACATTACTATTATCTATAATTTATATCCATAAAATAAAGAGAAAGCAAATGTTTTGAAATAAGTCATTTCTTCCTGTTTTTCTTGCTATTTTTACAGTTTAGTGCTTCCGGCTATAAACATCCTGCACTGAACTTGAAGCACTGAACTGCAGAAAGCTTACAGAATTGCTAAAATGGTAACACTGACTGACTGTATCTAATATAGACTGGAGAAAACAACTTATTTTTTAAAATGTGTTTTCTCTTTATTAAAGGCTTTTGATAATATTTTAAACATTCTTATCCATGCGTGTTTAAAATCATTCCCTAATGAATCATTCCCAAACTACCAAAATTGACAAGACACAGTATCCCTTTACAGTCCTTTTGGATCATAGTTAATTTTTCAAATCTTGTCAAGTTTGTTTTCAGTTTACCAGGATTTAAATTTCTCAGCACCTAACCACATAGTTTACAGTATCAGAACCAGTGTATTTCTATAACTAAAAAAGCTTTTTTTTAATTGAACTTGGACTGTCACATGGTACCTTCCAGGTTCGTGCAAGTCTTTTTATAATTAAAAAGTTTAATTTAGTTAACTGAGATTTTGCAACTGTTCCAAAACCTTCAGATCATTATATAAATAAAAATTCATTCTCACATTTATATTGAAAGGGTGTCAAAAGTAAAACAAAATGATATCCTTAAATATTTTTACAGAATATGTATGTTTTGAACCTATTGTTGTACTTCCTGTTAATTTGAAATCATGGTTTGGAGTGTTCTGGGTAAGTGGGGGTGGTCTTATGAATAAAGTTAATGAAGTTGAGAACAAAAACAAGCTGCCTACATTTAGGACATGGCATACATGAATGTCTGAACATATTAACAATAAAGTAAACATCTACTACCAGGACTGGTCCCTGAGGGTCCTTGCCTAGTAAGAATGGCAGAGCCCTGATCTAATAGGAGGTCTGAGATTCAACACAGCTCTAAGACCCTGCTGAAGACAGATGCTTCTCCTAGGTGACTAGCTGAATCAGAGCTGCTGACCTTATAGTTGTTTCAAAATCCTTTGCCAAAGATGAATTTCCTAGAGTGGCACAACTGCAGGTGCTAAAGGCCTGAAGAGGACAGGCTGTCGAAAGAACTTCACGCCACTGTCTCAGAAAAGAGCGAACTACTGACAATAATTGATGAGCTAGAACAGTGCAGCAGAGGGTGGATCATGGAACCATCCACAATAACAACAGACTCCTTGGCTTTCAAAGTGCAACCGCTTTCAGAAACAAAAGGCTTCCCAATTCAAAGTGCTGACTCTCCCTCCCCCCCTATCAAAACACTTCAGCATAACCTGGAGTAAATCAAATGAGGGATCAGCTGGAGCTAGCCAGCCCTGTGCCTCTCTGGATATCAGGTGTGTGCTTGGCTTCTGTGGCAGATTAATTTATGACTCTCTGCCCATAAAACTTGGGATGTAAGGGCAATCCTGCATATTTCCTGCACAAAGCACTATGCCTTGCAAAGATCAAGTTCTTGTAGTTTATTGCAAATGTGTGAGAGAGACAGAGGGAGAGAAATTAGGACAATTGCCCTTCCCCACCACCACTACCGGGCTTTGGAGGCTTCCAGAGCATTTCAATTGGATAGTTGAAAAAATTATTTTAGCATAAAATAAGAAATGGGGGGAGGGGGGAGAGATACCAGAATATTCCCCAGAATGTGCAGCCTATTTATGATAAAAGATACTTTTTGAAGACCGGTTGTTACCTGCAATAACCATGAGGTGTGTTTTTAAGGTAAACTTCTCTGTGGATGGGAGGAGGGGGTGCAACAACAGGGGGGGGAAAGAGCTTAAATTGTATTACTTATTACTTGCCACAGGAGTTACTATTTAACTGGTGAGTTATACACTCCTATAGCCAGTTGTGACATGGAATGTCTTCAGCTACTTAAAGCGTATCTACGAATGAAAGAACAGCAATAAAAAGTCTGTCCTGGAAAGAGCAAAGACTGTTGTCCACTTCTGCTCGGCAAAGACCAGGGCTCCTTAACACGGATCATTCTGCCGACTCTGTGTCACTAAATAAATAAATAAACTCGGAATGCCCAAAGGAAATAAGCTTGTAAAGTGTATATATAGAGAGAGAGCTGGCATTCTGAGTGTGTGCGTACAAGTGCGTGGACGTCAAGCGACGGCTTGCACGTTTCCCCTAGAAAAGGCTTGGGAGCGACCAACTCCATCCCTTTGACGCTCTTGACTCTGCCCTGGTCGAAGTTCTGACTCCCCCACGAAAGTTTCAAGAAGCTCCGCCAAGGCGAGAGGCAGCCAGAGCAGCAGCTTTGTCCCGCCTGCTCCTGCTGCTGCTGCTGCTGCTGCTGGGTGGGCAGCTCCCATCTGCTCACGGAAGACTTTCTCCTCAGCCGGGGCTCTCCACGGGATTGGGCGCGCAAAAGCGGAGGGAAACGTCTCCCCTTGAGAGATGCGGGACCTGACCTGTTTTTGTATCAGGAGGACCTCGCCATAGGTCGTCTCGTCTGGAAAGGCGAGTGAGATTCCAACAATTTAGGATTCTCACAGTGACCAGCATAGATACTTTTCCACGAGTGTGTGTGTGTGTGTGTGTGTGTGTGTGTGTGTGTGTGTGTGTGAGAGAGAGAGAGAGAGAGAGAGAGAGAGAGAGAGAGAGAGAGAGAGTCATATTCAGTTTGTACCCTATCCCCAGAACATGATAAAAGTATCTGACAGATTTATATGTACCTAGCATGTACATTTTCCTCAGGTCAAGGTATTAATTAAATCAAATGTGGGTCCAGGTCAGTCATGTCTAATACTACATGTATATAACAGTTTACAGTTAATAAATAGAATTTGTTGAGGAAGAAAGCGCTGTAAAACCTCCATTAATTTCCTGCATTGCTTTCAAATAACATTTGACATGGTCTTAAAACAAACTTATGTTATCTCTACAGTGAAGCTGCTATCTTTGAAGTGTGCCCTGTTATATCAGCCTCCTTGCCTTCCAAACACACACACACACACACATTAAGTAGTAATTTGGATTCTTTTCTTTAGGATTCCAGCTGTTAGCTATGGGTTTTCCCTCCATTTCCCACACCATGTATATTAAGCAGCCAGAGAACATTGGCCTGTTTCTTGAAAATGACCTGAGATTTCACTCAGATAATTTTGTTACGGAAAGTCAAAATTGCTAGATGTTAAAGTATGCCTCTTTCTCTCACTCTCTTTAGTATTTTAACCCTTCCCAATTGGTTTTATATAATTACCTCATGATTTGAGAGTCCCTAGAACCATTTGGAAATCTGAGGAAGGGAGTGAGGAGAACTAAAATGAGGAGGGGTTTGTCTTCATTTTATTGCGAGGGAATACTTCCTCTTTTTTTACACAGAGTATTCACTTTGAAACCTCCAAAGATTTGTGTGAGGAAGGGAGAAGCAAAATTAAGCCTTCTGTTAGTATATCAAGGTATGCACATTAAATTTGGAGTACTGCTATTCTGCAAAAGGGTATCCCTCAAAAAAAAAGAGGGCACCTGTTTAGCAATCATATTCTGCAGTGTCCTTGCTGTTTCTCATTGAGCTTGCCTGCCCTGTCTTGCTGGAGATCCTGACTTTCAAGGCCTCAGGGGGCAATTCAGAGACACTCTAATACCAGTCTAATCCTAGTGCAAACTAACAGCAGTCCCTAGAAAGTATGACAGTTACTACCCTCTCAATCCCAGTTCTCTCCTTTTGTTCCCTCAGAAACCATCCTTCAGCTGTTTTTCCTGTTTAAGGAATGTCCTCAACTGCACTTCATGGGGTGCCTTTGTGTTACCCACTGTCTGGCGAACCACTTGATCAGATTCTAATAAAGAGGACCAAAGGAACTTCTACACAATCTTTTAACATGCAACAATTGCCTGTGTGCTATTCTTATCCTTTGTTACATTTTTTCCCCCTCATCAGACAATAAGTTAAGTGTCCTCCTGGTCTTCAAGAAAAAGTTTTCCCCACTTGATTTCACTTGAACAATAATTTGCAGACAAACTAATTGGCAGACTGTATACAAAAAAGAGACATATTTCCATCAGTGTTAACTAGATTTCTAGGTAGACGGTCAGACCAGACCTACAGGGCAAGGAAAGGCAGACCTGTACAGTCAATGCCAACTATATAACTTCAGTCTTCTGCTCTCTGTGATTTAAACCTAACCCCGTTCTCATTGTTACCAGGAGTATATTTTACCCCCTTGTCTTTTGTAGGATACAGAAAGGTGAATAATGAAATCCTTTTGCTAATAGTTTATGAGCCATGAGATTGGAAATGTATATGGATAGACCAGAGCGCCAGACTAAAAACCACTTGAGAGCCAGAAGTAACGATTTAATATCTCCAGCCCAGAACAGAACAGAGGGGAGCAGGGGGTGGCTGATGTCTCTCTACAGCTTGCTTTCTAGCCCTTCTAGCTAAAGAGCAGTTCTATGACAAATAGCAAAACATACTACACATATATATTTCTTAGACTGCAGTGCATGAACTAATAACAAATGTGAGTACAAGTTGTTCGTATATGCATGTGCACTGCAAAGTTTATTAATTAGTATCCACATTTGATATAAATGAAATTTAAATATATATTTCTCTCCATTCTTAAACTTGCAATTACATACATATGAACCATGTACAGTGGAAGCAGTAGCAAATGCCACTGTTTGTAAAGGAAGCCAAAGATCCACAGAAGAGTTTTGCACAGACTATAGAGTGCTATAGAGATGTAACCTATTGGAAACAACCTAACAGGTACACTTTTGCAGTACTCAGAGGGAAGTAAGCTGCAACTTGTCTTGATACTGATTGAGGGAAAAGCCACAGACTCAGAGAAAGAGATGTAAAGAGAAAATGGAATACAGAATTGAGAGAGAGAGAGAGATCCAAACTCTCATTATTTCAATGATTTCCCGGTTTTTGCTTTTCTGGGGGACTTTGGGGTATCAACTGGGCAGCCTCATTGTGACTGAGCTTCAGGAGCCCTGCTCTATAAGAATGGATATTTCCCAGAAAGTCAATGCCACATGATGTCTGATGGCCTCTCTCTCTCTCCCTTACACACACACACACACACATCAGCTCTACTCAGTGTGCACAAACTGATGAAAGCCTCCACTGAGCGAACTGGCAACATCTGTCCAGAAAATTCTCAGAGACGCAGATGCATTTCTTTAGACAGGTCAGCAGCACTTCCTACCCGGACGGCACTGACAGCTACCTGTCAGGGGGAGGAAACCCTTTTCAGAGCTCCAGGGCTCAGGATCCTTAGCAGGGGCAGCTCCACCACTGACAGAGAGCCAGTCACAAGCTCTAACAAATCAATGTCCCCCAGAGGCAAACCTCTGACTCTTGTGATGAGGGGGATGCCCCCAAAATGCCAATATTTCAGAGACTATTAACAAATGGTAACGAAGAAGGGAGCAGAAGGAAGTTAGGGAGTCCCACTCTCAGGAGATATTAGGGGAACTTTCTCTTCAGTACCCACAACAATACTTGGTAATAATACTACATTTTATGAAAACCCTTTTGTTTGTATGAAAAAATATAGGTTTGTGTGGTCCATAAATGTATTTACAACCAAAATTATAGCCTACTTGTAAGCAGGAGCTTCTCCCTCCCCCCCCTCCCTTTCAGCTGTTAGGTCACCACCAGCAACAAATGGGTCACTCCTTTTACTAGTATAGTGACGCGATGTAGTGGAAGATTATTTTACTTTTTCATTCATTTTACTTGTCTAAGTTATTAAAAGATCCAGTTATCCTGCTTTCTAGGTTTTGTCTCATAACTCCGTGTCAAAAGATCTATCCATGGATATCATCTTAGGCTGCATTTCCTGGACAACTGAAAGCCACAAATTTAAGCGGTTGTATTTGCGCACCCCACCCCGCACACCTTTTCCCATTCTTTTATCACTAACAGAACAACTTTTGCACAGACTGCTTAGACCCTCCGCGGTACGCAGCACTGTCAGTCTTTCTCCCCGTGACGAGAGAGTACAGCTAAGCAAAGGCAACGTATGCGTTCAGTTAAGACAAAAAGGAGCCCCTAACAACCCCAAATAAACACACGCGCGATCAGTGTCAAGCCCATTTCCTTTGCAATAATCCACCCAGAACTTTCAGCCCTGGCAACTGCCTGGGGGCTTTTAATCTCCCAAAGAGAAAGGGGGGCTCCTTGCGCAAAATTACGCCTTCTCCTCTCATTTGTTAGCTGATTCCATCAAAAAGTTCGCTATTTATAGGCTACACACACGAACCTGGAGTAATACAAACCCTCCCGTGTTTGTTCCCTTTTGCAAAGTGACCGGCGCTGCAGCTTTTGATCGCTCTGCTGCGGGAGCGACGGAGAGGGAGAGCGACAATCAAAAACGGGCGGAGAGGAGACCTCCAGCTGCTGAGATCCCGAATAAACCTTCTTGCCAACCAGCCATGTGAGTATCTGACCGCGATTGTTCTAAAATGTGCGTGGTTTACGGTTAGAGAGAAGATAGCAGTAATGAAATGGGTGGTGTGCTGGGGGTAACATGGAGAGAGAGAGAGAGAGACTATGCAATGGAAGGGAATAGGAGGAGAATGAGGGAGACAAATGCCTTGTCTCCAGAGTCTGAGTCGGCTGAGAATAAGCAGCAAAATGGTCATGTGCACCTCCGTTCCAGTTCTCTTCGTTTCGTTATTCAGATAGCCCGTAAAGTTGAGCAATTTGGAATCTATGTATGAGTGAACTTGGAGAGAAGGGGATTCTTAAGAATCCGTAAGTAAAAGTGCTGTCTCCAAATGTGATCTGGATACGGGGGAAATCAGCGAAGGAAGCTAAATTAACTCTTTGGAAAGGGGACATAGGGACTTTTTTTTTTCATAGAGGAGTAGAAAGGAAACCTTAACCAGTGCCCCCTCCAAATGTGCATTCCTAAAAATTCCCTATAACAGTGAAGTTAAATCTCCACTTGCATCCAGCCTACGCGTTAAATTGCAGGTTGCGCGCGCGAGAGGCTTGGAGAGGAATGCAAATCTGTATTAACAGGAAAATGGGGCTTTTATACCAAGGTTCCTGACAAGGGGTACAATCAATTGCCAGAGAAACCTTTTCTGGGGAGCAGGGTGTGTGTCGGAATGGAGATGGCTTTATGCGTTTCCAGGACCTGGGCTCCAATCCCAGTTTAGCGTGGCATGAAATTAACAAAGACAGAGGCATCGCGCCCTGGACGTAACCTCTATTCATAAAAGAAGAGGGGCAGACGGAGTCAGTCCTGGAGAGCCAACGAGCGCCAGTGAGTGGCTGTGTATGTCTCTCTGCCGCCAGGTACAAAGTTCAGGCAGGAGGAGGAAAGCTTGCTCTCGGAATTGTGTTTCTTGGTACGCAGCCCCCAGCATGGCTTGGTGGGCATTTGGCAAGCAAGAGAGTTTGCCATGCCTAGGCACATAGCTGAGGGGCCAGCACAGTCCCAGAAAATAGCAGCAGGGACTCGCAGAGACTCTGCTCGAACTTTGCTGCCTCATGTGGAAAAAGTGACTTCGATCCAGGGCCATTTATAGGTGACAGTAAAGCCTTGCTTTTCAATGAGGGCAGAGAGAAAGAGAGAGAGCAAAGCAAGCTGCCTTTTGGGTTCCATGCTGTCCCTCCGAAGCTTCAGTCAGTGAGTGCTTGGCTGGGTACACTTGAAACCATGTTTCTGCTGACCCACTGAATTGGCAGTGCCATGCTAGCGCACCTGCATAGGCAAAACTTTTGTTTGTCTGCCTTTCAAGTGCTGTAAATGTATACATACAATGCAGGGCACCTACAGGGCTGAAACTGGGCCAGGGCAACATAGCAAGCGGTCCATCACTAAGCCAAAAATAAAGCAATCTTCTTTCTAACAGACATTAGTGTCTATCAAAGAATCGCTGATATTATATAGACTGACAGAGATATTTGATATGGATGGACTATATTATACTGAATAACGTTTCTCCGGATACCACTTAGAAGTGAAGCAGAGTCTTTTGCAGCCCTTGAACTTTGTTTTAGGATTGCAAAAACTCTGATGAACAGGATATAGGATACCCTTTCATTATCTTGTGGAAAGCCAAATTGCAAGCTAAATAAATTGGCCAAAACAAAGTGTCGTGCAGTTTTCTGTTTCCTCTGCTCACTGTCCTTTTCAGTTTGTTTTAATTTTTTCGTCTCTCTACATTCATGAGAAACATAACTTCACAGATCAAAGTCCTTGGAAACAAACTGTCACCTAAAGGCAGCACATAATGGATGGGGAGGAGGGGAATGACCTTCAGAACACATCTGAAAATCCAAACTTGGGTTTGCCCCAAATTTGAAAAAATACAATAAACACTTAGTCTTTAGTCTTAGAAAGTTAGTAACATGAATTAACTGGCTACACTGAAATAAAACAGCCAAGACTGCTGTTTGTAGAATCTCAAAGAATGCCTATTAGTTACATCTAAACCCTTGTGTGAATTTACACTGCCCTGTTACAGATATGCACTGATTTACCTGAAGCCAACTGTGACATTACTCCAGATTTTAAAGAAATCTGTAGGGAAATTTATTCAACTTGTAACATATATATTTGCTGCTCAAAAATGTATGCACAAGGTTCCCCTTTTGACTAGCAAATTATGGTGAAAATATTTCACTCAGAATCTGTTTGGTTCTTTACGCTGTTCTTATTAAAGAACAACGTTTTTGCAGTGTCATTCACCCCTTCTTTTGTGGGAGGACAACACAGTGGAGCCCTTCTTCCTTTCACTTCATGAGTGCAAGTAATACTGAGTGCACCAAAATGTCCCTGGCCATTTTGTAATCATTAAGGCAGTTTTTCAACCCCTTATAGAATTCTTTGAACCTCAGGGTCCTGAGATCAAGCAGGTTGCTGGATCAATTTATGTTTGGCATGGAAGAACTTCTCATTGGAAATAACAGCCAAGTTTTGCTGGCCTTGGCTAATGGCTGGTAGAGAAGAGGCAGCAGGAAGAAGAGATTCAATATGTCCTAGAGGGATTCCATTCCCAAGTGGGCAGCTCTGTGAGATGTGAAAGTGATGGGATGGATTTTACCCCATATTTCTAAATATCTTTACTGTTAGATTTCTTACCTACTTAACCGTTGTACAGAAAGAACACAATAACTTAACTGGGGGGGAAATCATAGCTTCAAACAATTATTCCTTTGATTTACGAGAATTGTTTTGTTGCTTCGGTAGCATTCATCAAAAGTTCATTTTAATGTTTTTTCCTCTTGTTAGCCCCACCTTCTTCCTTAAGGATTAAAATGCTTGTGAGATTCATGTTAATGGAATATCTGTGATATACCAGTATAAAAATACATAAATCATCTACAAGCAAATTCAAATAATTCATGTGATTGGTTCACATTTCTCATCTGCTGATGTTTCAGGATGTGAAAAAAAATCACAGCTGCATGTGTGAACTGTCTCTGTTGAAAAAATTTCCATTTGAGGTGACATGGAATAGCATAGAAGCATTGTCTGTTGTGTTAGATCTATGATGACTTGTTCAGAAATGCATGCTACGGTTACAAATTACTTGATCAAGCAATGAAAATGTAAGTGTAAATCAGCTAACAGTAATGAATAGTTATTTTCACTGGGCACCTACTTTAAAACTTAGTTTAACTTAGTTTTCAACCGTATTTAACTTTGATAGTTTGTGCTTCACTCTATGCCTGGTGCTATTGTGATGTTATTTTAATTGTTGAGAGGTTTTTCTTCCTATTAGTGTTTGTGTGTGTGTTTGTGTGTGTTTCTGTATGTATTTTAAAGTTTCAGTTGTAAGCTGCCATTCTGTACATAAACTTGGATACAAATTCCCCACGTCCCAGATAAGTCTCCCAGAATTGCTTTCTAACTTATTATCTTTTCCTTGTTCTACCATCCTGTTCACATTATCCCTTTACACCCTCCCAGCCCTTTGCCAAAAAATTATAATTTCCCTCCAGAACAGGCTTTCACCTACTTCAGCACTCAATAACCCTGCAGTGACACCTACTATTCTGGTTGTTCGTGTCATCGACTTTAGCTACTTCTATAATTTCTTAATTATCTATTCTCCTTCCAGTTATCCTCAGTGCTTCTTTATCTCCATCATCCTTCTTCAACACCATTTTAGCAGCAGCCTGCGCTGAAACTTCTAATATTTCATTTGAACACTTCAAGTACCTGAATATTACATGATAAAATATTTCTGCAAGTCGTGGGTGATAATTAAGATTCTGCATCAGGAATAAATGATGCTGTCCTGCACTTTAGTCATTTATACTCTGAGTCGCACACATTATGGACTAACAGAGGCTACAACGTTTGGATTTCCCTAGCACATGATTTTCAGTTTAGGTATACAGAGCAAAAAGTCCTCCTGCAGACAGATCTGCAAAATAATTGTTGAGTTACACAGAGATTAGCAAACAAAATGGCTGACTGACTATTAACCAACGTTCATATAGATTTGGATTTAGTCTTGTTTGGGGTTTTTTTGCTGTTAGGTGATATAAAGTTAACCAGAATCCTTCAAATGAGACAGTCTGGAGTAACAAGAGAGTGTTTTTCCTAATATAATTTTTTGGGGAGGGTATTTCTTTTGTAGCTTGGAAAAGGTGTGAATTGAGATGCTCTAGAGGTTTTGCTCAGTCTCTTAAATCAGGGAGGCAAACATTCAGTAATACAAACAATGAAACGAAGGTAAAATATCCCAGTGTTCAAGTTTAGCTGTGTGATATCCTGTCACTTGGGTAAGGGAGATAATTAGTAGTCAAAAAACTCCCCCCCCCAACAAATAAAGCACTAATTTTGATTCTGTGGGTGGTTCAGCGTGTATTCACATTAAAGACTAACAGAATTTTCACCAAAGAAAAATGTCTGTTTTCCCACTGGTATCACTGTTCATACTCTCAGTGATACAGAAGTTGTACAAAATTCATTGAGGATGCATATCAGAGTACCTTCCATCTACTACAGTTCAATATAGGCATTTTGCACATTCTGAGTATTCTTTTTTCCTTTTTTCTTTTTGCCATCAAGTCACAGCTGACTTATGGTGACCCCATAGGGTTTTCAAGGCAAGAGAGGTTCAGAGGCGGTTTGCCATTGCCTGCCTCTGCACCGTGACCCTGGCATTCCATCCAAATACTAACCAGAGCCAACCCTGCTTAGCTTCTGAGATCTGATGAGATCAGGCTAGCCTGGGCTATCCATGTCAGGGTAATACATCCGGGTGGTAGATTAATAGGAAGCCAGATAGGGATAGCTATAAAGGCAAAAATTACAAACAC
Source organism: Gekko japonicus (assembly GCF_001447785.1). NCBI lineage: Eukaryota > Metazoa > Chordata > Lepidosauria > Squamata > Gekkonidae > Gekko > Gekko japonicus. Next base: position 851,995 of record NW_015162485.1, on the reverse strand, counting down.
TTGATAACTTTGGTCCAGAAGAGATTCAAGTGTTGTACTATAAAACTCTCTCACACACACAGACACCCCACAAGTCCCCACTATGAAACGGACAAAGAGAAATGAGAGACATGTTCAACAAAACCCGCCTATGAAACCTTCTCCAGCTTCAAAATAGTCAGTTGATCATGTTAATAACTGCAGAAAAAGTAGTTTCTGGCTTCACTTTTATCTTTGATAAAGAACCCTCCCCTAAATATTCACTGCTTTAACTGAGTACAAGAAAACACTTTTATAACACCCCTTTCACCATGTCAGTGTCTTCTCTAAGACTCAACAGTGGGTTAGACTAATACTTTACATTCAGATTATTTTGAAGCTGTAGTCCTGCACAGCCACCAGTAAGTATGCAAAGACAGGGCTTTGACTGTGGATTGCTACACAGAGACAAACTTGCTAAGTGCTAAAGTGTTTTCCTTGCACTTTCCTACAACCACTGTGGAAGGGGGGGGGATAGAAGAACTAAACATGTGGGTACACAACATCAGGGGAGATTTTATTCTTTATTGAATCATACATTATTTTCAAGGAGTGAAATGGAACATATTTCCTGGTAATATTCCTGTCACTAAGGAAAGGCATAATCTGAGTACATATGCAGGGTGACACTGGTATCAAGGTCCTTATACTAAGCTAGAGGAGTAAGTAAACGCAAAGGAAGAGAAAATAATGGAAAATAATTCTGAATGCAGTAAAGAAAAGATGGAGAAATGCAAGAGGAAAGCTTTAAAAGAAATCTGAGAGAGAAAAAGAAGTGGAGGATAGAGAGAGAGAGAGTAGTAGGAAAACTAAACAGACAAAGGAGGCAAAATATGGCACAAAAACTGATAAAATAATGAAGAACAGCTTATGCAAACTCTCCTTTTTTCAATGATTTCCCAGTTTTTGCTTTTCTGGGGGACTTTGGGGTATCACCTGGGCAGCCTCATTGTGACTGAGCTTCAGGAGCCCTGCGCTATAGGAATGGATATTTCCCAGAAAGTCAATGCCACATGTTGTCTGATGGCCTCTCTCTCTCTCTCCCTTACACACACACACACACACACACACACATCAGCTCTACTCAGTGTGCACAAACTGATGAAAGCCTCCACTGAGCGAACTGGCAACATCTGTCCAGAAAATTCTCAGAGACGCAGATGCATTTCTTTAGACAGGTCAGCAGCACTTCCTACCCGGACGGCACTGACAGCTACCTGTCAGGGGGAGGAAACCCCTTTCAGAGCTCCAGGACTCAGGATCCTTAGCAGGGGCAGCTCCACCACTGACAGAGAGCCAGTCACAAGCTCTAACAAATCAATGTCCCCCAGAGGCAAACCTCTGACTCTTGTGATGAGGGGGATGCCCCCAAAATGCCAATATTTCAGAGACTATTAACAAATGGTAATGAAGAAGGGAGCAGAAGGAAGTTAGGGAGTCCCACTCTCAGGAGATATTAGGGGAACTTTCTCTTCAGTAGCCATAACGATACTTGGTACTACTGCTGCAATTAATACATAATATATTAGGCTTTATGAACAATGACAAAAATAATTTGTGTGGCTCATACATATACTTACTGCCAGAATATTAGCTAATAGCAATTTTTCTTTCCATGTCCTGTTCAGTTATGGAGTGTGCTGTCGTATGTGTCCCAGACACTACAGTTCTCTACTGTCATGATTATGCATGATTTTTATAACAGCCTTGAGAAGGACATTACTGTGAGTCCTATTTCATTGACAAAAACCCGGAAACTGGGTAACTTGCCAAAACATGAATCGGTGGCAGAACTGAGCTTGAATGCTTGACTTCCTTAATCTCATGTCCAAGCCACTGCAATTTACTTACACCAGTAAGTCCATCCACTATTCTCTTTCACCCCAAATTGTTGTATGTTATTATTATGTGTGTATACACACATACACGTTTGTCTTTGGAAGACTTTTGAGTTGATCCCTGCATCATGGATCCCAGACATTCTTTTCCACCAGCTCTCCAAAAATCAGCTGGGCATATATAGCCACACTGGCATATAAAGCTATATTGCACTGTCTGTCTGTTTGTTTATTTACACATATAACGTAGTACTAAAAAGGGGGCAGCTGACATCTCCTGCTGTTAATTCTGCTTCCAAGATGACCCAGGGATGCCTCTTCTAGTCCAGCAAAACAAGCAACTCTTAGTTTGACAGCCAATCTAGGCCGGAAGATTAGAAAAGAGTTTTAAGAAATAAATTAAAGACATGAACCTTGTGCATTGTTATATGTGTAAATAAACAAACCCATGTGAATTGTTATTTGATTATGAAACATGTAGTGTCAAAAAGCTGAAAATAGTTTTGGAAAGAAGCAGTGTGTGCAAAGTGAGACAAGTGGTCATGAAGCTCATAAACAGAGGCTGCAGGTCTTTCTGATTCATCCACTAATAGAACATATCAGGGCTTGCTACCAAGGAGGCTATGGCAGAGATGTATTATGCTGAAAGCTGCGGCACCAGACTTGGAGGTATAAAAGGAGGTTGGATGATTTGGGGGAGGTAGGTAAGTATGTAGGCTTCCCAACAGGCCTGGAGAAAAATGCCCCACACCTTCAAATAGAGGCTTAATGTGTGGAAATGAGCTTCTGAATTTTTCATGGCATGGAGGTAAATAACATAAACTGCCTTGACCCAAAAGGAAAGGTGAGGTATAAATGTTTTAATAAGTAAACAAATCACACCACCTAGTAAATGACATCCTATTAAGCCTCTATGAAAGGAACATGGCTTCCCCCCCCCCTCCAGTCAGCTGAAACCATGTAAGCATCTGGAGACTCCATGCATGAAGGGTGGGTGGGTGACTTTGCAGTGCCCAGTAACCAGAGTCAGAGGAGCACGTTGCCTGGCAGCAGATACAACACCTGGAATGAAAAGCACCCCAGTTCAACTCATTTCTAAATCCAGACAACAGGACTCATCCTACAAATCAGTTTTACTCTGCCATTATTTAATGCAGATAAAAATCAGCTTGACTTTTAAAATGTGAGAGGAAACCCGAAGTGGACTCTCCTTGTTCTTTGCCTCAGCCTCAGGGCTAAGGCTACTGGCTATAATACATCATCTTATTATCCATGCTTCTTGTTGAATTAGTGTTTGATCCTTCTCTGGATCCCATCTGAGTTTACATACCCTGAACAAATGGAAGTAGTTTTATATGCCCCCCCCCCGTTCCGTTTGGTTCTTCTAACAGAACACAACTTTTGCACAGACTGCTTAGACCCTCCGCGGTACGCAGCACTGTCAGTCTTTCTCCCCGTGACGAGAGAGTACAGCTAAGCAAAGGCAACGTATGCGTTCAGTTAAGACAAAAAGGAGCCCCTAACAACCCCAAATAAACACACGCGCGATCAGTGTCAAGCCCATTTCCTTTGCAATAATCCACCCAGAACTTTCAGCCCTGGCAACTGCCTGGGGGCTTTTAATCTCCCAAAGAGAAAGGGGGGCTCCCTGCGCAAAATTACGCCTTCTCCTCTCATTTGTTAGCTGATTCCATCAAAAAGTTCGCTATTTATAGGCTACACACACGAACCTGGAGTAATACAAACCCTCCCGTGTTTGTTCCCTTTTGCAAAGTGACCGGCGCTGCAGCTTTTGATCGCTCTGCTGCGGGAGCGACGGAGAGGGAGAGCGACAATCAAAAACGGGCGGAGAGGAGACCTCCTTTCCTTAGTTTTTATCCCCCCCCCCCATTACTGTTCTTGCTGTGAAAAAAGAAAACCTGCGCGGTTGGTCTATTTCGACTGGGAGAAAGAAAGATGTGAAGGAGAGGAGAGGAAAGCAGAAAGGGGTGGGGTGGGGGTGGAGAGGAGTCCGTAAGGAGAAGGAAGGTTTGCTAAGCCAATGCCTTGCCCCGAGTCCAAGTCAGCTGAGACTGGCTAGCAGAATGATCTTGCACTCCCTCCTCCATTCCAATTCTTCTGTTATTCAGGGAAGTTTAGAGCCCTGCCCCCACCCCCCCAACCGCCCCAAAGTCCAGCAATACAATGATTGACAATCAGTGTATTACTGAAAGACCTAGCGGGGGATCTTTGAAATTCCGCGAGCAAATGACTGGCGGACAGCTGCCTCCAAATGTGATACGGAGACAGGCAAAAAAAAAAAAAATCAGCAGAGGAGGCTGAGTTAACACTCTTTGGAAAGGGTAAAAAGGGCTATTTTCAACACAGGAAAGGGAAAAGAACCTCAGCCCGTGCCCCCAATGCCTTCCAAATGTGCAATTTCCCCCTGCTTTTCAAGCATTCCCAAACGTTCCCTGTCACAGCGAAGTCAAACCTTCACTTGCATCCAGCCTACGCGTTAAATTGCAGGTTGTGCGCGCGAGAGGCTTGGAGAGGAATGCAAATCTGTATTAACAGGAAAATGGGGCTTTTATACCAAGGTAGGTGTGTTCCTGACAAGGGGTACAATCAATTGCCAGAGAAACCTCTTCTGGGGAGCAGGGTGTGTGTCGGAATGGAGATGGCTTTATGCGTTTCCAGGACCTGGGCTCCAATCCCAGTTTAGCGTGGCATGAAATTAACAAAGACAGAGGCATCGCGCCCTGGACGTAACCTCTATTCATAAAAGAAGAGGGGCAGACGGAGTCAGTCCTGGAGAGCCAATGAGCTCCAGTGAGTGGCTGTGTATGTCTCTCTGCCGCCAGGTACAAAGTTCAGGCAGGAGGAGGAAAGCTTGCTCTCGGAATTGTGTTTCTTGGTTCACAGCCCCCAGCATGGCTTGGTGGGCATTTGGCAAGCAAGAGAGTTTGCCATGCCTAGGCACATAGCTGAGGGGCCAGCACAGTCCCAGAAAATAGCAGCAGGGACTCGCAGAGACTCTGCTCGAACTTTGCTGCCTCATGTGGAAAAAGTGACTTCGATCCAGGGCCATTTATAGGTGACAGTAAAGCCTTGCTTTTCAATGAGGGCAGAGAGAGAGAGAGAGAGAGCAAAGCAAGCTGCCTTTTGGGTTCCATGCTGTCCCTCCGAAGCTTCAGTCAGTGAGTGCTTGGCTGGGTACACTTGAAACAATGTTTCTGTTGACCCCTCGAGGTGGCATGGGCAGGCTAGAGCAAACACACAAGAGATACTTTATTTTATTTATTTATTTTATTTTGAATTTCTACCCCGCCCTACCCCGAAGGCTCAGGGCGGCTTACAGGGCCCTGAGCCTTCGGGGGGGTTTTCTTTGCCTAGCTTTCACGTGCTGTATATTTACACACACAATGCAGGGCACCTGCAGGGCTGAAAGTGGGCCAGGACGGTGTGATAGATCACAAAGTCAGGAATAAGGCAGTCCTGTTAAAAAGGCATTAGTTTCCATCAAATGATGTGTAATACATTTTTTCCCCATGCTGAGGTGCATAGACATTAAATACGCTAGAAGCGTTTGGTGTGATTGATAATGCCTCACACGCCCCCTAGAAATAAAGCAGGCAGGGCTGTCCTTTGCATCTTTTCAACTTCATTTTAATTAGGATTGCTAAAACAGGGCACTCCAGCTAAAACAGGACAGTTCATTATCTTGGGGGAGGCAGAACAGCAGGCTAAGCAAACCACTTGAAACAGAGGTCTTCAGTTTTCTCTTCCTTCCTTTCCTTAGCTTTCTGTTTCTTGTAGTCTTCATATTCAAGAAAAAGTGTATAGCTAGGCAGTCACAATATTGAGTTTTTTCCATAAATAGCTTATGGCACACAAGCAAGAATAGGATTTGTTGTGGGAAGGAAGAATACAATTCAGACTACATTTGAAAAGTTAAATTGGAGATTTCCCCCCCATAATGCCTCCACTGGCAAACCCTAAGTCTTAGAATTGCAGTTTCTCCTTCATTAGCAGTTGAAGGCTTATAAAATGAGGGAACTGGTCAAATTGAATTTTCTCTGACCCCTTGAATGACTGCTACAGAACTTCAGGCGAGTGGAACTATTTGTACCTATGTCTTCATACTGATGTGTTCTGTTGAGTTTTAATAGGTTTGTGCAAATATGACTGAAGTGTTCTTCCAGATTGTTGAAAGTCTCCAAATGTCTTTGTTTTATAATGAGTTTTTACTCAGTTGCTTCCTCAGAATGCTGAAACATGGTTACCTCTTTTGGTTAATGAAACACGGCCATTTTAAAATATATGGAAAATGTTTAATGTTTTGAAATGTTTTTATTAAAGCTGCTATAATTTTTGTTTCTAGAAATCATTATAATCTTTTCAGCTAGATTTCATCCTTATATTCTTTAACTCTTGAATGGAAAAAGTCCATTGAACCTTTTTATTGGAAAATAATGTCTCAAAGGAAAGTTCCCTTGATTTACATTGATTTCCCCCCTGCTTTACTTAACTAATACTAATTTGGGTGATTATTTCTCATGCTGTACTTATTGAACCTATATTTTATACTAATCCTGAGTGGAGGCACTGTTGCTGACATGCCTACAACACTGTAAAATGAGTGAGAATCAAAATTCAAATAATTGTACAGCTAGGCCACATAATTTAATCTATCATTTCTTGATTATCGAGAACTCATAGATGGAAATATGAATAGTCTCTGTTGAAAAACATCACAGTTGAGATGATTTTGGGTGACAGGAAAGCATCTGTTGTATCTGTAATGGCTTTTTCATAGTTGCAGAATCACCACTTATTAATGCAGTTTTCAAATGAAATATGTACCAGCCAAAAGTTTTTACTAATAGAGCTATTTTGGTGTTGGGGGGCTACTACTGCCCATTAATTTACAAGCAAAGTGGAAGGGCCTCTTTGCAATAAATCCTTGATCCTGTAGTTTAGGACAGTCAGTATTTATTCCCACAATTCCCACAGAGTTCCCTCTGTTCTATTTCCAACTCTCTTCCTCCAGTGTCTCTGTTCCTCCTCTGGCCCACCTCTGTTTCCTCCAGACTTCTGTTCATCCTCCTTTCCCCACTACCCATTATTTCTGTCCAGAAGGACTTTGCATGATTTACCTCCTTCAAAATCCCCATGCTTTCTCATTCTGAATAACACCAAAGACCTATCACCCTAATCCCCGTTAGCTATGTCCCAGTCCTTTTCCTTCCAGTCCTACTCAGTACTTCCCTATCCCCTATCCTACCTTTAAAAAACATATTTATTAAGAGTCAGCTCCAAAATTTCCAGGTTCATCTGTAGCTTTTCAGTGGTTGTGACACTGCACAGCAGAATAGGGTGTTTTCAGATTCTGTCTCACAACTTTCCTCCAGTATAAACACCTGCAAAGAGATTCGGAACTTGAACTGTTCAGTTTGAAGTGCAGTGTGATATAAGTTTAATATTTGATTTTGTTTGAAAAGGTTATAAGGTGAGATGCTCTGGGAAGATAAAGATCAGTTTTACTCTTTCCTTGAATAACTGAAAACCTTCTTCTACTCACCTTCCCCAAGTCATTACACTAAATATTGTCAATCTGTATAACAAAGTGTCCTTATTTGGTCCTTGCATTCAGATCATAAGACAAGCCTTTTTCACTGAAGAAAAAAAATCTACTTTTCCCTCTGGTTCCACGGAGCATGGTATACAAAGTTGTATCAGATTCTCTAGGATTTTGATGCATTTCTTATTTATGTGAAGTCTGACCTACATAAGAGGTTCAGGACTGGTTTTAAGTAAAGAGCCAGGTCTCTTTCCCAAAGGTTCCTAATCTCAAATAGAAAAAAAGAGGCAAATAAAAATCAGCTAAAATGAGAACAGAAAAAAACATATTTCAAAAATTCCACTGTTATACCCCTTCCCATGGCAAATAATCAACCATTCATGTATATTGCTGCAGAAGAAGATGTTTCTGGGCATGTTCTCATAAAATAACAACGTATGTTCCTCTCTGATGAATAAAATAACAATACAGATTGACTGAGAATCCAACATTTTTTTACCTAAACTATTTAAACTAGGCTAAGCTATTACTATCTTACTTTCCCAGGTAAATGGCATCTCCAGCACTAAGTATTTTTAGTTTCTAATTCTATGAATAATATAGTAAAGGACAAAGAGAGTTGGTAAAATTATAGGTGAAAGGGTAAAATTTTCCATTAAAATATTTTTAATTCATGTTCTGCAGTAGTTACCTGCAAGCCACGGTTCTCGGGATTACAGCTTTAAAGCAGTTTAAACTGAAACCATAAGGCTGAGGTGGACATGCTGGTGCATGGAACTGCAGCCTTAATGTTCAATCTACTTTTCACATGCAAGTTTTAAATCTGGTTGTGCATAAATCAGTTTATAATGTGAATATAAAGCCTCTACTATTTAGAGTCTAATTTGATTTTTCCTTCTGCATTTTATCCCACATCAAAACACATATAAATGTCACAAATAATGCTATAAGGGCTCAAGTGTGCTTTTAAAAGTTTACAATCAAGAGCATAAAACAGTGTAAAGAGTGTTTAAATATACAACAAATGGCAAGTTGATGTTTTTTAAAATGTGTGTGTGTATAAAACAAGGAAAATATGTATATGTATGTATATACACATTTTCATATTGGATGAATGTTAGAAGAAGAAAGGTAAAAAGTATGCTTAATGTTTTAGAAACAAATTTAAAGAAAAACTGGCACATTAGAAGGTTTTGTCATGTGGCAACTTAACTGTTGTTGTTGTTCAGTCGCACAGTCGAGTCCGACTCTTCGCGACCCCATGGACCAGATCACGCCAGGCCTTCCTGTCTTCCGCCGTCTTCTGAAGTTTGCTCAATTTCATGTTCGTTGCATCTATGACACTGTCTAACCATCTCATCCTTTGCCGTCCCTGTCTTCTTTGACCTTCAATCTTTCCCAGCATCAGGGTCTTCTCCAGTGAGTGCTCCCTTCTCATTTGGTGGCCAAAGTATTTGAGCTTCAGTTTCATTATCTGGCCTTCCAGTGAACAGTCAGGGTTGATTTCTTTTAGGATTGACTGATTTGATCTTCTTGCAGTCCAAGGGACTCTCAAGAGTCTTCTCCAGCACCATAGTTCAAAAGAATCTATTCTTTGGCGCTCGGCCTTCCTTATAGTCCAACTCCATACAGTACTACTGGGAATACCATTGCTTTGACCATGCGGACTTTTGTTGGCAGGGTGATGTCTCTACTTTTTATCATGCTGTTTAGGTTTGCCATCGCTTTCCTCCCAAGGAGTAGGCGTCTTTTAATTTCATGGCTGCTGTCACAGTCTGCGGTGATCTGGGATCCCAGGAACGTGAAGTCTGTCACTACTTCCACGACTTCCCTTCTATTTGCCAAGGAGTGATGGGGCCAGATGCCATGATCTTAGTTTTTTTGATGTTGTGCTTCAAGCCCACTTTTGCGCTCTCCTCTTTTAACCTGAGCAAGAGGCTCTTTAGGTCCTCTTCACTTTCTGCCATTAGAGTGGTATTTTCTGCATTTCTGAGGTTATTGATCTTTTCCCCAGCAATCTTAATTCCCACTTGTGATTCATCCAGGCCAGCATTTTGCATGATGTACTCTGCATATATATTAAATAAGCAAGGTGACAATATACATCCTTGTCATACTCCTTTTCCTATGCTAAAATCAGATTTGCTAGGAATTATAAGGAAAACTGAGGTATACCTGTTGCACACTCAATTTTTCAGGTCAATTAAGTTTAGGGACAGCTTTTAAAAAAACTGAAATGTTACTCACAAAAGGCGGTCCCATCCTGAGTTCAACCACCATTATTCTGAACCTGTATAGGAAAAAAAAGCCACTATGTCTAAGGCAAAAAAGGATAAAGTCTGACCAACAGGAAAGATTATGAGCTATTGCTTTGCCCTGGTCCCCCTTTACTTTCTTCGCAACCGGACTGTTGCTATGGTGCTCCATTGTAAAATAGTGTTTTTCTTTTCTGATTTACTGAACTATAGGTGTTTAAAAGTAGTGTAACTATTGCAGAAATTCCACATATCACAATGGAAATGGGGTTTCAAATGAAGTTAAAAAGAAAGAGCTACCTGATCTCATCTCCCCTTGAGCTGAATTACATTTATAGCAAAGTAATAAAGGAAACCCATAAAACTGTTTACTACAGACAACCCATCTGGAAGAATATCAGGGGGTATCTTTAATCAAGAAAGCTGCAGATTTCAGAGTATTCTTGACTTACCAATTTTGACTGAAGAAAATTTGCAGCGTTGCCAGCATCTCCCTATTAGAAGTAATTGGGCTAATCTCACACAGTTTCCTATCTACTGGAGTTTTAAACATCTGAGTCTTGCACCTGGGAAATTCAAGTGTGCCTATCCTGAATTCACAGGCACATCACACCCTTTTTATACTCTCTCTAAGAATGCATATATATATATATATATATATATATATATAACTGGAGAAGACCCTGATGCTGGGAAAGATTGAAGGTCAAAGAAGACGGGGACGACAAAGGATGAGATGGTTAGACAGTGTCATCGATGCAACGAACATGAAATTGAGCCAACTTCAGAGGACGGCGGAAGACAGGAGGGCCTGGCGGGAGTTGGTCCATGGGGTCACGAAGAGTCGGACTCAACTGTGCGACTGAACAACAACAACAAATATATATATATATACACACATGCCAGGAACTTGTGTCGCTTCATTTTCCCCTGTATCCCTTCACCACAGTATTTTCTCTTCTCCTCCTGGCACCTCCATATCCTCCCCTCTTTCCTTCCCACTCACCAACCAACATTTCTCTTATCTGCCCCTCCCCAAATCTTCAGTGTTATTTTTATTTACTTCATTTATACCCCATTTTTGTCCCCAGTGGGGATCAAAAGCAGCTTACATCATTCTCCTCTTCTGCATTTAATCCTCACAACAACCCTGTGTGATAGATTAGGCTGTGAATGTGTGTGACTGACCCAAGGGCACACAAGCTTCCATGGCAGAGTGGAGATCTGGGTGTCCTAGCTCCTAAGCCGCCATTTTAATTGCTGTATCACACTGGCTCCTTCCCTTCCACTGGCAGTCTCTCCCTGGGAATAGTCTGTCTCAATTGCAAAAATTGTGCAGTAGGAAGTTGCTCAGGTGAGTTGTGTAGAGGCCAGTCCCAGGCCCAGCCAAGTTGTGCAAGTTGTGTGGAGTCTGCTGCTAGGCCCAGGTAAGTTGGGTGGTGTCAGCCACTGCCACACTTGGGTAAATTGTGCAAATAGCACGGTAGCAAGTTGCTAGGTGGTTGCTGCTGGGCCTGACCCCAATGTTGGGTTGCCAGCCCCTAGGGCTGGGTGGGGTTCCCCCACTTCTGGGGGCTCCAGTCTGCCCCCAGCCAATTGACTGGTGGGGAAAGTCCCGCCTCAAGCCCTTCCCCCAAGAGCGACCACTCCCCCAGCCACCCCTCTCCCTCCCCTCCTGCCCAATTTAAAGGGCTTCAGCTGATCAACAGGGACCATGTGGCTCGCCGGCCAGCTGGAGGGCCTGGTGGGTGGTTGCTCTTGTGGGCGTGGCTTGGGGCAGGGCTTTGGGGCATCCCCGCCCACCCTGGAATGCCCCCCCATGTTGGGGTGGGCTGTTGTGGAAAAAAACTTTTAACATTTCAATTTTTTCTGTAACTCTTGAGGGTCCCCTGAATTCTGAAGAAAAACCTCCCTTCAGTCAACATGGCTCTGATCCATGGATTTAAGTTTCTGCGAATAGTGTTATGGTGTGTGTATGTTTTAAAGAACCATTAAGTTGCTGCTGACTTATGGTGACCCCATAGGGTTTCCAAGGCAGGAGATGTTCAGAAGTGGTTTGCCATTGTTTTCCTCTGCATAGTGAGCCTGGAATTCCATGATGGTCTCCCATGTAAATACTAACAGGCCCATAGTCAAGATTTTATGGCTTGTGGGGCTGAAGTTCTCAGTGTAGAAAGAAAAGTCAGAATTGTGAGGATTATGACTCAGCTAGTGTGGAATCAAGCCTTTTAAAATCAAAGTGCAGAGGCTTCTGCGGATCTTAGCCCCAGAGTGTGACAATAGCAGACTGAGAAGGTGGTGGTGGTGGGAGAATAAATTTTCTGGTAGATGGTAGGCATGGCATTGGAAATATTTATCTGGGTTTGGCCAGTAAACTCACTCCAATTTGTATAAGAACACATAAAACTTTATTTACAAAAACAAAGGACAAACAACATATAGATAGGGGAAAGAATGTATACAGTTCAGCAAGGAATGCAAACCAAAACAAAAAACCTAGCTGGCTATTCTACTCACTACTTTTCCTATCAGACTCACAGCGCTGTCATTTCAACTGGCATTCCTGATGAGCAGAGTCTCTGGAAGCATAGTAGCAGGGTAGAAAGCAGTCTCTTCTCTCTCTGCTTTTCAAGCTGTCTATTCTACATAGGTGTTCTTAACCATTTAGCCAATAGGAAACTGTTACCAGGATATATTTGTAAATTGCAAGCTGTCAACCACTTTAGATGACAGTGCTCAGCTGCTGCAAGTTAATCACTTCTGCCAGCCTAAGCAATGATTCTGATACAAGCCGGCAGGTGGGGGTGATGACTTCTATAGTTAAGAAAGCTAACACTTAGGTAAAAAAGCCCTCTCTTAAAGACCAGTTTCTTGACACAGAGTTAGAAGGGATCCTAGAGGTCACCTACCCCAACCCCCTTGCTCAGTGCTGGAATTAGTCAACTACAGCACCCCACTCTGCTCAAAGGAGTGTGCAGCTTTAAAAAATGCTTTAAAATGATTATAGGAGAAATTCTTGTTAAGCTATGCCTTTAAGAAAGGGGGTGGAGCCCCCACAAAGCCCCACCGTAGCAATGGGCCTGAATACTAACCAAGGCCAACCCTACTTAGCTTCTGAGATCCAACAAGATCAGGCTAGCCTGGGCTATGCACGTCAGGAACTAATCATGTTAACTATTACTATATACGGGAGGGAAACCCACAGATACTTGGGGGGGCATCTCATTTTCTCCTCTCCCTATTTCCTGTTTCTTTCCAATGAAAACCTCCAAAGCCTCTTCTCTTTTCCTGCTTTCTTCTTTCCTGAGAACATAAGAAGAGCCCTGCTGGATCAAACCAGTAGTCCATCTAATTCAGCATCCTATCTCACACAGTGGTCAATCAGTTACTCTGGAGTAGAGATGTCTGTTGAAATTTTTTTGTAATAACTTTGGATCCAGGCTTTTTACTTTGATAGATTATTTAATGGTAGGGCACTACCCTTTGGGGATTCAAATCCATGTGGTTTAAAATTCTGGACCATTATTTTCAATGGGGAATGTATATGAGATCTGGAGCAGCTGTTTAAAAAGTAATGGCATCACATTTGCACAGAATGTACTCCTTCACCTAATCTAAATACCCCCTAAGTGTCAAGTGAATTGGACCACAAGGGACAGTTTTATAGACTCCCAATAAAGATGCCTCTCAGCACTGACTCAGTTCTCTCCCTTGATTCCTAAAATGGTGGACAAGCAGCAGCTGAGTAGGAGAGTGTCAGCCAGCCACAACATTAAACAAAAAACCCTGTCTACATTTGCTTACTTTTTCAGAGATTTTCTGATAAATCTTTATTTTTATATATATAAAATCAGGGGTCATTTCCTGCAGGAGCGCACAGGAGTGGAGCTCCGGCAGTAAAGAGCCCAGGGGGCAGGCGCATGCAACAAGCCCCACCCCCTGCTCCCAGCAGCCTTCAGTCAGAGCAAGAAGCAGCCAGGTAAGCTGCAGAGCTCCCCCTGGCCCAAAACAGTCCAGTGGCACCTTTAAGACCAAGTTTTATTCAGGTACAAGCTCTACCTCCTCTGTGAGGACAGATCTGTACGTCCCCCCCCCCAATAGTTAGCAATCCAAAACAGTCCAGTGGAGCCTGAGCAGTGGGTGTTGCCTTCTGACACACTTCCGGTGATGTCAGGGGGTGTGGCATATGCAAATAAGTTATGCTAATGAGTTGTGCTAATGAGCTCCTGCACCTCTTTTTCTACGAAATGACCCCTGTATCTAAATATATAGAATATATATAATTATATATAAAAGAAAGTCCCCTCACCATAAAATCAAAGCCCAGGCCAAATCCCTGGACCTAGAAACACAGAATTCAGTGACAGCACTCCTCCCATGACGTAGATGCTCACTAAGAAGAGGTTTTTTAGATATTTGACCCCTAAGGGGGTCAAAAGGGGTAAAATGTGTTCCCCCCATTGCTTCCTATGTGGCTGCCAGGCTGCTGCCTCCTTGCGCCTCCCAATCTCTGGTCAGCTGCAGAGCTCTGAGGTAAAAAAAAAACAGTTACAGAAGACTGAAGAAAGCTAATGACAGTTGAGGAAATCAGGAACCGCCAACCACCTGTGAGGTGCAGCAGTACTGCTGACCCAGCCTCCCCCTTGGCTTTCAAACATACTCACCTCCACCTCCTACACCTAACAGGCAGCTGTCTGTCAGGTGAAGCAGCAGGTACAGGGTGCTTAAAGCCATCAAGGAGCCCGCCCCAGCAGTAATGCCGTAGCGATCCTGCTGACCCAGCCTCTACAATGGCTTGCAATACCCATCCCCCTCCTACACTGGACAGGCAGCTGCCTGTCAGGTGTAGGAGAGGGAGGTGGGATTGCTTACAGCCATTAGGGAGTCTTGCTCAGCAGGATTTCCTTAGTGCTGCTGCTGGCCCAGCCTCCCTGATGCCTTTAAACACAACCCCCCCTTACACCAGACAGGTGGGTATAGGAGCAGGGCCAGGGTACTTTAATCCATCAGGGAGGCTGCCCTAGCAGGATCACCTTAGTGATGCTGCTGGCCCAGCCTCTCCAATGGCTTTAGCCACACTCCCACCCACTATGGAAATATACCCCAAATTTGTAGGAAAGTGGTTTCCTGTATTAGGTTATTTAACTTCTCACAATGTGGGTTCCAGAAAATTGGTTCATATGAACTTGCTTAATATCTGATGGCTTGGATGTTGTTTTGAATACGTAGTTATGTCCCACTTCTTAAATGTAACATAAGTGAGAAGCATTTTTGTAAAAAGGGGGGGGGGTATGCCCTGCACCTGCCCCCAATTCAATGCCCAGGCCAAACCCCTGCACCAAGAAGCCCAAAATGAGGTGAGTGCATTCCTACCGTGATGTCAAGCCCCACTATGAAGAGATTTCTGAGAAACACGACCCCTAAAGGGGTAAAAAAGGGGTAAAATGTGTTTCCCCCAACTGTTTTCTATGTGTTTGGCAGACTGTTGCCTCCTTGCCCCATCCCACAGGTCAACTGTGTAGCTCAGAGTTCTGAGGTAAAACTTTCAAACTTCACATCATCAGTATTATAACTGGATTTACGGAACTTAAATACTGTAACGAAGCACAGGTATCAGGCTAGTATTTATATAAAATGAAATTATTTTATTTTATTTACAATAAAAATGTCTTACTTTTCCACTGAGAACTCTATATTTGCCATTCTTCCTTGTTGTGGCCTGTTTATTTCCTTTCACAAAGTAAAAGTAGATTCCAATGCAGACCCCCCCCCATCCCTTTCTGGTGGTCTGCCATTATTCCTTCTGTGAAAGAAAGGATGTACTAAAACAAATGACAAAGATGCCTACTGGGGACAGTGGGAAAGGCTTGCTGCTTGAAAGCCCCTTGGATATAATGGGAGCCAGGCATGCCAATTGACTTGCATGGGCTCCGACTTGCATGGGCTCTATTGAAATACATTACAGCAAACAAAAGTTGTATAAAGATGCAGAACAGATTTAGAGAGCCCTGCCCTGAGCCTGGAATGACTGCCCCCAGAGTGGAATGACAATATTTGGGCCCATATAGATAGCTCTGGGACTGGAATGACAGCCCCCAGAATGGAATGATAGTCCCTGGTGGTAGTATAAGTGTCCCAGATAGCTCTGGGACTGGAATGACAGCCCCCAGAATGGAATGATAGTCCCTGGTGGTAGTATAAGTGTTCTGTGGCTCAAATGACAGCCCCAGGGTGGAATGACAGGCCTGGAACTGGAATCAGGAGTCTGGAAGAACCTCCAGAACACTGATTCCAGTCCCAGGGGTCATCATTCCACTCTGGGGGTTGTCATTCTAATCCCACAACTACTCCCAGGCAGGGCTTGCTTTCTTTCTTTTCTTTTGTTTTTTAAAGAGGTGCCGGAACTCTCAATAGGGAACTGAAAACTTCAATCTGTATACTGAAAACTCCTGAACTTTTAAACAATTTTAAAGAATTTTGTCGGTTGCAAAACTTCATTCCAGTGCGTTCCCCCAGAAAAAAAGCTTTGCTCCCAGGTATTCATTCCACCCTGGAGACTGTCATTCCAGGCCCAGGGCAGATTTGTTGTAATCCGTTCTGCATTTTCTTTGCAACTTTTGTGTGCTGCGATGTATTTCAATGGAGCCTATGCAAGTCAATTGGCATTCCTGACTCTCATTATATCCAATGAGCCTTTGGGCCTCTCCCTTTGTTCCCAGTAGGCATCCCTGTCATTTGTTTTATTACTTCCCTTCCTTCACAGAAACTCCCCCCTCCTGTTGATCTGTCATTATTTCCTTTGGGGACTTTCAGGAAGGCTGGAGTGGCTGTTTTTCAACCAAATGACATCAAAATTGCAGCAGAGTGAGTGCTGCATGTTCTTTACAGAATCTTCAAGTTTCAAGCAAATTGGACCTTGAATTAGAATTTTACAGACCCCTGAACAAGCTCCCCCCCCATAAAGCAGCCAGTGAGGGAGAAAAGCAGCTCTCTAAAGCTGGTCTTCCAGGGTGATTGGGAATGCTTGTGCTCTTCCTTTGCAAGGATTTGACTGGAAAAGAGAAATTCCATTGCCCACACAATCAGTGGAATATAGAAAAGGCATGCTGCTTTTCTGGGAAGCACCCAAACTCAAAAAAACAAAACACCCAAGCATAGAAACTCCTGCTAAGGTTGCCAGGTCCTTCCTATTCCTGGCAGGGGACTTTGGGGGATGTTTCTGGAGGGGGAGGGGACATCCCCAATGTGATGACATCATACAGAAGTGACACCATCACCCTGCTCGCTGCTTGGAGTTCAGCCCCCCCCCCATTTCTTGTCAAAAGCATTTAAAGGGTCTCTTTAAATGCTTTTTGCAAGAAGGGGGGGCAGGAGCCCGTGAAATCGGGGGATCCCCCACCCCTACCTGGGGACTGGCATCCCTACCTCCTGCACCCCCTCAAATGCCTTCACTGAGCTCCCCTGTTCTAAACCCTTGTTCCACTGGATGGAAGGCCACAGGAAACCTCTGTGCCTTCTTGCATTGTTTGACCTCTAATATACTCTGAGTTACAGCTGTGCTTCTACCCCCAGGCATTAGACAATAACACTCAGCTGATTCACCTCATAAAGCAGTGGCCACTGCCATCAGGTCTATGTGCTACAGCACACACAAAAAATTAAAAGGAGGTTTTAAGATAAACACAGCTCAAACAGCTCAGGAACCACACAACCTCAAACAAACAGAAGAAGAAGAAGAGTAGGAGGAAGAAGAGGAAGAGGAGGAAGAGGAGGAGATTGGATTTATATCCCGCCCTTCACTACCCAAAGGGGTCTCAGAGCGGCTTACAAACTCCTTTCCCTTCCCCTCCCCACAACAGACACCCTGTGAGGTAGGTGGGGCTGAGAGAACTCTGACAGAGACTGCTCTTTTTCAAGAACAGCTGTGCCAGAATTATGGCTTGCCCAAGGTCATCCAGCCAGGTGCAAGTGGAGGAGTGGGGGAATCAAACCCAGTTCTCCCAGATTAGAGTCCGCGCACTTAACCACTACACCAAACTGGCTCACATTCCCTTTTCTTTGTGAACCAATTCCAAGCTCAAATTCCCTGTTAGAAGCTCCTTTTGGAAAGCACTGTATGGAAACCCTGGGATACAAGCCCCCAGGAATCCCATGTGCCTTCTTGAGGAGTCTCACCTCTAATTGACTCTGATTAATAGTTGTAAACTGCAGGTCCATTCCTTCCTACCCGCCAGCCAACTGACTTTTATCTGCCCCTGTATTCAGCTGTTCTTCCTTCTTCTGGCAGCCTTTACTCAGCAAATTATGAAAAAGTTGTGCAGTGCCAGACTCTGAGCCAGGCCCAATTCTGCAGTGGGGAACCTGCAAAGACGTGTGTGTGGGGGTACCTCACTGTCCTTTGTATCTCTCCACACTATTCCTCCTCCTAGCAACCCCCATATCCTCACCTTTCTCTACTTCCTTATCTCCTTCCCACTCACCAACCAACATTTTATCTCCTCCCCATCTCCAGCTATATTTATTATTTATTTACTTCATTTACTTCTCCAACATAGGACTCAAAGCAGTTATCATTCTCCTGTCCTTTTGTTCTCATAACAACAATCCTATGAGGTACTTTAGTCTGAGAAATGTGACTGGCCCAAGGTCACCCAGTAAGTTTCCAAGGCAGAGTAGGGATTTGAACCTGGGTCTCTTAGATCCCAGTCTGAAACATTGGGACCAATTTCACATAAGAGCTGCGCCGCAGTTGCACCTCCTTTTGCCCCGCTTATATTGGTCAATTTCCCACTCGAAGCTGTGCGGCCGCATTTTCACCTGCAGCTTCGCCCAATTTTCCCCGCGGTTTCGTGATCCTTAAAAACCAGGACAATGAAACCGTGGGGAAAATCGGGCGAAGCCGCGGGCCAAAATGCGGCCGCGCGGCTTCAAGTGGGAAATTGACCAATATAAGCGGGGCAAAGGGAGGCGTGATCGCGGCGCAGCTCTTGTGTGAAATCGGTCTGGCTTTTGTGGGATGTTGCTGTTGAACAGTTGGAAAAAGTGCAGAAAAGGGCAACTAGAATGATAAAAGGGTTGGAACACTTTCCCTATGAAGAAAGGTTAAAGTGCTTGGGGCTCTTTAGCTTGGAGAAACGATGGCTGAGGGGTGACATGATCGAGGTTGATAAGATTATGCATGGGATAGAGCAGGTAGAGAAAGAAGTACTTTTCTCCCTTTCTCACAAGAACTCGTGGGCACGCCATGAAATTGCTGAGTGGTCGGGTTAGAACAGATAAAAGGAAGTACTTCTTCACCCAAAGAGTGATTAACACATGGAATTCACTGCCACAGGAGGTGGCGGCGGCTACAGGTATGGACAGCTTCAAGAGGGAACTGGATAAACATATGGAGCAGAGGTCCATCAGTGGCTATTAGCCACAAGGTATAGATAGGAAATCACAGGCTGGGGCAGGTGATTGGGGGGAGGCTTGGGGGGGCAACAATGGGAGGGCTTCTAGTGTCCTGGCCCCACTGATGGACCTCCTGATGGCACCAGGTATTTTTGGCCACTGTGTGACAGAGTGTTGGACTAGATGGGCCATTGGCCTGATCCAACATTGGCTTCTCTTATGTTCTTATGTTCTTAGTAGCAAGCAGCCAGTCCTGGGTGAGTCATGGAAGCCATGTGTCATCAAGTCACCTGGTGGTTGCTGTCAGATCTAGCCCTCAAGAGTCCTCCCTCAAAGGGCCCTTCCCTTTCACCTGTTTTTTACAGACAGGCATGAAGGCTGGTAACTGTTGGACACTGCTTCTGTTATTGGGAACAACCCCCCCCCCCATGTATTTTAAGTTTTCACATTTTTCTGCAAACCTGGGGCTCTTTGATGAGTTTCTAGAAAGAACTGTCTAGTCTGTTCATGGCTCCGGTCTCTGGATTTAAGTATGCACATATTTGGCCATGTTGAGAATTAGATATATTGATATATATAATTTCTAGGACATGTTAAAGAGCAAAAAGTACCTTTTCTTATAAAATGCTTGTATTTCTATGAATATTTAAATTAATAATAAAACTAACTTTGTATAGATAGAAAATTCTAACAATAGACAAAGCATAATAATTTTAAAAATTACTTTAAACAATAGCTATAATGCCATGCAGTATTGCAGCACATGTAAATATACCCTTATATCACATTTGTACTTTCACATTAAAAAAAAAAAATTACATTAAAAAAAAAAATTACAAGTCCAACTTACGCTCTGGTCTCACATGCATGATGTGTATGTTGAAGCCATTCTGTTCATATCTATGGATGTAAACTGTTAGTTGAAAACAATATGAGTCAGCTGCAAGCATGCAATATCAGGAAATATTTAAAGAAATGTAATAGTTTTATTTGATATTAAATATTAAATATAATATTAAATACCTGCGCTGCTTTGTTGAATTGGATTTCAGGCTGCTTCAGGAGAGGGGAGAAAGTCATGCTCTGCTGTGGGAAATCCTCGTACCTACAAAAATGCTAGAGTAGGTCCAAGCCAGTAACACTGCAATCCTAAACACAGTTACTTCATTCTAAACCCATTGAAATCAATGGGCTTAGACTGGAGTAACTTTTCTTAGGATTGCATTGTGTGTCTCATTGAACTTAAGCCTCTTTTAAAGAGACAGTATATTTTTTCTCTGGGTAATTGGCAATCCTACTTGCCAGAAGGTGTATTTTCCTCATGCTTGAGGTACTACTACTGCCACTACTACAACTATATTATATTTGTTATGATATATGGAATATCTTACCATTTCTTTCATGTCATTTCCAAATTTAAATTTTTAAAATTGTCTTATGTTAGCTGTATTGGGGTTACGTCTGAATCAAACAGTATAATAGAGCATAAATAAATAAATGCTTAATATTAATTATATAATGAACTTCTCTAGTAGATATACAGAACAGATTAAACCTGTTGCCCATTTCTCCCTAAAGTTAATCTGCTTCAGAACTATAAAAGAATCTTGTGAGGCAATTTAAGCAGCCAAGTTCCTACGATCTAAGATAAAGGACGCTGTGATTATGTTCTGTGGAAAACTCAAGTGGATATAATGGATAATCATTGTATTCTATGAGATTGTGTATTTTCTGAAATAAGCCCATATAATTATATGACCTTTAATATAAAGGTTTCTAGTCACAACTAAATATTGATAGTTCTAAAATGGATAAACATGAGAATTTTTTTCTGAATGAATTGTGGTTTGGAGTGAAACGGATGTCTGGAATAGTTCTAGGAACAGCTGTGAATTTTTAATTATTGTAAGTACACAGTAAGATTCTTCTGGTGCATTCTGGAGACAGCAAGTACAAGATAGAAGCTAGCATGTTGGAGTTACAGTTGTCAACAACCCCTTTAAAAGAAACTCAATGTGTGGAACTGGGCAGGGCAAGCTTTTACATGGCATGGAGATAAATGACATCACCTGATAAAATAACACCCCATTAAACCTCTATTAATGGACAGGACCGTTTTTTCCCTCAAGGCAGTTGGCAACCATACATACAAAAGTAGTATTTTCCTCATGCTTGAGGTATTGCTACTACTTTATTATCTTTGCTGTGATGTATGAAGTATGAAAGAATTGGTTTCTTAATAGCTTCCGCATGATCTGATATATTTTGTATACGACGGATGTGAGCAGAGGTTTACAGGCCTATTGTATTATCCCTGTATTGACAATCATTTCATTACTTATATTATAAGCATGTATTCCATGTGTTCATATTTTGTTCATATTTGTACATGGAAAAACAGATATGGCATATTGAATTAAGTTTGTTAAAGCATGTCTGCCACATATAAATGCACAGAAATCCATCACTGAAGTAACTGGCTGTGCTTTCACTTTTTCCTCTCTGCTAAAAACTGAAACAACCAAACTTTCTGGAAAGAGTACGTAGCTAATTGAATTTTTTAAAAAAAAGATTAATCAGGATAGGCCTATTTGCCAACAAGCTCAAAGTTGCTATTTTTAACGTGGTGGTCCCTGGCCCGAAGGACGTCCGTCTTGCCTCAACCAGGGCCAAGGCTTTCTCTATCCTGCCCCCAGCCTGGTAGAACATGCTCCCTATTGAGACCAGGGCCCTGCGGGATCTTCTTCAATTCCACAAGGCCTGCAAGACGGAACTGTTCTGCCAGGCCTTTGGTTGAGGCAGCGGGCCTCCCTGAGGTTGCTGTCACCCATCTGTCACCTGTCTACTGACCAACAACAACTGGCCTTTAACTCATTGTACCATCAGGCCAGAATTTTATAGCCAACTTATGCTCCTCCAAGCTGTACCCATTGTTTTAATTGTTATAATGTTTTATTGGGCTTTAATGTTTAAAACTGAAATTGTATTTATTTCAATGATGTTACCCACCCTGAGCCTGCCTGCAGGATGGGCAGGATATAAATACAAATAATAAATAAATAAATAACCCAAAAGGTAAGTGGTTAGAGAAATGGCAGGGAAGGCATTGCTAGTGAATAGTTTCCCTAATAAAATGTTTTAAATACCTCTGAATGCACTGTAGCAGATACTACTTCAGTACAGACAGCCGCCTCTAGTCAGGGCTGCACAACTTGTGACCCACCAAAGAAACAGAACAGGCTCAGTAATAAAGTACACACTTTTCATTCAGAAAGTTCCAGGATCAGTCCCTCGCATCTCTGGTTAAAGGATCTCAGGTATCAGGTGTCAGACAAGGTGTTGTACCTCTGTGTGTGGGTCTTGTATGGCAGCTGGTTGGCTGCTATGGGAAACGGGATACTTGACTAAGGTGAACCATTGGCTTGATCCATCAGGGCTGCTCATATGTTCAGTTAGAGTGGACAGTGCTGAGTTAGATGGACCAGTTGTCTAACTTGGCATACAGTGGCTTTATATATAACCTGTGAAAATGCAGCACAACTCAGGAAGAGTTTGCTAAACTGCTGACTATTGCTACTTTCATGGGAATGTAAAAACAGAGGAATTGTCAAGCAACCTGGCATGCCTCAATACATGGCTGGTGGACTGTTTTCAGTTCGGCATAATACAAGTTATAGAGACTTGGGCTTAAATTTAGAAATCTATTCTTTAAATGGTTTATGTACTTTTATCATAAGATATATTTTTTTTTGGACTATTCACCTCTCACTTCTAGAGAAATCAGTTTCCATTGTTACACTGTTTAAACCCCATTCTGCTCCCCTTTATGTTGTTCTAGTTACAGAAGTATCCACTGCACAAAGTTTACTTAAGGGATTGAGCAGGTTTAATCTTTGTTTGACATATTAATTCCCCTGGTGAGAAATGGATGATAAATAAATGCCAGAAAACTCAACAAATATATTTTATGAATTATTTAAAATTATAAAATAATAATTATTGGTCATAATGAGACAGTGTATATGAATGTTGAAAATAAGTTCACAAATATTTAACTCCAAGTACTATACTGTTGCCCCAGTTACAGGATGGTGTTTGTTCTCACACAGTTTCATGTGTTCAGTAGCTCATAAAGAAAACAGTTGCACCCGATCCAGCTAGAGGCTATACTCACAGGAAAGCAGGCATCTTCTCATGCATGGAGAATTGCTCACACAAACAGCTGCTACA
>NW_015162485.1:797740-828555 GCF_001447785.1 Gekko japonicus | reverse complement strand
AAAAAAAAAAAAGCAAGGGGGGTGAAACATTTATAATATCCCCTTCCATTTAGGCCCTACTGGCCTTTGTGGGAATTTTGCCCCTTCTTTCAGCTGACTGGATCCAGCAGTTCTCCAGGCAGAAGGGGGAGGTAACTTGTCCAATGAATTTCTGCTTTTTCTTGCATATATGTTAATTCTATATAGCTCTCTGGAATACCTAGCCACCTAGTGGAAAAATGGTAAGTTCCAGTGAGTTTTCAGGAATTTTGTTTTAAAAATGCATTGGACTCGAATATTGTGAAATGCATACCAAGGAGATATGTTGTATGAGGACATTCTTAAATTTGCCGGTTGTGATCTATCAAATATTGGAAGCAGCTCATACATAGCATCCCTTTATAGTACTACTAAGGGTTTTCTTCTAGATATAGTTATTTAGCAAAACTTATTTCTCATCGCAATCATCCATCAATAGCTACTACAAAAACCCATCATATCTTGGGATTCTGCTATTTTCCCTGTCAGTTTCCCATTAATATAAATCTAGTAAGTTCTACAATTTGAAGGTAAAAGAGAGGGAAAAGGGTTTTACTTCTGAATTTTTCAGCTCATTTTGTTTCTTCTGGGAGTGCATTCCTGGTTGGCTAATCCTTTTGTAGGTAGCATTTTCAAATAGGACCGCTGTTGCTGTGACACCAACACCCCTTTCATTTTTAAAAATAAACTTTAAAAAAAGCCGTAAAAATGGGGGTGAGCTGAATGGCCATACCAGGGCAAGATTCTGTGATACAGCCTTCTGGTATGACCTGCTTGGTAATATCTAAGCTTGCATTTTGAAATATTTATATTGGACTCTAAGGAAAATGATGAATATAGTTTTTATAAACCTTACAAGGTATAAAAAAATAACATAGGATGAACAAATAGAAATTAATAAGTAAGAGAAAAGGCAAGAACTGTTGACTGCATAGGGGGAGTCAGATAATAAAAGCAACCTGATTTTAAGGGAATTCCTTAAGTTAAACAAGTGCTCTCTGGTACAGAAAGATCATCTTGTAGAGATGTAAGTAGGGTTTAGGTCCTTTCCACACTAGACCTTAAATCCTGGTTCAACCCTGTCCCCGAACTTACATTCAACGCTACACTTGAGTTTACCCCTGTAATTATCTTGGGGTATTTTTTGTTTCCACATTACATTGAGGTCACCCTGGTTTCGCCTCACACTTGTCCCGGGATAAACAGATGCTGTTATAACCAGGGATAAATGCAAGGTATTGTCCCACGAGTTGAACTCTGATAAAACTAAGGATGAGATCCAAGTGTGGAAAGGACCTTAGTCTGCTTTTCAGTTTAAATTAGATATTTTGGTTGAGACAAACAAACAAGTAGGACACTGGTCAAACTGCATGATGATGGTTTAAAGTTAAAATAGCAAATGTTCCAGATGTTCTGTGGTTATACTCTTTTTTCCCTAATATGTCAGTAATATAAAACAGTTACATTCATTTAACAGCATTAGCAATTCTGATGACATAATGGCTTCAGCCCAGAATTATTAGTTTCTCTGTATACTTGTTTGTAGTGAGTTGTTCTGTTGCCACAAATGTCAAGAAAATAAGTGTATACTTTTCCTGTGTAATGAAAAACTGTATTCCATTATACACTTACCTGTGAGTGAGGACTACTGAATACAGGAGGATGATTCTGAGTGCATATATATGATCTGGATGAAGAATTCTTTCTTGAAAGCTTGCACAAACTCACCAACAAAAGCTATTAATTGGGGGTCAGGGAGGTTATTTATGGTTCACCTGAAATGTATGAGAATATGTTTTAGCTTACTAATCTTCTTTTTGATGTAGTATGTGAAGGCCCCCTGCCTCAAGGTCGTCTGCCCCTCTTTCTGCCATCATGCCTTCCACATTGGAGTTCCTTATGTTTCCTGTGAAAAGACACTGCTGGGTGACAGGGGACCTTGAAGGACAAAAAAAAAACAGACAACATGGGGGGCTGCAAATAGGAGATGGAACTGGGCACAGTGGCCACTCTCCTTCAATCATAGAGGGACTTTTGCACCAATGCCAGTTAGGGTTGCCAGTCCCCCAATGGGGGTGGGGCATTCCCCACCCCCAGCTTGTTTTTTGCTGCCACTGAGAATGGTGACAGGAGAAAGATTTTGAACTGAATGCAAAACAAAAACAAAACAAAACAAAAAACTGAAAAGACAGCAGAATTACCTTGAGAAAACAAGCCAAAGTCATTTCTCTGTCCTTAGATCCTGGAGTGATACTCCAGATAAAATCTACAATGCCTTGTCTTCTTCATACAGTATTACATATATATCTTTTCCTAGTATATATTCTACACATTTATCCTATATTAAATGAATGACTTTTTTGTTTAAACTGCTGTTTTTAAAGTGGTGTAGTTTGCTTTAAAACAGTGTAGTTTGACACAAAATAACTACATCTAATGTGAACTTCAGAATAGACTTTTTAGTATTTAAAATGCATCATGTGCCCAACAGACTGGAAAGTTTTGCAGTGTATAATGTCAAAATATATTTTGTTTGTTTATTTAAAGTGATGTAGGTTTCCACACACATTCTCATTGCTCAGTGTAAGAATTTTCTCTCTGGAGCACGTAGACAGCCTGCATCCACATGGAAGTATCCTTTTCCAGTGACTGGATGCAGAACCAAAAAGAAAGCAAACACCTGGAAGCGCAGAACTTTCCTCTTCTCTTCCACTTTCAGAAAGAGAGAACATATTATATATTTATGTACACGATAAAACATATAGAGAAGGAGCAACATCAGTCACATTGGCCCTGAATTCAGCCAAGACTGAACGTTTGCGATGCTGCTTTTGCAATGTTTCTGACCATGAAGACAGAATATATACCCTACTCAGTTTGTAAGTGCATACCATCTGTATGTGCATAGCCTCTGTGCATATGTATGTCAATGGGGAGCTAGAGCAAGTACAGTTGTGGAAGTGGGGGGGGGCACTGTGCTGGATCCTGCCCCCATTCTATGTGCATTACCCCTCCCCTAGGGTTGCTAACCTCAGGAGGTAGCTGGAGATCTCCTGGAATTACAACTGGTCTCCAGATGACAGATATCAGTTTCCCTGTAGAAAATGGCTAATTTGGAAGGTGGACACTATGACATTATACCCTGCTGAAGTCCCACCCTTCCCCCAATCCCACCCTCCCCAGGCTTCACCCCCAAAGTCTCCAGGTTTCTCCCAACCCAGAGTTAGTACCCCCCCACACGCCCATATATTATAATTCCAAGCCTGCATCCTGAGTTCCTGTAAACATAAACTGTCTTAACAGCCACACTCATTTAAGGGAATTCTCAAAGCTGTAAATCTTTGGGTGGGGAAGGGTGCTAGAGAAATGCGAACAGCTTACCAAACTACAAACTTCTCTTAGAGAGAACCTGTGACACATATATCAAACTTATTAATAGTGTAGAAAAGATGCTAGCTTAGTTTGTCTTACACATCCCCCTTCCCCATACATACCTCCTTCCAGCAATTACCTTCAGGACATCTCTGGAGAAAACTGCTCCTCATGGTCTAAATGAGAGTAAGAAGGGCAGTCCTTTTGCTTTTACCTGTTCTGGTAAATCCCATGTCATTTCAAGATGACTTTGAGACAGAAATTCTACCCCTCAGCTCCACCCCATGTTCATATGCATCTTCTCTTCTGAGCAGGAACAGTAGAACCATTTGTCCTGACTTGAGTGAAACAGTTTTGAACACTATTAGGAGTTGCATTCCTCCGGAGCTATGGGAAAAATCAGTCCTCCACCAAATGCCATTTAATAGAACCATTTTACATGTTTTCCTGAATGCAGAAAATAAAGGCTACTTATGCACCTTTTCTGGTATGTCATTCCAAAAATCTGGTCCTGGTACAGAGAAAGCTCATGACCTGACTGCTGCTAAACAGACAGTCCTGAGAGAGGGCACCACAAGGAAAAGGTGCAGCTGGTTCATAACAGTATCACAAGAAACACAGTTTGATAAGTATGAAGGCCCTAGGCCATGAAAAGCTTACAAATAATTCATAACTACTACTTTGAACAGGACCTGGAAGCAACTGATAACTAGCACAATTGATGGAACACTAAAGTTCTGTGTTCCAAGAGGATGAACCCAGACTGCAGTCATGCTGCTACATTTTGTATTAAGCCCTCAGGACATCTTCAAAGGCGGTCCCACGTAGAGGAGGTAGTCCAGTCTGGAGGCTTATTTATTTAAAACATCTCTATACCACCTTTTCACTCAAACAGGATCTCCAAGACGATGAACCTCAAAATATTAAAACATTTTAAATATTAAGGCTGTTGTGATGTAGTGGTTAAAGAGCTGAACTAGGGTTCAAATCCCCCACTCAGCCACAGAAGCCCAACAGGTCATCTTTGACCCATCACAATCTCTCAGTCTGACCTACCCTCACAAGGCTGTTGTTGTGAGGATTGAGTGGAGGAAGAGGGAATGATGTGAATAGCAACTTTGGGTCCCCCACCGGTGGGGAGGGAGGTAGGATAAAAATAAGCATCTATATATCTAATAGCCAAGGTGCCCCCCTCGTGCGGATATCTAAATCTGCACATCGGGGGCACCTGGGGGGGCAGGAAGATTTTCTTGTACATTTGGGGCAATCCCCAGATGTGCAGAAAAATCTAAAAACTATAAAAACTATAGGGAGGATACTTAAATCCCCCCAAAAGTAAAGGAGCGTTCCCTGCGCATGCACAGGGAATGTTCTGAGAAGACTTTGCCGCCACCACAGGGGATGGGGGGGCGAGAGAAGGCTTGGTGGGCCGGCCTTGCTGCCGCCACTGGTGGAGAGAGAGGGGGGAGGGAGAAAGCTTGGCGAGCCAGCCTCACCACCATCACTGGGGGGAGGGGGGAGGGAGAAGGCTGGGCTCACCTGCTGCCACATCTCCTGCTTCTGCAGGCCGGGAGCTGTGGGGAATACTCCCCCCCCGTGAGTATTGCGGGTCCCGCCTCTCGTAGAATACATAATTAAAAAGCATTTAAAATGTGTATGTAAAATATTTAACAAAGCAATAAAATTGTGTGCGAGGTGGCACACAATTTCTTTTTCTAGTTTTATATCTGTGGTAGTCCACACACACACATGAATATCATCAACGGATATTGTACCCATCAAATGACAAAATACGTTGTGACCTTGACAGTGGCCTCAGACCAGGGTGCCTGCCAAATCTGCAGGGCCACTCTCCCAAGTTTCTCCTCGGCCACTCTACTACAGGTATAACATTCTGCTATGCACCCCCCTTTACCTTTGTTTTATAGCTGGCTTATAACAGCTGATACATGCCATACCCCCACACTTCATTTGTCTTTCTCTCAATGTTCTCATCAGTCCATCCCCCCCCCTCAGTCTTTTCTTGTCTTTTGCTCAGTCCGTTCCCCTTTACCACATCAGTCCAGCCATTTCTTCTCAGTCTTTTCAATCCCTACTTCGTCGGTCTGTGGGCCTCTCCCATGCGTCGCTAGGCAATTCCTGTGCATCCTGCTTGGTTTCTTCCTGACATCCCTGTTAAGCTCTCCACAGCAGCAGCCTCCTCCCTGCTTGCCTCACAGCCAGCCTTTAAACTCCCCAGCTGGCCTTCTGCATTCCCCACAGCCCTGGCATGTGACTTGGACCCCATCCTCCTCCTCCCCAATCGTGCTGTATATTACCTCTGGCTGCTACCCTGACTTTGCAGTGCCTACTGATGTGTTACGTATGGATGAGTGAACTAGGCCTAGGTTGCTGGATAGGGTTGCCAGGTCCAATCTTCTCCCCAGCGGGGGAATTAGGGGGCGTTCCAGGAGGGGGCGTGGCCACCCACACCGCAATGACATAACACCACGTGATGTCATCACACCCCGCTTTTCCCCTATCATTTGAAGGGTTTTATATCTAGTTAAATGGTGTGTGTGTGGAGAAGCAAAGGCCAAGGCGGGAGCCGACGGCCCCCGCTCGGAAGAGTGGGCCCTGCAAGGCAGGAGGCGATAGGGCCCCGGTGCCCCTTTCTCACATCTTGCAAGGCAGGGGCGCAGAGCGCCCGCTGTTCTCAAGTCAGGGCCATCGGCTCCTGCCTTGCAAGAGACGATATTGCAAGGCAGGAGCCCATGGCCCCCACTCAGGAAGATCAGGTGTGGGCCAGTCCCTGCTGGCTGCAAGCACTTAAAGGGGTCCCTTTAAGTGCTTGTATCTAGCAGGCCCTGCATGCTCGATCTCAAAGTGGCAATGCCGCTTGGAATTCAGGCAGGCCACCAGCAGCCGCCCCTCTCCCTCTCCTCTCTCAAGAGAGAAGGGAGAGGGATTGCTGTGGGTGTTTGGGCTTGGGGGTGGGGTTTCCCCCCAAAAGCGGGTAAACCCCACCAGACTGGGAGGTCTGGCAGCCCTATTGCTGGATGTTATATACAAGCTTATATTTTTTTAAGATTTCAAAACTTGCTATCAAGGAAAACGTTTGTGAACAGTATCGGAAGAGAATGTATACAGGGAAGGAGTTGACTTCCGATTCAGCACTAGATGGAACAGTGAAAAGGATTGCGTGTTCCCATCTCCTTGCCGTTTAAAGAGAACAAAGGCTACGGGAAGAGAACTGTAAAACTTGAATCCTCGCACATCTGTGTGCCGGATGCTGTGGGATGTCTAACTAAAGCCTTCAATTCCCAGGGACCACTGCTCTTAAAGATATATGGCAGTTCTACTTAACTACAGTTTAAAACGCTGGCTGGGGCAGCACAAGGACCATAGCTTAGAGGTAGACCACCTCATTGCGTGCAGAAGGGAAGATGTTCTGTCACTGGCATTTCCAAATAAAAGGTTCATGGGAATGAGACTGGGGAATATCTCTCTACCTGAGACTTTGGAGAACTGGTGTAAATTAGAGTAAACAATAGTGGGCTAGTTGGATTAACAGTCCAGTTCAGACAAAAGCAGCTTCACAGGTGTTTATGTAGACAGGTTTAAACAAAAGCCTGCTGTGTCTCAGATTTCTACAGCCAATTCTGCTTACACTGTGGAGGCCCTGCTATCCCATGGATCTCATTTCCCCCGGTGATAAAGCAATGCAATTCTCTGACACAGGGATTTCTTTCAGTGCTTTTTACAGTTTTTGTGGATTACGTCTGAGAATAAATCAAGACTACAGTCCTTAATATGAAATTCTTCTTCTTCAATGGATAGTGTACTTTTTGATAGTGCAATATGAAATCTATACTTTCCTATGAATACCACACATTGTCATGGCCATCCAATTTCCTCAAAATGACTATTTACTTATTCTAATATACTGAATATTTGTGTCTTTTCTTTTATATGTGGCAAATAAACTATCTTGCTTTGTTGTCAGCATCCAATCCAGCATACTGTTGGCAACTTCAGTTTGTGAAATTCTTGGAGATTTGGGTGCAATGCTGGGGGAGAAGAGGAATCTCTGCAGAAATATCATGCCAATATAGTCCACGCACCATGGAAAGTGTTCTTTGTAGCTTGGATATCAGTTGTAGTTCCCAGAGGAGAACTCCAGGTCCCACTTGGAGATTGGTAGCCCAAATCCAGCAGTACTTCTCCCACTTATGGTTCTGATGCCACTGTTCATGAATATTCTCTCCAGTATCAGTTGAATCCACTTTTTAGGAACTTTATAATGACAAGCAAGCATCTATTGAGTTGCACAACTGCAGATGCATTCAGTAATGCTTTTTTGTCTGATTCGGGACTATGCTCACCGATGTGTTTGTAGGATGGCCACTGTTAATTAAATGAAGATATTTTTAAAAGATCCTTCCATCTTTCTCTCCCTACCATGGAAGAGAATTTTAAAAGCCTTATTAAGAACAGGTGATAAACCACTTTTTCCTAGCCATCTAGGATTTTCCAGCAAAGCCACTGACATAGTCAGCACCAATTAAACTGCTGAGGAACACTAAATGTTTACATATAAAATGTTATTTCCATGGGGGTAGTGTTAGGTAGGTCTTTATCATTTCTTCACTTCTTCTGAGGCTTGGCCCTTCACTTTACAGAAAAGTTTAAACTTTGTTTCCTGGACATCAACTACTGATGGCTATGAAACTGTTAAGGGTTTTCTCAAAGTCCCAAGCAAGGTGGCTGTATCAGAATGGCACAGAAGAGTTTACTGATGAGAAGTCTGGTGATCAACAGTCTGGAAAGAATGGTCAGGCAGAGCAGTTTGCTGATCAGCTGGCTTGTGGGTCAGCTGAGTGGAAAGGGGAGTGGAGGGAAATGGAACCACAGGGTGCCTGAAGCACTTTCAGTGATGCCCATCACAGTACTGATCACTATTTTACTCCTGTATGTTACGTGGTGAACAATAAAGTTATCTGGGATGACAGAGAGTTTCACTCTGTCAAGGAAACTGCTTGACAACATTTGTAAAAAAGATTTTCTTATTTGTTATCTATTATTTTTAACCTAAGAAAATGCACATGAAGTTACGGTCACATTGGTCTACAGCAAAATCCACATTTTATCACATCTTTAACATGGTTTTTGTTTTGGATTCTGCATAAGATCCCCCCCCCCCCCATCTCATACATCTCCCTCTGGCCCTTTATTCTCAGTAACAACTTTCTCAGTTCTGATAACTTCTTCATTCTAAGCCAAATATATAATTCCCATAAAGGGTTTTGTCATAAAACAAGTAAGTATGTTTTCAGTAAAGTTTCTAAGTTTTAAGTGCAGGAGTATGTTTTTTTTTTGGTTTTTTTTACACAGACTTTCATTTTGTAATGTTCCTATAAAATAGTTATGCTGCATATGCTGGACACAGGTCTTACTGAAACCCATTTTTGCACTGGCAGCAGTATTTCGATTTCAACTGTGTTCTGTCCAGTTTATAACAGTGCAAGTCAATCTGAATCACATCTCATGCTTTCCAAGTCCTATATTTCATTAGCTTTATTCCTCTTTGGAGTCCAGATTTGACCCAAGTACTTCCATCTACTTGACCTCCAGCAAGTGATTCTTCAAATACTAAAAGTTCAGGGGAAAACTGGATTTTTTTCAGCCAGATTTGCAACCATCAAAATCAAGCATGTGCAGTTTCATCCGCTTTCTCTAGTGAAGCCCTTTCCAGCAGCATGACGTGATCACAGTTCCCTGATAACTTAGAAGGTACAGAGATTTTCTCAATTTTTTTTGCAGTTAGCAGCTGGAAATTTTTTCTGTTAAAGGTAAAGTACAGTATTGTGCATATTAATACTTGGGGCAGAACTCACATGGACTTCACTAGATGAATAAGAAAAATTCAGTTATTTGAAATAGCAATCTTTCGATTACTGTTATTTCATTGTTACATCAAACTGGAAATATCAAACTAAAAAATAGTGTAGGGCAGAGGGCAATCACTAGCACAGCACCACAGTATTGGTGCTGGAATCCTTCAGGCAGCTGCTGATCTTACCTATTTGCAGGGTGGCGCCTCAGCAAATCACTCAGATGAGTACAGCTATCACAGTGGGGTATAACTGGGATACAGAATAGCAGCAATTTCCACTATTTTGGTATCAAGATCATGGGAACTGCTGTAGTCCCATGTATGTAAATGTATTTATTTAAACATTTTACCTTGCCTTTCCTTGTAGTTCAAAGGCAAGTGATGCTCTGTATTCTTGGTGCTTGGGGGAGGCACAGTGGGAGGGCTTCTAGTGTCCTGGCCCCACTGGTGGACCTCCTGATGGCACCTGGTATTTTTGGCCACTGTGTTACAGAGTGTTGGTATTCCATATAATCTCATGGATCATGCAAGGAAAAAAAATGTGTTTTATTTCTGGAAAAAAATTAATAGTCAACACTGGGTTGGGGGAGCTTAGGCCAAGACTTCTTGCACCACAGAGCCCCAGGAATGCCTACTCATTCCCCCCCTTTGCCATGCTTGGGTTCTGCTCAACGTACTCACTTGTGATGAATAATTAACTCCCATTGTTCTCAGTACATAAGGTATAGACATAATATTACTTTTTACATTAATTTGCTCAGTCTTGCCCATAAATCCAAATAGGTTGATAATATATGAAGGTTCGTTGGCTCAGTCTGAGGGTAGTTATTGCAAGGTAGAAGCTGCCAGGTTGGAAAAGTTGCATTTCTTTCAGTATCTCTGGCTCATTCACACTTCATGGGTGTATAATATTATGTAATATACTTTCCTATTTTTTCTAGTATGTTTTGCTGCAATGCACAATATGTAGCTTATAAAGATAAACTGCTTTTATTTTGGATTTCTACTGGTGGAATGCTTTGAAAATTAGGCTATGAAATTAAATTTAAAACAATGGTGTATATATTCCATCTGGGCAAATTGCCTTCATTGGAAACTTATTCCCACACTTTTGCCAAACTGAACTCAACATATTAACTGAACTCAACATATCAACATATAAATATCTGATTATTACTTTTGCAGATAAAATGTTTGGAACCTTGAAGGATATTTGGAAAGTTTAAACATATTGTCCCCTTTCACATTACTGTTCTAAACCGGATGTTATCGGTTATTGGCCTGGTTCCAAGTAAAGCGATACAGGGGGTTTATACAATGACATTCCTTCAGTTAATGAGCCATCTCTGAAGCACTATGGCCATTTCAAACAACACCTCTTTTTCTTTCCCACCCTTTTTCACCACACGGTCTTTCTCAAACTTTTAAAAATCATTCTTAGTTGGGTGCTATAGCGCTAGACAAAATAACTGCATCTCAGTTGTCCTGCTATAGCACTGACGTGCTATTTTGGTCTAGCGCAATAGCGCTTCAACTTAGAATGACTAACCCCCCCCCAACAAGAAAGACCACACAACAAAAAGGGACATGGGGAAGCTGCACTATTGGAAGCACTGCAAACATTTTAAACAGCAGACTACAGTGATGCAGAAGCACAAAGGAGACGTGAAAACGGAAGAAAGCAGTTAACCTCAAAACCAACTCAACCGTGCTTTGCCAACCGGACACAAGTGGCTTGTATTAAAAGGTAAATAAAATCCGTTAGCAGCTGGTTGCTAAAATGCTTGTATCTGAAGTGACACCAAAAATCTGTTAGCAACTGGCTGCTAAAATGAATTACAAAGGCTGCTTGAAAGGGGCCATTGTAAAAAGTACATATCTGATACAATTACAGATGGTTATAAACAGAGCTGGTTTAAAAAATTAAGGTTGTTTATGTTAGTTTTGTGTCGTGTTATGTTAGTTTTGTCAGTTTTGTGTTATTTATGTGAGCCCTGACTTGGGTAGCCCAGGCTAGCCCGATCTGGTCAAATTAGAAGCTAAGCAGGTTCAGCCCTGGCTAGTATTTGGATGGGAGACCTCTAAGGAATAACAGGGTCATGACGTCGAGGCAGGTAGTGGCAAACCACCTCTGAACGTCTCTTGCCTTGAAAACCCTACGGGGTCGCCATAAGTCAGCTATGACTTGATGGCACTTTCCACAATATTAGTTTGATAAATACTGGTTTGAGTTCCTTTACACCTACTTGCTTTCCCCCCTATTCGGGGAACACTGCCGTTCCAAAATGTGACGCTGTGCTGTACGGATATTTTTAGGAATTAGCTGCATCTTTTCTTTTCTTTTTAGTGGTTCATAAAGCCAGTTTCTGACTTAGTAAGAATGGCTGCACAGAAAGGCCTATATAATTTGAAGAAGAAGAGGAAGAGATTGGATTTATACCCCGCCCTTCACTTGGAGTCTCAGAGCGGCTTAAAAACTCCTTTCCCTTCCCCTCTCCACAACAGACACCCTATGAGGTAGGTGGGGCTGAGAGAGCTTTGAGAGAACTGCCCTTTCAAGGACAGCTCTGACAGAACTATGGCTTGCCCAAGGTCATTCAGCAGCTGCAAGTGGAGGAGTGGGGAATCGCTCAGCACACTTAAACCACTACACCAAACTGACTCTATAACAGGCAATCCAGAAAAGCATAGTTCCAAGAAGGTTACTAGAGTCCTGATTCCTCTAGTTATTTCTGTAACTTGTAACATTTCCACTCTCCCCTGCCCCATCAACTCATCAAAATAATTTTGATACTCCTTCTGCATGGTGCTAATAGGAACTGAGCTGTTCTAAAACAAGGGGAATTCATCACATATTATGGATCTGATACATTCTAGAATAAATGGCAGCCACAACTCTATGACCAGAACAACCATCACTGGCAGTTAATGGTATAATAACTGGAGTGTGTGAGAGTACCTTGCAAGAGGCATGTCATTTGTTGTAAGAGAAATTTGCTACCCGGTATTCAGGCTTTTTCTCCCTCCCTAATGGGACTTAGCAACAACTTGAAAGGAACATTTGGCACTCAATGCTCAGGGCTAGAGTGCACATTACTATTGTCACAGGGATACTGCTGAGAATGGCTTCTCTGCCTGCTTCTAAGAGCACTTACTGCATGGAGTCCTGCCATTACATTATGAGTCATAATGCCTTCATTCACATTTCTGGTGGCCATGGGTGTGTGTGTGTGTGGAGGCTCACTGTGTGGTGGCAAAGTTCCACAGCAGATATATTTTTATAGGTGATAGGTAACAGGCATGACAATTGTAATGTGTGCTGCATTATCATTTTGAGAAGATGTTTTTGTGGTGGAGCCATCTTACGTTTCCATTTCTTGTTGTGGCCTTTTATTTGAATATTCAGACACGTTTGTGACACGTGCTATGGTCACAGCCACTATTTTTCATTTCCCCAAACTAGAGATCAATGAACCTGGCTCCTGCTGAAACCATTCATTATTATCTACTCTACTTTTCTCCCCCATGGTGACCCAGATCAGCTTACAACACTGATTTTATCATGACAACAACAACAACCCTATGAGGTACGTTAGGCTGAGAGAGAGCAACTTGGCCCAAGATCACGGAGTGAATTTCCAAAGCAAAATGAAGATTCCGACCTGAGTCTCCAAGGTCATAGCCTGGCACCCTAAGCATTGGTCATTGTGCCAAAATGTAGCAACCTATGATAGCTCAATCACATTATGAGA
This sequence comes from Gekko japonicus, assembly GCF_001447785.1. Lineage (NCBI taxonomy): Eukaryota > Metazoa > Chordata > Lepidosauria > Squamata > Gekkonidae > Gekko > Gekko japonicus. The sequence continues at coordinate 815,538 of NW_015162485.1, read as the reverse complement.
GAGTGACAATAAGACAATAAAGACAAAAGTATGCAGAAAGTATATCAGAAAACCACAAGCAAGAACCATATAGGAAGTGGAGGTTTTGGTGTAAGAACACCAGACGAGTCCCTTCATAATATTTGCCTTTCAGTTTTCCAAGCATTGTGTTATTCTAATCCCCCAAACAGTCATTTGAGGTAGGCCTGTATTATCCGCACATTACATACCAGGGCTTGAGGCAGAATAGTTTACCTTAAGCCACACAACTAATGCAAAGCAGAAGTGAAATCTGAACTGGGATCTCCCAGTTCATTTGCTAGGCCACTACACTACACCGTTGCTTAAACTTGATCAAAAGTTTAAACAATGGGATGGCAACACAAACTGTCGTACAAGTGCACAAACCCTTACACATGTCATGATGGAACACTCTAGATGGTAATCATAGTTCTTTGGTAGATATTGAATATAGCCGGGGTTTTTGCAGCTAACTGAAATATTACTACAACTAACATGTTAACAAATTGTGCCCGCAACCAGATGTTTAGAAAATTCCCACAATCTTGTGCTAAGATGACCTAATTTATATTTAAGGTATGGACCCAAATGCATTATTTCTGTGGCAAAACAGAGTAAGTAGCAACACTGGGTGAATTATGTTCTATATCTGGAATTTATCATGGTTCTGGGTTCCCTTGTTATCAGTCGTATTTAAATACTGCATGTAGAAAATATTTCAGTGAAATTTGGTGAGTAGGGGTGAACAACTAAAATCCAATGTACTTTTCTTTTTGACAAAGCATTGTAATATGGTTATTTACATAATTAAAAGACGGCAGACACCATGATGGCATTTAATCAAGATGAATGAGAGAGGACAGATGAGAAAATCATTGGGATCTGGTAGGATCCTTTCTCTGGAACTGGGTGTGGATGGGGGAGGGGAAGACAGCTGCAAATCGTACGAAATGGGTGGGCTCTCTAAACAAACGCTGGTGGATTACTTGCACAAATCGATACAGACTGGTAGTTATCTATTTTTTTCAGGGAAGGCTTTATCTCCCCCCCCCCCCTTTAAGAGCATCAGTAAAGAAACAACAACGTTCTACCCGACACAGAGGCAAGCAGATAGATTCATATCAGTGTAAATAGACTAAGCATGTAGCCAATGATCACCATACTTATACAAAAGAGGATCTCTGGGTAGTTTGTCTATTTTTTAAAAAAATGTATATAAGAAAAGTGCACATACCCAGTAATGATCTCGGGGGGAAAAAAACCTGGCAGCTTCCCCGTTCTCCTGCCAAGTTATCATTGAGAAAACAGACAGGCAGAGTGACGTCCTGGGTCAGACCGAGTGCGGATCGACTCTACCAAGAAAACAGGGAGGCCCGTGCATCCTTCGGATGCCCACCGCCACCTTTCTCCCCCTTCCAGCCTGCTTCGCCTGGTGCGGAGCAGTCGTTTAAATGGACCCTATGCTGCGGGAGAGCTCGCCGATCCGCGGGCAAGAGCTCGAGAAGGTGGCCTCAAACTGCCTCGGACAAGCATCTCCCCCCTTTCTCCGGCTGAGGTCGCGGAAGCCCAGTTAAAGGAGGCGTGTATAAAGATTTTGCAATGTCCCTGCATGGTGTTGTAGACTTTGCAAGGAAAGAAACCGGCTTCGGCTTCTTTTCAATCCCAGACGACTCACCTGATTAACCTGCCTGCGGTTCTGCCCTGACCAGGTAAACCGAGCCCTAGACCTTACATCATCATGCACATCTGCAAACTAACATTGCATCGGGGCATCCCCCCCCCTTTTAATTTTTGTTTTTAATTTGAAAGACTAGCAGCGGATAGAACCCCTTTACACTCCTCCTCCCCCATCTACCCTTTCCACCTTCAGACCTCATCAATTTGACTTCCTTAGAAGTCAGTTCCTTTTCATAGAAATCACACAGTCAAATCAGCCACCCAGGCAATATTGACCCCCCCCGGCAGCTCGTTGCCATTTTTTGAAAGGCTAGTGTGGTTTTTGTTTGTGTGCGTGCGTGCTGACAGATTCGATCCCCGCAGGTTTTGTCATGTTTCTGCCCTCTTCAACCTTCTCTGGCAAGGGGATTGATTTAAGACAGAGAGAGACCAGTTAAACCGGTCCGGGTTCGAGGAACCGGAATCAGGGGGCAGGTCCTAGGGTGGCACAGAAAGGGTTGGCTGTACAGAAGGGGGTGTAATAGGGGTTGGGGGAGAGGACTAGACTTCAGAGCTGGTGTCAGTATGCTGTGCCCTCAACTGTAACTGTGTTTATTATTTGCTGCTGCTGCTGCCCTGAATGTGTGTGTCTGTGCGTACGCGCGCCTGTCCCACCTCTCCTAGATCTCCTTTCGCGGAGCTCACAAGTTCCGCACTCCTACTCCAGCTTTTCCAATCCTCTGCTATCGTTGCTGCCTCGCCTCCTAGATTGCCAGGACTGGCGCGGTGTGTTTAAAGAGCCTCTAGGATGGTACAAGGAGAGCTCCATGAGGCGCTGCTCAAAGAGAGGGCGCAAGAGACCCACAGACACAAGTATTAGCTCCTTTCCCTTATTTTGGAACATAGTTTTTGAGTGACTCACAAGAACCAAAAGATTTGCCCCCTAGATAAGTTGTTAGGAGGAAGATCATTTTCTGTCTTCCTTTCTTCCTATTCCTTAATATGGATGCCACATGTTGCTGCTTCACCACATTTACTTAGACATATGCCTCACTGAGCTCACTAACACTTCTGAGCAAACATGCATAAGATACCAATGCACTCTTGAAAGTAATTTGAACTCAGTAGTGTGATTTACTTCCAAGTAAACATGCATTGGATCAAGCAGTAAGAAAATCTGGTTGCTTTGTTTGCATTGGAATATTCATGGCAACAAGCACAAAGTGCTGCTGTTCAGTCACACAGTCAAGTCTGACTCTGCATGACCCCATGAGCCTGCTTTGGCAGGGAGAGCGGGGTAAAAATCGAATGAATGAATGAATAAATAAATAATGGACCACATCACGCCAGGCCTGTCTTCAGTCATCCTACGGAATGTGCTCAATTTCATGTTCGTTGCATCTATGACACTGTCTAACCATTTCATCCCCTTCTTCTTTTACCTTCAATCTTCCCCAGCGTCAGGGTCTTCTCCAGTGAGTGCTCCCTTCTCATTTGGTGGCCAAAGTGCTGTTGGCCACAAAGTGCTATTCACCAGCAAAAAAATTAAATAAAAAATCAAGGGGTAAGAGAAGGAGCTGCATATAGAATCAGGTTCTTCCTCCCTATCCACCTTTGAGACTTAGAGCAGTGAAATCAATTAAATTCCAGAAAGGTTCAAAAGTTGGAGCACTATACTTTTCTTCTTTAGTGTGAGCTTTTTGCTTATTCTTAGTTTGGAGAACTGTGGGCTGCTGCACACATGGGGAGATGAGCTGAGCAACAATGCCAGTGATTAGCTCGATAGTTTACGATTAGACAACTTTGCCTGTACTTGTGGTTAGGGTGCTTGTTGTCCAGTCTTGCTTCTGGTAGCTGGGAAATCATGTTTTCATTTGTACTTGGGTGGAATTATTATAATAATAAATTCTCAATTAAATGGTGCCAGCAGTGTGAATGGTGCTTTTACAAAGGGACATAAACAGACAAGACAGGTCTATGACCTGAAGAACTCTGTGTGCTTGTGTGTGGGCATGTAGGCAAATAGGTACATGTGGGCAATTGGCATCTTTGTGTGAGAAAAGGCCTTGGAGACCGAAGCTGTATTCTGTTATGCTTTTCCCGCCCAGACAGTACTTCTGTGTACAAAAAAAAAGTTTAAAATCCACATGTATCACATGCTTTGAAATGTTTTGATCAAATATGCATGAATTTTGCTATGAATACATCATTTAAACACGCAGTGACATATGCAGTAATCACATGTGACTACCTCTGTGCAGGTTTCACCCTGTTTTCACACAGAAAAGAGAAAAGGGTGAAACAGCCTCTGTAACAAAAAAAGAGCACGTGAAACAGCAATATTTGTACAGGAAACAACTTTTTGACAGAAAGTCTCTGCGTGTCTTTTTCTGTGGGTCCCAGGTGATCTAGGAATAAGTTTTTTGTTGAAGCAGTAAATTTATTAATGTGGTGGAGTTCACTTCTCAAAGCTAGTAAAGGCCACTTAGGAAATTGCTATTTTATGGTTAATTTTCTCCCAGAACATTAAAGAAAGAGAAAAACAGGAGTTTGATAGGAGTCAGGAGCTCTGATCGCTCACATTGTGAATTCTTTCCATTCTCAAACATGCAGCTGTTAATACTATAAAGTTTAAACATGAATGTTGGAAAAGCAGCTGTCTAAGCAAATTAATCCATGAGAGAAATTATAATGTCCAATGCATCAGTCATTGTTGAGGCAACAGTGATGCATCTTGGCTCTAATAGGAAGTCACTCGCACTAAATAATCCACTTTCAATCCACTTTCAGTGTACTTTGCAACTATGTGAACTGGCAAAATCCAGTTGGAAAGTACTTTGAAAGTGGATTGAAAATGGATCATTTTGTGTGTGTAACTGCAGCCTGTTTTAGGCATCCAATCTTGTTTCACAGGAAAAAGGTGTGAGGATCACTTATGGACTATTGTATTTTACACAGCATCGTGATTTAAGATATATGACCCCCTCTTGTCCAACAGGATTGAGGATACAATCTTTTGTTTACTCTCCTGGAAAAGCCCTGTTGTGCCCCAGTGGGTACTCTTCAAGTAAATGTGCATAAGAATGGGTAGTTGGGAACGGTTCTAATGTTGTGCAGGAGCAATGTATTCTGCTTCTGTACCCCTGCCTCTAATACCATGTCAAAATTGGAGCCGCATAGAATTTGCTGTTTCTGATGCATGGATCTGACAATGTATGAGATCCATACTTTTCCAGTTGAGATGTTACATAAAAGCACAGGAATTTAGAAAGCATTCTTAAGATGGTTTACAAAGAATTCTATTCAGGTGTATTCAAATGGGGTTACTCGAAGGAAAGTGTTCTTAAGGATTGCACTGTTAGAAATGAGAGTGATTCATATATCTAAAGTGCCCACTTATGTGTATTGGCTGAGTCAGTCCTCTTTTTCTATAATGAGTATGGTCACAATTTAAGCTGGTTAGTGTATCTTCTGTCTTGGAACTAGCATGAAGCCATACGTAGCTCACTGTGTATAACATACAAGTGCTAAAGACCGCAGTCCATTGTGGCATACCTTGGGATGTTCATGTAAGTCTTAAGACCATCATACATGGCTATCCCTATGTACATTTAATAATAATTACTACCCGTGCCCATATAGGAATTTTGTAAAATGTGAAGTAGTTTCAGTATATGAGTTCATTCAGTATGAGGAATCTAGGGAAATGGGTAAGAGAAATCTGGTGTTGTGTTTTTTTTTAAGAATAGCAAGAGAACATATTTGTTTAAATGCATACTAGAGTCTGATAAGCTGTAAAGAGACTTAATTTGTAAAATATTCAGTAGGCAAAGTTTGATGATTTTTTGCTTAATGTATTCAATATCAAAATAATCAGATAATTTGAATATATTAAGTGTATGCTCTCACATATTCCACTCTGCAGTGTGTTCCCAAAATTAAAAGGTTCCCATATAGAATACTGTATCTACATCATCATCCTAGCACCATTTATTATTGCAGCAGCATTTCAATATTAAGCGATCTTAAAGATATTTCAGCTTTCATTTTGAACCCAGAATTTGAATCAGCATTAGAATGTCAGTGCTGTAAGATAAGGCATAACAAACTAAGTAGACAGCTGAAGAGCTCCTGTTGAAGGTGTTGCTGAGAAGGATATCTTGGTCTGTTCCCAGTAACCTTGTTTACAGGGATGTTTCATCGCAACCAGAAATTCAGCAAGAGGCTGCCTAGACCTCAGTGTTTGAAACTGACTGTAAGTGTCTTTTTTCTTTATGAACATTACATATGACTTAACATACTTATGCAAAACTTTTCTGCAATGTTTTCTTTTGTAGTTGTGCGAGTCAAAAGAATACATGCCTATCTATTCATATACAACAGAAGGAAAAGGGGGAATCATCTGATCTGATAATGGTTTTTCAATATGCCAACCAGAATTCACTTGATTTTAAAAGTCTTCAGGGTTTTACCATGTATTGTGGACAGCTAACACAGCCTCTTCAGTTTCAGCACTGAGAAAGCATGTATGTTAATAACCAGCTGTATTGATGTGGTGCATTTAATTTTAAATATGCTTAAGAGTACTCTTCAAAAATGCATAAATTTAAAGGCTGAGTGTTAAATGCCAAATATTAAATTAATGCAAAAAACCGTGACTTGTGAATAACAAACACAATATGATATGGGTCAGTCACAAGATAAAAGTTTTACACAGTATTTTTATGGCTCTAAATTAACTGTATTGTACAGCAAGCTTTATACTTCCATCACTCTAGGTCAGTCCGCTTCTCAATTATTTCACTGCTTGTGTCCAAGCTGGCCACTGCGGTCTTTCCTACATATACCTAAACATTTTCTGTATAAGAGACAGGATTTAATTTTAACTTATTAGGACAAAAAAATAATAAAAAACCCTCTCCTCCTGCAAGTATACAAAACCACCACAGTCCCATGCAATGAGAAGGGCTATGGCAATGAAACGTACCTTATGCAATTTTAAATCCATTCGCTAAGAAACCCTGACAGTATGTGCCTTCCAGGTAGTGCACATTTGGAAACAATATATCTCCATTTAAATGCAGATCTTCAGTTTTCTCCAGGGGGCAGTTGGTGAATCTTTCAACTGAACTGCTCGTACTTGAAAAACTAACTGAAGATTTCCCCATGAACAAGGGACCATTTCAAGTCAGTTGTTTGAATAATGATTATATTAAAAAAAATCTAATATTGCAGTTTTATATTGGTTTTAATGCTTTTTTTGGGGGGGGGAATCAGGCTGAAGGAATACTGCCTTCAAAAAAGAAAAAAAAGCAATTTCAACCTTTATTTAGAGTGCCTGATATGTCTTAAAAAATAAGTTCCTTGTTTTTACACTGTACTGCCATGATGTTTGCATGTGAATTTTTTCCACTATCAAATGGAGGGGGCAAACTTCCTTTGATTTTGACCTAGATTCCATCTGATTATTCCTATATTGTGAGCACCTGGTAATTTCTCACTGTGAAAATAGGTGAACAACTGTTGATGCCATCTAGCAGAGCTGCATGGACAATAGGTCTGTGGTGCTCATGCGGTTTAACTCCATCACTCCTTGAAGATTTCATTATGAGAGCAGTGTGAAAACGGGTGCTTTGCTAACATGAGAGGCAGCATGCATGTGTGTTGGGAGGGGGGAGGCAAAACCCATCTCAAATATTACACCTGTTTTAGTCCAGGTGGCTTTGTATTAACCATGCTTAGGGTTCAACTGATGTCAGCATTTCATATAGAGAAACCAACTACAAATGTCAAGTTGAGCAGATTATGAATGCTGCATGTTTTCAATTACATCTTCAGATTGTGTTTGCTCAAAACAGGGGTTGCTTCTACTGGAACAAAGGCTGGAAAAATATTTGAAATTCCTAGGCAACAAGATCTAAATTTTAGGCTCAGGGCTGACAGAATATTTCAGATTCATGGATGTCAGCACCAGGCGCTAAGGGCACCATGCCATACTGTAGCACAACCTAGCCTGGCATCACACAACCCCTTGAGGGCTGCCACAGGCTTATCACTTGCAGCCTCTCCCCCATTAGAAGTGTTACCTCAAATATTGAAAAGGCTTCAGAAAACCAGCATGTGAAAGTTTTGTGGGGGCCAATATGTTGTAGTGGGTAAACATTTATGTCTTGGAGAAGTAGGAGTTCACCTCTGTGCTGTTCCATATCACCCCATGCAGTTTAAATTAGTCATTACTTTTCAGCCTAGTCTACTTTACAAGGTTGTTGTGCTGATAAAATAATGTTGACTTTAGCCCTTTGGAGGAAGGCTAGAATAGAAATGGGATAAATGATTACAGACACTACCCAGAATGCAGAGCTCAAGTTTCTCTTGCATCAGGGCCCATGATCTCCTTCTATTAATATGTTCACAGCTTCTTGAGGTTCTCCTGTCATAAGTAGAGAAACACCAGTTGTTTTCAGTGGAAAGAACGTGCACAGTTTTCAGTTTCAGTCAAAATTCTGAGCTGAAGCACATGGCTTGAACATTTTATTCCATCTTTGTAACTTGAATTGGGGCTGACACTTTTCTCAGGTAATGACAGTGCCACTTCTTACAACACTGTAGAGTTAGTCTTGATTCCAAAGCATGAACAAGAGATATATCAGTCTAGAATTCCTAAATCATGTTGTCCTTTTTTGGTACATAGTCCCTTAAAGACACCTCCTGAAAACTCCTCTGTTAGACTTGCCTGTTTGGTATGCATCTAGATAGTGTACAGTATTATGTTTTCTTTAGTGGGAGAGGGAGAAACAAATCATTATAGAAGCTCCAAATATATATGAGTAAGAGAATGGTGCTATTTTCTCAAACATATATTCTGATGGGGAATCTAGTGGCAGTTGCTTTGAAGCATATGTAATTGATTATCATACATTTATTTTAAAAAGGAGACATAACAAGGAATCTAGCATGATGTTTTGGAATATATCTGCTCCCCACAATCTTCTTGAGGAAAATGTAAGGTTGCAGCCATCATTTCATGCCCTGTATGCTTTTGAACATAAATCAAAGAAATTGTTGGAGAGTTATAGATGTTCATAGCAACTGTAGCTGTAATAAACACATGCAGTATATATTTTCTGAGCTGTTTTGTATGAGCAAAAAGCTGAAACTGGCAATTTGTATGAACAATTCCACTTAATCACTCAAAATATATTTCCTAGTTAGTGGGGAATGCCAATGTAGCATACAGCAGTGCACCGTAGTCTTGGCTTCATATGGTCTGGAAACCTTTGTTAATATAAGTGAAGAATATGAATTAGCTTTACAGTGAAATCCTATGCAAAGTTTCTCCAATCTAAGCCCACTGATTGTTGTGAATGTGTAATTCTGCTTAGGGTGGCACTGTAGATATACTAGGACAAGACACATAAGTGCTATGAATCACTTCCACTATTGTCATTGTTGGTACTATTTCTGGATTTTAGAATTTGCACAGATCTAGGCAATAGATTTAAGAGGCAATATTCCTGGTAACCAATAACTACAATATTATGCATGTTCTTCTGAAACCAAAATTTGACTGTTTTAAAGCCATTTTTGAGGGCAAGGTACAGTTGTGGGGTAGAGCTTTGCATCACTTCTTGTTTAAGGTTCACGTGGGGTTTGTGCCACAAATAGTTTCTGACGTGTATACAGCCTTGTATTCTGCCCTGATTGACTCTTATGAAAGTTAGCACTTTTTTTGAAACTCACCTTCAACCAGTATCCTTCATATATAAACATCCTGCAGTTGCTCTTATTTTGCCACTGTCCTCCTATGGCTCCCTCACTATGCTGGGGGTTGTGGGACCTGCATGTACAAAAACTGGGTGGGTCAAGAGTTGTGAGCCAGTTTGGTGTAGTGGTTAAGTGCGCGGACTCTAATCTGGGAGAACCAGGTTTGATTCCCCCCTCCTCCACTTGCACCTGCTGATGTGACCTTGGGTCAGTCACAAGCTCTGGCACAGCTGTCCTTGAAAAAGAGCAGTTTCTGTCAGCGTTCTCTCAGCCCCACCCACCTCACAGGGTGTCTGTTGTGGGGAGGGGAAGGGAAAGGAGTTTGTAAGCCGCTCTGAGACTCCAAGGGAAGGGCAGGGTATAAATCCAATCTCTTCTTCTTCTTCTTCTTCTTCTTCGTCTTCTTCTTCTTCTTCTTCTTCTTCGTCTTCTTCTTCTTCTTCTTCTTCTTCGTCTTCTTCTTCTTCTTCTTCTTCTTCGTCTTCTTCTTCTTCTTCTTCTTCTTCGTCTTCTTCTTCTTCTTCTTCTTCTTCGTCTTCTTCTTCTTCTTCTTCTTCTTGCAACACTGATTATGTACATGTCTACTTACCATGCTTCACCTGCAATAGACACCAATATGTTATTTTGACTTGTAATATACGTGTGTTTGGGGAAAGAGGTCCCTGTTGTCATTCAATTGCAGCCACTTCTGAGTCCTACAAGACAGACATTTCTGTACTGCATAATCAGTCAGCATTATTTGTAACTGTTTGACCTAAAGAATAACACACAGTCTAGAGAGGAGAAGAAACATGTATGGACGGAAAATGGGCAAACAAGAAAAACAGAGCAACAATGAAGAATAATCCGTAATAAAATAAAAACAATGCAAATGGTATGGGCTGGTGCAGACATAGAAGACACAAACATACATTTCTGAAGTCTAGACACCAGTGTATCAATGCAAATTGCAATCACTGTTCAATCTTTGTCAATGGCATGGGATGTTTAGTGTAATGGACACAGAGTTGAGCTTACATCAGGTAGCCCTAATTAAAGCCTTTGTTCTGCCACTAATTTTTTTGGCTGAACCTAGGCCAAAGGTTTGCTTTGGGGCTCAAATAAGAATCCTTACATAAACCACTCTGATGTCCTTGGATAAAAGCCATAGTATCATGCAATAAATGTGTGAGAAGGCAATTGTAATAAGGCAGCACCCTCTCTCAGTGTAATGGATCAGAAAGAAATCCTTTTTTTATGCTCTGTAGTAATGAATGGAGTCTGTGGGGAAAGCATGGAGCTGATCTTATTCTCTGGTCTCCGAACCACCATTATATATGTGTTCAGGATGGAAGGATGTTGGATTTGATGATTAAGGGATATAAGGAAAGACCAGACAACAGAACTTCAGTCTTACATTTCTCTAGCTACACTACTGATTCAGGAGGCATAGTGACCAATCAGGAAGAGATCCATACTCAAGAAAATATGGGACAATTTGTTTAGACCATTCCTGCATGACTTAAAAAAAATTACCATGGTGTTTCTAGAATACTGGGCACTCTACATCGGGGTGTCAAACATATGGCCCATGGGCCAGATCAGGCCCTCAGAGGGCTCCAATCTGGCCCGCAAGGACCTGGCTATTTCCTGCTTTGTTTTCTAGTTCTGCTGCTGCTGCCACATCACAGTTTGCTTTACCAGTGTCAGGGTTCCCAGTCAATACACTCAACAACGTTCCTTCAGAAGTTTCAGTTTATTGAGAGCAAGTACTTAGGACACCATAAACGCCTGTGTCAGGAATGGCGGGATAGTGAAAGAAACCCCAAATATACCCCCTTCATACATGTCCCCCTGATGCACAGAGGCCAATAAGCAAGCATCTGGAAACGTGGGCAAAAAGCAACGGTTACATTCCCAGCGGGAAAGTAGGAGCCGACAGTGCACAGCTTCAAGGACACTAAGAAGATAACTGGTGAAGGAGGCAGGGAGAGGGAGTGAGAGACATGGACAGCAACCCACACATTCCAATCCATGGCAGCATTAACTGACAACCAGTCTCTCTCAATAACACAGGAGAGATAGGTAGGCAAGCCGCTCCTGTGTGATTGAGAGAGTCTGGTAAAGAACTGGCTGAGGCTTCTCCCCCTCCTCCTCCCAGCTTATTCTGTTGTGCTCCTTATACTGTGTGTGTTTTGTTGGGCTCTTTATGCCAGGGCTCTCTTGGGTGCAACTGGGTTCCTTCCTCCTTTTCACTGTATTCATGCCCTCAAGATCCAGTCTTTCTCAGTAAGAAAGCAATGTGAATGATTTTAGAGGAGGAATAACAACAAGGCAGTGAGGTGGATTAGGCTGAGAGTGTGTGTCTGTGTCCAGACCAAGTTCACCCAGCACATTTTCTTCATAGGAAGTTGTAATTATTTCTCTGGGGGAGTTTTGTAGACAAACACATAGCCCTCAGTCTGTGTCAGGATGCCTTTTCATGTTCTTGACTAGCACATGAAGCAACTTATGTACAAAAGTTCACAATGCCCAGCCATTTCATGTTTTCCTCTGGATCTTAGGCTCAGAACACTGAGCATGAGATTTCTGTAATGAATGTCAGTAAATCAAAAGTAGGTTTGCAGTTTACAGATACACAACTGAACAGCATACTCAAGATTGCTACAGTACAGACATTTTGATGCAATAATTCAGAGCAAGATGTGTCAGTTATCAGAGACTGTTAAAATAGACAGAGTATTGCAAGAGTGCTAGTGTTTTAAGCATGTTTTATTTAAAGTTTTAAAATCTTTGTGTTTATAGGTGTCTTTTATAAACTTTGTATCTCCACTACCTGGCATTACATTTTATGACATACATGGCCCAACAAGGTCTCATTTGTCATATCCGGCCCTTATAACAATGAGTTTGACACCCCTGCTCTACATAGTCATCAATTTCTCAGCTTTGCTTTAAAAAACTCCCAATTCAGCATATGTGTTACTACTTTCAGAGAACAGTTCAGAGAAAGTCTCTCGCAATAGCATTGTTAAATTGTAAATGTTAAAGGGTACAACTAGTGCAAGTATTGGAAGATGAGGCCTCCACAATCAGTACCTTTGGGTTTTGTTGGAAAACATTATTGTAACAATTACCTAAAGTCAGTTGCAATATTTATGAATGACTATTAGTGTATGAATGTCTAAATGTTACATTCCAAATGATTTGTTCCTTCAGTTTTCAAAACCTGCAGTTTTTGTATGCAATACCAGAAACCATAGTTTCAGAAGTCTCTGTGTTAAATTGTACAGTGACAACAGAGCTTTGATAAGAGTGTAACCAGCCTCCTGGGCCCTGAACTTGGGGTGGTCTTTCTTGAGAGAGAGACACCCAAAATGACCTCTGAACCTCCACAAGCAGTGCCCCCATAAAGCCAGGCATGGCTTAAACAGTGGCTTTTGCTGTGAGGCCAGGAGAACCACAGGCCAAGAGAAGCTCACCAGGCTGGCTGCACTGTCAAACATCCTCCATGCATGCAGCCCCCCACCTTCTCTCCTGTCAGCTCAGTCCAAAAAGGACTTGAATGGGCAAATCTCTCTCACCTCAGGCATCTTCTACTGACCAAATGGCTAGTCTTTTGCTGTCAAATGCACAGGCAGACAGAGATGATAAGTCACTGGTCACTGTGTCTCCGTCATGAATGAAGCATGTTGCATGTTTCTAGCCCCAACTTTTGTTTCACTTGTATGTCAGGAAATACCTTTGGAATAATGTTCTCATTCCTGTCTCCATATGTTTGTCTAAGATATCTGCATTGTTACACCTATTCCAGACCTATCAAGGTAAACATGAACCCCCCATGTCTAGTAAATGGTCTCCCATTCAGGTTCATCCTGCTGCACATTAAGAAACATCACCTGTTTTGTCTGGCACCCAGGAAACGCCAGGCCACCCTATAGTTCCACAGTGGACACTCCCAGCCCAGCCATCAGCACCTGGCTATGCTATTGTGCAGCCAGACTCTGCCCCTCTGGAAGCTCATTGGTCTCACCTGAATTATGCTCCGCCTCGTACCACACCTCCATTGACTCCTTATTGGTCTAGAAAATATATTGTTCTCACCTGAGACCAGGCCCCATGGCTTTCCATTGGTCTGCATTGTTTTCCAGTGTCTATACTCGTCAGAGCATATGACCTCAACTTGTGTGTCTGCCTTTGATGCCAACTGGCAATTCACCCCTAAACCTTTGTTTTGGGCCATAATCTCATCTCCATGGACCCCTGCACATCTGGACAGGTTGTATTACCCCGTAACTGACCCTCTATTTGCCAGTTTGGTGTAGTAGTTAAGTGTGCAGACTCTAATCTGGGAGAACCGGGTTTGATTCCCCACTCCTCCACTTGCTCCTGCTGATGTGACCTTGGGTTAGTCACAAGCTCTGGCGCAGCTGTCCTTGAAAAAGAGCAGTTTGTGTCAGAGTTCTCTCAGCCCCACCTACCTCACAGGGTGTCTGTTGTGGGGAGGGGAAGGGAAAAGGAGTTTGTAAGCCGCTCTGAGACACCTTTGGGTAGTGAAGGGCGGGGTATAAATCCAATCTCTTCTTCTTCTTCTTCTATCAATCACCTCTGCTTTCTTAGTTCTGTATTGCTTGTTCTTTTTGAATGTTTAGTGTGCTTGTAATTAGGGAAATACTTTAATAAAAACTATTTAATTCACTCTTCAAATTTGGACTCTTCCTACTGTATCGGACCTCGGTATAGACAGGTATACAGGTCCTTTGTACCCCGCTGGCCTTGCCTGCTGCCTAGCTAATTTCCCCAAACAACAAGGCAGGCCATTAGCGGTAACAGGAGCTGATGCAAAGTTATGAAGTGAAGGGTAATATATTCATAATCTACTTGTTTGCTATGCCTACTTAACAATGACGCTCAGTTTGAGGAGCACAGTCAGTTTGGTCATTCCAAGATTCTATTACGTAATAAACTATATGAGCAGTTCTTCACATTCTTTCTCTTGGTTATACTCTGATAAGGTTTTAGTAGGGTTGCCAGCTCCGGGTTGGAAAATATCTGGATATTTTGGGGGTAGAGCCTGAGGAGGGGAGGATTTGGGGAGGGGAGGGACTTTGATGGGGTATAATATCCTTCCACCTTCCAAAGCAGTCATTTTCTCCAGATGAACTGATCTCTTTTGCCTGGAGATCAGTTGTGCTAGTGGGAGATCTCCAGCCACCACCTGACGGTTGGCAACCCTAGTTTTTAGTCATATAGGCTCCTAGCTAATATAAGAAGAAATGGCTGTATAAATTGGCCTGGTAGTTTCTTAAACTTCAATAGACATATTATTTGACCATATGGTGGTCAGCTGTTTATGCCGGAGCATCATCATTTAAATTGAATATACCTCTTAGAGTATTGAGAGAGTTATCTGTTTAATACATTTTTCTTGCCCATCCTCCAAGGAGCTCAGTCCAGCATACATGGTTCTCTCTTTCCCACTTTACCCTCACAACAGCTTTGTGAAGTGGTTAAACTGTGAAAGAGTATGAATGGCCCAAGGGCACCCAGTGAACTTCATGCTAGTCCATGCTAGTCCAACACTCCAAGAACTATACCACACTGCCTTCTCTGACCTCATTGAGGTGAGTACCTCAGTGAAATTAGTCTTTTACCATGTCTTTTACCATGTAAGAGAGGAGAAATTGCATTTCCCACTCCCAGATTTTTACTCTCACAGTCTGAACTCTGGCAGGTTCCCCTCCCACGCTATTTTGCATGTGTAGACTATTTTTTCCCTCGTTTTTTCCTCCAGTGAATTGAGCTCCCTCCCCAGTTTGGCTGAACCTAAACCTTAGCCGTGGCTGACCACAGATTTGGCTGTCTATACAAGACCAAAACCCTTGGGTATTAGATATAGTGCAGTGTTAATCTCACCCTGAGGTCCATAGGCTGAATAGGGTCGCCGGCTCTGGGTTGCGAAATACTTGGAGATTTTGGAGGTAGAGCCTTGGGAGGGTGGGATTTAGGGAGGGGAGGGCCTCAGCAGGGTATAATGTTAGCCGCCCTGAGCCTTCGGGGTAGGGTGGGATATAAATTCAAAGATAAATAAATAAATAAATAAATAATGCCATAGAGCCTACCCTCCAAAGGAACCCTTTTCTCCAGGGGAACTGATTTTGTTTGGAGATCAACTATAATAGCGGGGGATCTCCAAGTGGGGGCTGGCAACCCTAGTTGAATGACTGGAGGAATGTGAATATTATCTAGAATGTCTGTGCTTTTCTTGCCTAATCCACAAGACCTGACTACTGTTCCTATGTTAGACTTATCTGAATTCATGCTCACCCTCATGTAGTTCTCAGGCATAGCCAGACTTTATGTCAGTGGCAATTCATGATTGAAAGGGAATCAAAATCTAGTATAAGGAGCTCATCCAGTGGGTTTAGAAGGCATAACTTTGCATAGGACTGCACTGTCAGTAGCCCTCCGTGTGACTGACCTCATGACCATGACCATGCTGGGTGTTACTAGCTATCCAGCAGCCCCATACCTACGTGGTGCTGACCTAGCATCCCACATAGCCCAGCTGCTACTTCCAGTAAGGATGTCCAGTGAAAAGTGATCGGTAACTGCAAGTTCCAGTTGCAGAATAACCAACAGTACTTAAATGAATGCCTGTGCTAGAGCTGTTTGGCTGTGGTTACCTAGAAGAGGCTGTGCAAAAAAGAACTGAATTCAGTTCTTTTCTAATAAAAAAAATAAGTTGGTTTCTTAGACATTGGTGTTACTTCTAACAGTTGTTTCACTAGGAAACAAATTTCTAGCTGTGATGCCCCTCCTCACGAACAAGGGCACCTCCCTGATACATTGCTGACAGATAAGGGTACAAATAGGAGAGCACAGCAGGCTGCAACAGGATGGTGAGAGAGAGACTAGGTACAAGGTGACCCATTGAGCTTGGGTTTGAACCCTAGTCTCTCTGGTCCCAGTCTGATGCTTTATCCACTACATAAAAACTGCCTCCTTATACATAAGGCTGAACATTCTTTCACCTCCTGCTAGGAGGTATCAATGTGGTCCTCTAGGTTAAGTCTTTTGGAAGAGATGGGGGTGATCTAGGAGAAAACATTTGGCGTATAGACGCTGTAGAAGCTGGTACAGATAACCAGGATGATAGTTACTGAAAATGCCTGGACATGTTTTCTCTTTACATCTAAGGAACATATAAGACAAGAGAAATACTCATGAGTTAATTGTGACATAAAACAAATCATAAATATATCTCAAAATTCAATATATACATTTGGAAATTCCTCTATGATCTTAATTATTTTTCTTGTCTGAAATTCTAGGGCAGGGGTGGCCAAACTGTGGCTCAGGAGCCGCATGCGGCTCTTTCACACATATTGTGCAGCTCCCGGCAGGCTCCTCATCTATTTGCTTTCTTTGTTTCTCTCTCCTCTCTCTTTCTTTCTATCTCTCTTCCTTCCTCCCTTCCCCATCTATTTGCCTTCTTTATTTCTCTCTCTACTTCTCTCTTTCTTTCCACCTCTTTCATTCTTTCTTTCCACCTCTCTCTCTTTCTCTCAGACAAATAAATATCATTAGCAAACGAATATCATTATAAATATCTGTTTTTACCCATTTTGTTTTTATTTTGGGAGCCTCATTTAATGTTAATAAAAGCAAATTTGCATATTTCTCAATAAAAATGTGTGTAATATTTGTTTATGTCTTGCAGCTCTCAAACATCTGGGCGTTTATTCTGTGTGGCTCTTATGTTTAGCAATTTTTGGCCACCCCTGTTCTAGGGCATGCCATTTTGCTGTACTGTGTCCTCCAAAGCACAATTCACAGTACAGAAGAAATAACACAATATAGTGCTAGCTTGAATACTCAAAGTGCTGGGGGGGGGGCGGGAAAGCAAGTGGTCATAAACAGTTTTGTAAAGCTGGGGGGAATAAACTATGGAAATAAAATATGATTCTTTGCTTAATGATGGTCCTTGACCATAGGCTTTAATCTTATTAGTATATGTATTTGATAGCTAAAGACCTAGAATAATTGCAGTGCTTCAAATGTTAACAATATGTTGCTTAGCCTTGTTATTTAAGTATATGATTTATAAGAAATATTTATCTATCTTTTTTCAATTAAAAACCTTAATCGTATTGTTCCAATTACATGAATTTGGCTGATACTTTATTATTATTGTATGCTCCTTGTTAGTTTGAATTGTGCTGCTGTCCATTGTTATTACTTAATTCATGTTTTTCTTGTTCTGTTAATGACAGTTCCTGTGCTAGGCCTTTCATGTCAGAGTGTCCCCTACATGTATACAGTCAAAACACAATACTAGAGTAAAATTGGAATTACTCTGTTTGATGTATACATTCACAGTTTTTGCAAAGATAAAT
>NW_015162485.1:764436-797720 GCF_001447785.1 Gekko japonicus | reverse complement strand
GGAAAGAGTACTTATCCAGCAAGTTACTCGATTATAATAAAATACAAACAAGGTATCAGTATAGGAAAACTGAGACAGTAAGTGTGGTGTAATGGTTAAGAGCAGGGGACTTGAATCTGGAGAACTGGGTTTGATTCCCCACCCCTCCACATGAAGCCTGCTGGGTGACCTTGGGCCAGTCACAGTTCTGTCAGAACTCTCTCAGCCCCACCTACCTCACAAGGTGCCTGTTGTGGGGAGAGCAAGGGAAGGTGATTGTAAGCCGCTTTGAGACTCCTTAAGGTAGAGAGAAGTGGGTATAAAAACATACTCTTTTTCCTGGATCACAGAAACCAAATAAAACCTGGTGGTATGCAGGAATCTAAAGTGCAGTTTTGTTATTTTAAGTTAGATACCCAATTAAACATACTTCTAAATTCTTCCCAGTCTCCTAGACCACAACAAACAAACCCAGAGAAAAGTGGTAGGCAAGAGATTGCCTAAATTAAGACCAGAAAGTGCAGTAGGATAAACTAGAACAGAGCTTAAGAAAGGGGGAAAGGAGTCCCTGGCTAGGAAGCAATCAGGAAGGACTGGCTGTAGTAGTACAACCCAGTCATTAAGTGGAAGAGCTAAGGATGTCATGAGTTCCAAGGAAGCTGGCTCAGACCCCCTTCCCCACTCCTGCTCAGCTCACCTTGGCACATCTGCTGCGTGGAGTCATTCTTTGTCACCCACCTAGCAACCCAAATAATATGCCAGGGAACCTCCCACAGCCAGCTGACTTGTCTGATTTGTGATTGTGTTTTAATGTTTATTATTGTTTTCAATTGTTTAAATTTTTAATTGTATTTATTGTACTGTTTTATGATGTTACCCCCCCCCTGAGCCCACTCGTGGGATGAGTGGGCTATAAATACAAATAATAAATAAATAAATTACCAATGATAAATTCATTGGTGAATGATAAAATCATTCTTTCTGCTGACCACCTCATTCTGTGTTTTGAGCTAAACCACACAGCTAATTGTTGTCTGTGACTCCAGTTGCAGACCTAAAGTGATATCCTGCTCTTTTGACTTGGTTTAGGTGGTGTAAGCAGCAATTAATACTGCTGTTGTGTTAGGACTCTGGGACACTATTGTCTGGAGGATTCTTTTTGGGAAGGGATAGGGTTACCAACTATGGGTTGGGAAATTCCTGGAGATTTGGGGAGGGGAGGGCTTGGGAAGGGCAGAGTTTGAGTAGGGAAGGGACTTTAGTGGGATATAATGCCATAGACTCCACCCTCCAAAGCAGCCATTTCCCCCAGAGAAACTGATCTCCATAGTCTGGAGGTAAATTGGCATTCTAGAGAATCTCCAGGCCCACTTCCAGGCAACCCTAGGGATGGATAAGCTCCTTGAGCCTCATACTAAGTTCTACCCCCTCCTCTTCTATAGTGCAGGCACACAAAGGGTGAATATTTTGAATCTGGAGCAGAATTCTATCTTCCTCCTCCACTCATCTTGGATATGATGCTCCTTTAGTTTAAGAGGCATGAGCCTTTGTTGTGTAGATCTTGCTGAATTTTGGGTCCAGTATTGGGTTGTCTCCATCCATAGCTATACTTATACAACTTGTTTTAGTTGAGTTACTATTGCTGGAATAATGTACATGAAGCATTTTAAATACTTTAAGCCTACAGTCCTATGCTCACTTACTTGGGGGTTAGGTCTGTTGGGACTTACTTCCCAGTTGATATATATAGGATACTATAAATGTATTACATAAACTATCCTTTATTTATTTATTGGATTTCTAGACCACCCTCCCCTGCGAAAAGGCTCAGAGCGCTGAACAACATATCAATAAGTACATATAAATGAATTTATAAACAAGTAAAAACCATTAACAATTAAAACAATAACAAATCTAAAAACTATTTCAGTTGGTGTTAAAGGACTGATTGTGTCCTTCCCCATGACGGGAGAGGAGAGATGGAGGAGGCCAGACGGAACTGTTGCTTCCTCAGTCGTAGGCCTTGCGGAATATCTCTGTCTTGCAGGCCCTGTGGAACTGTACTAAGTCCCACAGGGCATGGATGTCTTTAGGCAGAGAGTTCCACCAGGCTGGTGCCAGGGCCAAAAAGGGCCTGGCTCTGGTCGAGGACAGCTGGATCTCTTTTGAGCCAGGGATTACCAGGAGGTTCTTTTCTTCAGAGTGTAATGCCCTTCTGGCGGTATACCAGGAGAGGTGGTCCCATAGATATGTTGATCCCAGACTGTTTAGGGCCTTGAAGGTTAATACCAAAACCTTGAATCTGATCTGGTATTCAACCTGGAGCCAGTGCAGCTGGCAGAGCACTGGTTGTATGTGTGCTGTCAATGGGGTCCCACTAAGGATCCTAGCCACTGCATTCTGAACCAGTTGTAGTTTCCTGGTCAGTCTCAAGGGTAGCCCTGCATAGAGTGAGTTACACTAGTCTAACCTGGAGGTGACTGCTGCATGTATTACTGTGGCTAGGTCAGGGTGAGACAGGAATGGGAACAGTTTCCTGATCTGGCGTAGTTGGAGATACCCCAGTCTGCCAACACTTGTGATCTGGGCCTCCATCAATAAGGAGAAATCCAGAGACACACACAGACTCTTGACAGTCATCACCGTGTGTTTAAAGGTGCACCATCAGGAGCCAGGAGTTGGCACCTCAATCCTGAATCCCCACCCAGCCACAGAACCCCTGTCTGATGGATTCAGTTACAACTGGCTCTGCTTCAGCCATCCAACCACCGTTTCTAGCCCTTCGGCCAAAATAGATGGGGTGGTGTCTGTCCATCTGTCCATCAACAGATACAGCTGGGTGTCATCAGCATATTGATGCCAACCCAGCTCGAGAAACTACACCAGCTGGGTGAGGGAGTGCATATAGATGTCAAACAACATTAGGGAGAGGCTAGCCCAGAGTGACCTTGCATACTAAGGGGTCAGAAAGATCTACATAACAAAGGCTCATGCCTCTTAAAGTAAAGGAGCATCATATCCAAGATGAGTGGAGGAAGAAGATAGCACTCTGCTCCAGTTATCTTTCATGATTCATAATATTCAGCCTTTTTGTGCCAGCACTATAGAAGAGGAGGGGGGAGTACTTAGTATGAGGCTCAAGAAGCTTATCCGTCCCTAGGGTTGCCTGAAAGTGGGCCTGGAGATTCTCTAGAATGATCATTTACCTCCAGACTACAGACTACATTCCTCTGTGTCCTAGAGGAATGAGGTAAGCCACTTCAAGGCTATCCCACAAACTCCTATGTCAACGAGGCAGTAGGTCAGCAGATCATGGTCGACTGTGTCAAATGCTGCTGTCAGATCTAACAATAAGAGTAGCGCTGACCTGCCTCAATCTAGCTGCCTGTGGAGGTCATCTGTCAGGGCAACCAGCACCATCTCTGTCCCATGGCCAGGGCAGAAGCCGTACTGGAATGTGTCCAGGGCCAATGTGTCTTCCAGGAAACTCTGGAACTGCTCTGCCGCTGCTCTCTCAGTTCCCTTACCCAAAAATGAAAGATTCAAGACTGGGCGGTAATTGGCAGGATCTGACAGATCCAAAGATGGTTTCTTTAAGAGTGGTATTACCACAGCCTCCTTTAACCCCCCACCGATAGACCCCGGTACTAAATACAGGTTCATAATGTCCACCAGGAGGCCCCTTATTCCCTCACCACTGGCTTTCACCAGCCATGACGAACATGGGTCTAAGAGGCAAGAGGTCAGCTTAACAGCATCAAGGATCCTGTCAACATCAGCCCAAGCGAGTTGGCTAAAGTTGTCAAATACAGAATCCAAAGGCGGCCAAGGGGCCTCCAGTTCACATACTGTATCAATGTTGGCAGGCAGGTTGTAGCGGAGTGACAAGACTTTATGTGCAAAAAAGCTTGAGAAGCCTCACAGCTAATGGTCACATTACTAGCATTTTGAGTTCTCTCTGTAAGAGAAGTTAATGACCTAATTGTCCTAAATAATTGTACTGGGCAAGAGCTAGCAGATGTGATGGAGGCTGCAGAGAATTCCTTTTTAGCAGTCTTCGCCATCTCATAGGATTTCATAAAAGTCTTATAAGATATTCTTGTAGCTTTGTCACGAGACCGCTGCCAAGTTCATTCTAGCTAAGTTCCCGCTTCATCCGCCTGAGCTCCATTATTAAGGTTAGGGTTTTCTGTGGGTGTTTAGCATTAGACATGCAATGCACAAAACTCTGCTATATGTCTGCTTACATTAATGGGCATGAAATAAGTGTGAATCAAGCACTCAGCATTGTTCCATTGTTCCATTTCAAATTATGTTATGCTTTGTCCTAGTGAAAACATTTTAAAGTTGCATTTCTTATTTACTTGGGCAAAAGAGCCACTGACCTCTTATGATCAGCTGCATGTGCTTAATATTTAATTTGTTTGGAAGTTTTGTTATAATCAGCAGAACTTCCAAGTAATGTAGTCAGGATAGGAATGCTACAGTTTTTTTATAAATCACAAGAGCAAACTAAGAAAATAAAGCACAGTAAGAGACATCTGTTGTCCCATGTATAGCTCATGGGTAGGGTGATAAAGAGGGGCAGATCTCCTGTACCACCTAATGTGCTATGGAAAAGGAAGTCATGCAAAGATGAGAGAACCTCCCCCTACCACTGAAATGCCTTTTCTGTATTTTTAAAGGTACAGGGACCTTGGTCTTCTGTACCTTGTCTAAGGACTACGTGATGTTGGCAGATTATTAATAAAACTAAAATAGTAGCTATTCAAAGAAAAGTTCTTCCACATACTAGCAGTCAATGCAACTGATCTGAATTCTGTTAAGTTGTCATAGGTGGCTGTGCATTTCACAGCCTGGCACGAGCTTCCCTGAAATGTGATACCATTGGTTTTTCAGTAAAGGTTTCTTTCTGCAGGGCTGCAAACAGGCATCAGCTGCTACAACTAGGGAACAAATCCTAAGCAGCCTTTTCAGTCCTGGGACTTTCCCCCCAAGACTTCTTCTCCACACGGGAAGTTTCCTCTTTTTTATTGTCAGATTTATCCCTTTGCTCATGTAATCAGATCAGAGCCAAGATCATTGCTGCATGGGTAGAAAAGGCATCCTTAAGACATTTGTCCTTGAAACTGCACCAAACTCTTGGAAGAACCCAGAACCTGTAAGTATGTACGATTTAGGCAACGATAGCATAGTGCAAACCTGCAATCAACTATTATACAATTCCGATTAGCAGTGCAGTGGGGATTCTCCCCTCATACGTTCTGTTACATTCATTTTCAATTCGTTCTGAGGAAACAAATCAATTCAGGCTTCTGATACAGTGACTTTGCAGTAGATGAGCTAGTAAAATGTTTGATTTAACTCTTTGTTGCTTTCAAATGCTAGTGGAATAGATCCTGTTAAGCTGTAGAGAAGCTTTCTGGTGTTTTTTTTTTTCTTTTAAAGAATTTAATTGTGTATTGTATCCACCTTGTAAACAAAAGACATTTCTTTCCACAAGCCACTCCAAACAGTAAATAATGAGGCAAATACAATCCATTGATATCTTCCTTAATTAACGCTAAAACATATGAGTTTACTATTTTAATTTACTGATAAAGAATACTTCTGCTCTAATTGCATTCTGCTCACTTCTGTCTGTTTTGTATTTTACTGCCCTTCCTAAGTTTCTTTTCTTGGACTGCAGTCTCATTAAACCTGTACATAGGCACTATGTATTTACATGCTAAGCACATCCTGCTTAAAAGAAAATTGTTTTAAGATTGGAGGGGGGGGGCAATTCTTGACAATAAAGGACAGTGTGGTTTTTCTGGAAAGCTTAAGAAGACTCTGCAGTATGTATGGATGTGGCTGAGTGAATGTCTTAAACTTGGAATTAAGTTCAGTTGAAATTACTTCCAAGTAAGTGTTGTTAGGATCAGGCCGCCAGTTTTCCTTTAACAGAGTCAGATCTCAGCATGTCCCTTCTTGCAGCTACAACTAACTCCCCCTTCAGTTCCCTTCTTCTAAATTTTTAATATGCAGACATACCTATATTTATAAGATTAATTTCTCCTAGGTTAGTCTGATTGATAGCTGCATTGTGGTTTCTTAAGTGCTTTCTTCATGAAACCCACAGAAGAACTGCATTCCATTTAACTAGTGAATGTAAAAACTGGTAACCATGGATTCAGCCACCACTAACTGCTGAGTGCAATGACTTGTTGTAAACAATACAAATGAGCCAGGGTAGCAGAAGCAACCAGACATGAAATGATTTTAATAGAAATTATAGTAAGGGTCATGTGATATGGTATCAGTTTCTGTTCACTATTAAAGGCAAAGTGTTTCATTTTTTTTAAATTCCCGAGTTTCATTTTAAATTGCATATTTCTACCATGTTAATATGTACTCCCCTCTCCCTTTAGGAGACCTTGTGTAATTCTCAACTAATGTTTCTATTTTAATTGCATATTAAGTACCAATTCTATAATAAGAACAACCATGCTGAGCAAGTCCATTGGCCTATGATCTAGTCCAGTACCCTCTTTCTGACAGGGCCCTTATGCCTTGAAAGTATATGGTTAGAATGGTTAATGGGCAAGATGTGCTGTAACCAGAAAGTGCAACTTTAGTGTTCAGTTCTCTATATCCCCATATTTAGTAGAAGCAGAAGAAATTATACAAAAATTTAAAAATCTGTAGGAGAACTTTGGCATAATATCTGTGTAAGTTGTCTGAATCTACATAATTTATGAAGGTTGCAGAATCCATATTTTTAATGCAGAATTGTGGACGTTAGTTTGGAGATGGTCTTTATTTACATGGCATCCTTGAGCATACTTTCTAGTACTTGTTGATGGATAAATATGTGCAGCCACACTTTGGACTTGGACATATTATTGTGTTGTATATAACGTTATTCAAGTGGCAGAGTTCTCTCTGGAAAATATTTCCTTTTGTGTGTGATATTTCACAGGGTATTTGTTAGCATTTATATAAACGAGTAAACACTGGTCTCACACTCACACACTTTTGTCTGAACCTGATTTTTTATATGTATTGGGTCTAAGGCTACAACCTTGCATGTTAATAAATTCCTCTGGTATCAGTGGAACTTATTACTTCACACTGATTCTATCTATATAATAAAATTTAGGTCTTTTCCCCTTGTAGGCTAAAACATTGTAATGGTTCTAGCATTTACTTGCTAGAAAGCATTAAGGATTCTTGGATAGTTCTGGAGGGAATCTTTGCCATCGGTTGCTCTTAGGTTGAGTTAGACTGTAAAACAAAGGAAAGAACAAAAACCACATGAGCCTGCAACATATTTTTTTAACTTGATCCATGATGTCAGTTACATGCAGACCATTTGAGCCCTTGATGTGTCATATTTCAAGACTTTCTACCCTTCTTTGGGATCTCCTATCACTGATAAGGTCAAACAATAAAACACTTTCCATACATAATTACATTTCCCAAAGCCGCTGTATTTAGTATCTTGCCATTTTGTCTTACTAGTTGCTTCCATCTATTCCTTGGCTGACAGGATAAGACTTTGTGGTTGTAAAATAAGTAGAGAACCATTTAATTAGATAAAAGTAAAGCAGTCATGTAATTTTAGGCTAAGGTTACAATCCTTTAACATATTTTCACATTAGTAGAATAAGTCTCACTGAGATTACAGACTTTAGAATCATAGCCATTCTGATGGAAATAATTCCAGGATAAATTTGAAAGCATAACTTTCACAGCATCGTATCTTGGTGAAAAAAATCATTACCTGACTACTTTAACCAAGTTAAGAGTAATGATGCTTAGACACCAGTGGTTCTTAACTTTTAATCTACTCCAGAAAGGCAATGATATGTGCATACAGTACACAGATCTCAGGTATTCATTGAATGAGACCCTTGTGCCTGAAGATCATTAGCCAACTCCTTAATATTAAGTTTGATTCATATTTGCTGTGTGGGATGAGCAGTGTAAAACAACTCTCTCCACTGGTTGTTCGCAACTATTACAGCTGGGGAGAAGAGGCTTCCCAATTTCTCTCAATTCACAAAAGTTCTGAATGTCTCCCCAAGATTTGCAGTCTGCTCCCTAGAGGGTTATATTCTCCCTGTTAAGAATCACTAGAATAGCCCCTTAAGCTTGTTCCAGTCATGCCTGTAGCCGGGGTGGGGGGGATTTAAATTTCTTAGGGGGCACTGGCTAATCAGATTAAAGGAATACCCGGCTCCTTCCCGCATCCACCACCACTTGGGGGCCCTGGGCTGGATGGGAAGTTGTAGGGCCTTGCCAGTAAGTCGGGGGGCCTAGCCCCGAGATGCCTCACTGTAGCTACGGGCCTGGTTCCAGTTGGAAGGTAGCATAGTAACTCAGTTTATTTCACTCCTTTTTGTTCTGCTTGGTTGATCTGTCTATCAGAACTTTATCCATTTTAATTTTTTTCCATTCCATCCATGGATTTTCATACAGCTGTAGTCGGTCTGTGATCCAAAGAAGTCGAAAACAAGCCCTGTTTCCTTGTAATGTTACTTTTTACCAGGTCAGATGCCTGGCCCATCTAGTTCTGTGTTGTCTGCTCAGAATGGCAGCTGTTTTCCAGGGACTTGGGCAGATAAAGATCCTTCCTGCTACCTAAGATACTTTTAACTAGAGGCTGAACCCAGGGCCTTTGGTGTGCAAACAAGATGTTGTGCAGACATGTTCTTTGAATTCCCAGCTTTCATTTGTTTAAAAGTAAGTATCTGGTTTCCCCTTATATCTCTGTGAAGCAGCTAGAAACCTATTTTTTTTAAAAAAAGCTGAGAATTCAGAGAACTGTTACACCTATTGTTACAAAGGTATATTGATATGACAGTATTCTAGGGCCATTTAAAAAAAAGCCTCCTCAGTGGCAGGGAAGGAAATGGCTGCCACAGGGACACGGCTAGAGAAAATGGCTGCTATGAGAGTGGGAAAATCTGAATTTTCCCATCTACACAGCAGTAATTCAGGCTTTACTGTGATCTTTCCCAAAACTGGAGCAAAGCTGGTTTGAGAAAGGTCAGAGAAAAGCCAGGGGAAACCCTGGAGGTGCACAAATGTACCATGATGCTGTGAAAAGGTAGGAGGGGGGGACTTCACTTCCCAACACAATTGAGCCCTAGACAATTAACCGATGTGGAAATGACCTATTATCTACTAGGACTGGCAGCAGTCTTCAGGATCTCAGGCCTGGTCTCTTCACTGGAGATTCTATGGATTTAACGTGGGTCCTTCTATGTGCAAAGTAGCCCCTGTACTGCTTAGCTACAGCTTCTTGTCGTATACTTTTAAGTTCTAGAACAGTAGCTATGCACAGATATTTCAATAAAATAGTATAAATATGGAAAATTTGTAGCAGAGCCTTTGATTTTGCATTATTAAAGGAAAACAATGGTAGGATGTTTAGATAACTCTCAAATGAACTTATTAATGTATTTGTCATTACACAAAATATTAGTATATTAGTTAATTTACATTAGTTAAGCTATATGGGAGGGATTTGGACTGATGTAGTACAAGATACTAAGCTCTTTTTATATTGTATTGTTTTTGTTTGTTTGTTTGTTTTTGGAAAACCAATAACATTTATCACAAAAAAATAGTATAGACCGCATAAACCTATTACTGTCTGTGAACACTGAGGCACAAGTAGCAATTGCTTTAAGAATGTCAGCCTCATTGTTATGCATGTGTGTTCAATGCAGGTTTCAAAAACTGTTCATTGGTAAACAAGTGCTCAAATGTTGTGGTTGCCTATTTATTTGTTGATCTATGTTACCCGAACCCTTAGTGCAGAATGACTGTTCACTGAGCTTTTATTAGTAGGCTTAATTTTGTTAAAGACCTACTTTAGTAGATCTCGAAATTAGTGTTAAGATATTGCCTGTATTCAACTGGTGAACCGTATTATGCATGCTATGGGTACATGCACAGTATACGGGGAGATAAAAGATAAAAGATCAATTGTTATGGATCCCATAGTCACAAGCTTTTTAAGGATGAATTACGGAAACTTTGTAATTATTGTGGGTAATCTTGCAGAAAATTAAATCTTGAGTTTGCATGTGTGAGGAAGTTTGGGCAAGTTGGCTCACCATAGCTTTTGTAGTGTTTGGATGCAGCTCTCTGTACTGTGTTGACTCCTTGGTTACCTGTCAGGCTTTAGTTTTAGTTCACTTCACTTCAGTGAAACTAAAATGCTGTTCCTAAGATTGGTTAAATCCCTGGTAAAACCCAGACAAA
The DNA here is from genome assembly GCF_001447785.1 of Gekko japonicus. Classification (NCBI taxonomy): domain Eukaryota; kingdom Metazoa; phylum Chordata; class Lepidosauria; order Squamata; family Gekkonidae; genus Gekko; species Gekko japonicus. Next base: position 787,484 of record NW_015162485.1, on the reverse strand, counting down.
CCCAGATTTTTCTTTTTTCCAAGACTTCTTTCTGACAACTAAGTCCTTAAATGTCTGACCCTTTAAGAGTGGATTTGGGACCCCGTTGAAGTTTGCAAGGTAAGAGAGACTGTCTGATTTTTTCATATGTTTTTACTGGTTGTTTAATCATCTGTGAGCTCTAGCTAAATAAATTACAGGGCACAGGGGAGGCTTATGTGTAATATTTAGGTAAGATCTCATGTTAACTGAATACTGCAGTTACTATCCAACAAGGGAATAAAAACGATGGTCTGTAAATACCATTTAGAATAGATGCAAAGACAAGCAACAACAGCCTGTGTATGTATACTATTACTATGCTAAAGAAACAAATTAGGCATATGTGGCTAACAACCCAAGATGAAATTCAGGTAACCCTACAACCCACCCACGTCCTAATTAAGATATCTCAGTGGCAGTCTTTCTGGCCTGTAAGTGTCTTTGATTTTTAAAAAATCTGATTGGAAAATGGAGACCTCTTTGTATACTTCAGAAGGATTAGTACTGGCAATTTCCTTGTGCTAGAGTCTAGACAACATTTCTTTATTTGTATGCTAAGATTTCTTTTCAGATTTACATCTCTCAATAGCAATGGCACTGGAAAAACTCATCATGCATATCCATTTCTGTTGTCTTTTCCACATCAGTTTCATATGAGCTATAGCTCTGAATCACACAGTTACAGTTGTAACTATTAAGAGTACTTCTTTAGGACAGCAGCTTGGACCTAACCTCTCTAAGTAATAGCGAAAGTGGTGCATTTGACAACATCTTATTTCCTCATTATATGTAAGTACAAGGAAGACAAGGTTCTTGCTATTCAGTTTCCTTGCTCTAGCACTAAGAGAAATTCCCTTAATTCCTCTTTACCCAGTTTCTCCCTGAAACCCAACAATCTGTTTATTTCCCTCTTTTTAGGAATTTAGAATCTGTTTTGAACCGATTTCTATTTCGATCAAAGACAAATTTAAAGAGAGGAGGGGCAGGAAAGGAGGGTCTGCAAAATTTTAGACTGTACTTCTGCGGACCTTCCTATCGTCCTGCTAGAATACCACTCTGATGTATAACATAGAACACCTGCAAGGGTTGCTATTTTAAAACGGAGCATTGATTTCACATCAAAGCGAAATAAAAAAGAAACCCATATTTAAAAAAGAGAATAGTAGGAATCAATATTTAAAAAGTGAATTTCCCTCACTGTAACAATACTAGCTGGCTCACATCGGTGTTTCTTTTCTGTTTCTCCCTTCCCTTAATTTGTTATGTTTGTCTTTCACTTCCTTCCTTGCCTGTCTTTTACCTCTTAATATCCTGCCATCTTATGGACTGTGGCTCATTGGTTGAGTACATGCTTTGCATGAACCAGTTCTTAAGTTGAATCAGTGGCAACTCCAGTTGAAAGAATATCAAGCAGCAGATGCTATGAAAGACACTTCTCCGCCTGTGGGCCTTGCAATTCAAAGCAAAGAATACTGATATAGATGGATCAGTGGCCTGACTTGATATATTCTGATTAGTGCTGCAGACTAGCGATGTGCACGAACCCATAAACGAACCGTGGCTCAAGAATGAACCAGGCTGGTTCGTGGTTTGCAAACTGGGGTTTGGGAGAACTGTTTCCCACAATCCACCCATGAACCACCATGGAGGATTGTGAGGTTCATGGGAAGGTTAGGATGGTATTTAAATACCCTTGGAGCCCACCACCTGGGACCTGGGTGAGCTCTGAAGGCATTTAAATGCCTTTGGAGCTTACTTCTGGGTAGCTCCATATGTTCAAATGTAGATCGTAAACTCCTTAGGGCAATGACCTCTGGGTTTGTTTTTTTAGTAAAGCACCGTACATATTAAGGACACTACCTAAATAATAGTAATAATAAGGTCCTATTTTTTCCTAATTTCAGTCTTGTGTTATAGTATTAGCCTTGAACTGGCTATTCCCAAACAGCATCACAGTTTGCTGTGAGATTGGATTAAAATAAAATTAAAAAAAACTATAATGTTTTAAAGTATTTTACTAGGAATTAGTATTCTGGGCAGTTTAAAATGACATGTATGATGATGAGGCTATGCGTTTGTTATCCTAATCTTTCGAAATCTTGAGAGGAGTTTGACAAGCTATATATTTTTTCACAAGAGCAAAAACAACTCCATTTCAGACATCTGAAAACAGAATTAATTTTCAAAGAGCTCTTTGGTGCCAAGATGACTCATATGCCTTATGAATGTTCTAGATGTAAGTAGGAGTTGGGCTGTCGTAGCACTCTATTTTGTAATCTTGCCGCATTATTTGCTTGATTGGAGGATCAGCTGCCTGGACAGCTGTAGAGATTCTTCCAGCTTGTAGTAGCACAATGTCGCAGAGGCACATGATCTTAGTTTCATGCGGGCATCGTCTGCGACATTACAAGGGATTGTGGGGGGATCTTTGGGATCATATGCTTTTTCATTGGCATCCCTAAAACACTGCTGTCCCAGTCAGCCTCCTGGATTGGTAGTTCAGTTAGGTTGTCTGCTGCTGTGTTCTGTAGCACTGAATAGGGCATGATTGAAACAGGTTTTGAAATAACAATACATGAAATTTTTACCATGAGTGAAAATGGGATGCACAGGGACCAGAAGATGATAAACGGATCCTTTCCCAAACTATCTTCAACTCTCAGGGAGAGGTGGGAGGAGGACAACTAACATCCATCTCCAGCCTAAATAAAAACGTGAGCCATCACTTGAATCATTGCAAACACATTGTTCAGTGAAGCTCAAAACTGACCCAGTCAAGCACAACTGGATCAGAGTGTTCATACGCACAAACGCACACTGGATAAAGTGGGGTGGAAATGACAGCTAGCCACACAGAGCAGCATGCAGAAAAACAAAGCTTCATGTACGGATTGGGAGAACAGAAGAACATAAGAGAAGCCAACGTTGGATCAGGCCAATGGCCCATCTAGTCCAACACTCTGTCACACAGTGGCCAAAAAAAACAGGTGCCATCCGGAGGTCCAGCAGTGGGGCCAGGACACTAGAACAGGTCCACTGCTCTGCTACTGAACATTTTATTTATTTATTTATTTATACTTTAAATTTATGAATCGCCCAATCCCTGAATGCACAGGTCTCTGGGCAATGTACAACAGAAGTTAAATCATCAAGATAACATTGTTAAAATTAGTAATCCAGTCATTCCTATATTATTAAATAATCTCCAGATGGCATCACTAATTTAGTCTTAGACACACTCCAGACCATGTTGCCATCTCGTGGGCAGGGCGAGAATGAGGCCAAAGTGAAAAGATGGAACAAAAGAGGAGGGTGCCAGCCATTATGGAAACTGTTGCTGTCCTCAACCAAAAGCCTAGTGGAACATCTCTGCCTTACGGGCCCTGCGGAATTGCATTGTCCCACAGGGCCCTGGTGGTATTTGGCAGAGAGTTCCACCAGGTCGGAGCCAGGGCAAAAAACAGCCGGATGTCTTTGGGGCCAAGAAGCACCAGAATGCAGATACGAGCATGAGTCAATCGGACAATCAACCTCTGAATTTAGCATGCTTTGCGTCTTGGCTGCAAACAATGTTCCTGTAATAAATATGCTTACCCAGAGGTCATTTCGGGGGGGATCGCAGTTCCCCCGGGTGAGGTGCAAGGGGGCGGGGCACACGATGAAGCCCCGCCCCTTCTTCCGGCCGCCCCCTTCTTCCAGCCTCATTCTGTTGCAGAAGGAGGAAGAAGCAGGAGGGTAAGTTGGCGTCCTCCCCCTCTGCCTGGCCGAGGCCACTCCACGTGGCCTCCGCAAGGACTCCCAGCCCCATCCAGGAGCTTCCCCGAGGTAGCTGTGTTAGTCTGTTGCTGCAAAATAGTCCAAGAGTTCAAATAGCACCTTTAAGACTAACAAATAGCACCTTTAAGACTAACCTTTAAGACTAAGACTAACTGAGTGGTGGGTGTGGCCTCATGACACACTTCCGGTGATGTCAGGGTGTGTGGCATATGCTAATGAGTTCCCCTAGCTCTTTTTCTATGAAACGACCCCTGTGCTTACCTCCTACATCTTCTGTGTGTAGAACAACTCTTGTGCAGGAGTTGTTCATGTATGAACACCACTGAGAACTGAGATCATTAAATAATGCTTATAAGGTGTTCCAGATTCTGTAAGTGTAAGGCAATGTAGAAAAGTGCTTCTCATTTTGTACCTTAGTGTTTCAGCTCATTTACTGGGATAATCTGTGTTTGGCCATCTTTCATTTGTAACAAAATTCCAGAGTATCCATTCCATCATAAATGATGTGTTAATGAGGACAGAGTATAGGTCATGAGCTTGCAAGTATGTATGAAGCTATGATGAGTTTATCCTACCAGGGGAAAGAAAGGTTAATATACCAACTGTATGTACACTTCAAAGCATGTGGCTCGTTTACTGCACTAACCTAATTATCTGTGGTACAGATATGTTGGACAAACATATCTATAACCCAGATCCTGTTACTTCACAGTGGGTGATACCAAAGCTCTTCTGTGTTCAGTTGCCAGTTTCCTGAATCTAGCCTTTTGCCTGTCTTGTCTTAGTCTTTTAGAGTGTGGGAACAAGCATAGAGAGTCCCCCCCACACCAAATGGTTTCCAGTTTGATTTGACAGGGCTGACAGAATATGATGGGATGGCCCTTATTTGTAGCACATGCTGTAAACGTGGTTCTGCACTATTGATGCTGGACCTGTACGATGGTACTGTGCCTTCATAGCTTTCAGCCTTTCAATTGCTCCCTGCATATAGCAAATACAAATGGCAAGAGCTTATGCTGAAGAATGCAAATTTCCTGAAGTTCTCTGAAGTCTGAACTTCCACGGCTGGTACAGACACTGTGTATTCCAGGTACCTATAGATAGGTGGAATTGCTTCTTGTTCACATGAACATCCATTCGCAGCTACATGTGATATTGTATAAACGTAGTGATCTAGTGATCATTTGTATTGGCTGGTAGCAACACTTGTAATGACCGCATCTGGAAAAGTGGCCAATCCTCTCCCCCCACCCCCAGCAATCATGGAACTTATTGTAACTATATGTTATGTATTAACTTCATTTATAGCCTGTATTACTCACTGAGACTCAAGGTGCTGTTAGATAGCATAGGACAGGGTCCCCAACTTGGTGCCTGTGATGAGTGAGGCCAGGTGGGGCTTTTACCTAGCAAAGCTTCTGATTGGCCACTGGAGATTTGATTGGCTGTGCAGATCTTTAAAAATATTGCTTTTTTGTGCCACAGCACAAGGATCTTCATTGTGGGACTGACGGTAAGCTGCTGCAGCCATTTTGTGGCTGGCTTCACCTCCTGTGGGAACCATTCTATGACAGCCATTTTGTGGTTGCACCCACCACCCTGTGTCAGAATTCCAAAGGTGCCCATAGGCTCAAAATGTTGGGGGACCCTTGGCATAAGACATCAAACACTGTGATAAGAATAGGAGTACAGTACAGACAAAATATTATGAATGACATACTGTAACCCAGTGATAATTACTCATGATTTGGGAGTGACATGTGGCTGTTAGACATGCCACCTGTGGTTCTTCTAACCACTGTTCCTCAATATGGCTCTTGCCTAATGTTTCAGGAAAGTGGGCAAAGCCCTTGCACAGTGTGGCTTGTGGTTGACAGGTGGTTCCCACTTTGAGACAGTCATCACCAGAAGAACAAGGAAGCTACAAGTCCCCCTGAGGTACAGATCTCATGCCAGAGATGGAAGTAAACATGGCTCTTCAGGTGGGTAATGGTGAATCTGCCTCTCTGAAAGCTACGAACTGAGTATCACTGCCATAATCAGTGCAGAAAATGGATTACAAAAGTAAAGACGATGAATGCATTAGACTACAATCATGCTCACTTTATAAGAAATACTTTTGTGAACCATTCCATTATAATATAGCTCTATTTCCTTCATAAAAAATGCCCTTCCTGAACATTTCTCTGAGTTAAGAAGTGTAGAATCGGGTCTGTGTCTTCTAGGCATGATATGAGACCTTTCTTCTTGATTATGTTTGAAAATGCAAGGAAGTATGTATTGGCTAAGATGAGCAGAGCGATATATTATACAGTTATTTTTTAATGTGTTATGTTTATGTGAGGCAATTATCCATCTTATGCCAGTACTTTTATTTTAAGGCTACAGTCCTATGTATACATGAAAATATTTCCACTGAAATCAACAAGGATTATTTCCAAGTAAGGGTCAGGCTGCCTAAAATTCAATGCTTAGTTGTCATCTCAGTTACACTAGTGTAAATAATTGCAATATTATTAATGTTACCAGGCTTCCACTCAATAAGCTATTTTAATCTCAATAGGTTCAATTGAACCTTTCCTGAGATTTTTTGATTTCATGTTACAGCCTAAAGAATGCTCATTATGTTAAGCATGTGATAAAACCCCATTTCCCCCACCTATTCCTAAAGTGATTTCTGTATATGAGAAGACACGAGAAGACCTCAGAATTGAAAGAGAAACTTCTCTCTTTGTTTCTCTCTCTTTCAGGTTGAATTCAATAAAGAAAAGGCTGTGGTGTAATAATTCCTACAAGCTCTGGTAGTATCTTTTGGGGGAAAGGCTACTGACCTTTCCCTATTTTTAATAAAAACTTTTACAGTCTTCTTCTCTTTGCCTTCTTCCATAATACTGCTTCCACTTTATTCCTTCATAGACATCTGATTAGAAAAGTGTTTGGGGGGAAATGCAAGTAAGTAGAGCTCATGGATTTGATTATGCCCTTATCTGTAAGGGTGTGCCTGAAGGGATGACAATATCCTTTATACTGTATTAGTTTGTGTAGGTTATGCTAGGTAAAGCAAACGCTAGTCAATGCCTTGTGATCTATTAATGTAACCATAAGGTTTGCTGAAGAGGTTAATAACCTCAGTAATTGAATGGCAAAAAGAATTGAAGGGCAAATTCAGTACTTTAGTTGCATGTGCACACCTTCCCTTAACTTCAGGTTAATGAGAGCCACATGCATGCCCCTCTGGGAATTGCTGGTTAGAGGAGAAGCCTTGCAGACAAGATGTATGTATTACATTCTGGGCTCTGCCACTGACTTACTCCATCACACTGAGCAGCACAGCTAGCTTCCACATGTATAAATGCAAACTCAGTAATATAGGAAGTGTGTGTGTGTGTGTGTGTGTGGGGTTGAATATATATGAATATTCATACTTTGGGTATTATTGACATGAAATCAGGCATGAAAGTGAATGCCTGAAAATAGATATGTAAAAATAGAGATGTCTTTCGTCTACTTTGGGGGTATACGCAAGTAACATGTACACGTTTTACTGTGAATGTGAGGTTTCACTGGCATATCTCTTGAGATTTTGTCATTTACAAAATTCAAGGACTGTCAGTGTACATGTGTGAACATTGACACCTCCTGTTTATTAACTTTATATTAATATTAAACCTATTTATTCATTATGAAACATTTGTATGCCACCTTTCCGATAATAAGACATCCATATAAACCTGCCTGACATGAAGATCTTCTTCAGAGGTCTTGCTCCATATGTGCTCCGGCCTGTGAAAAGGCCCTGTTTCTTTAAGAGAGTCTTAGACTTGTGCATGGGAGTTTGTTTCATTTTTTAAAAATTAATTCCAAAAGGGTCTGTTTCATTACTGGCTTGTTTTGTTTGGTGTTTCATTATAATTTCTTTTCGTACTGATGTTTCATTTTTATAATTCTATTTCGTCATTATTTTCTATTAGTTTCAGTGGAAGACTCCCCTCTTTCCATCCACATTGCCTCCCCCTCCTTTCAGCCACACTGTCAAATTTCAGACAGGTAGAATAAATTGGTTCCCCTTTTGGAATTCATAGGAAAAGAAGAAGAAAAGAGATTGGATTTATACCCAATGTCCTGTATTGCCCATTAACTTCATTAGGTGCACCTCAGTTCTAATATTATTGAAGAGGGAGAAAAACTATTCACTTTCCCTATGCCATGCATAATTGTATAGATCTCTGTTATGCACCCACGACCATCTATTTACTAAACTTTAAAAGTTTCAGACCCTTCAGCCTTTCCTTATAGGAAAGGTGCTGCAATCCTTTGATCATCTTGGTTGCCCTCTTCTGAATTTTATTTTCCAGCTCAGCAGTATCGGAGAGCTAGTTTGGTGTAGTGGTTAAGTGTGTGGACCAGTTTGGGGCACCACATTTTAGGAAGGATGTTGACAAGCTCGAGTGTTGACAAGCTCGAGTGTGTCCAGAAGAGGGCAACCAGGATGGTGAGAGAGTTGGAATCCAAGTCTTATGAGGAAAGGCTGAAAGAGTTGGGTATGTTTAGCCTGGGAAAGAGAAGGCTTAGAGGGGACATGATTGCAGTCTTCAAGTATATGAAGGGCTGTCATGTAGAAGATGGAGCGGATCTATTCTCTCTTGCTCCAGATTGCAAGACTAGATCTAATGGGTGGAAATTACAAGGGAGTCGTTACCGGATAAATATTAGGAGAAACTTCCTAACTGTAAGAGTGGTTGAGCAGTGGAACAGACTGCCTTGGGAAGTAGTGGATGCTCCTTCGCTGGACGTTTTCAAGTGGAGGCTGGACAACCATCTTTCGGGTATGTTGTAGGGCTATCTTTCGGCTGTGCTCCTGCAGAGTGCAGGGGGTTGGACTAGATGACCTGCAAGGTCCCTTCCAACTCTAACATTCTATGATTTATTGATTCTATGATAATCTGGGAAAACCAGGTTTGATTCCCCACTCCTCCACTTGCAGCTGCTGGATGACCTTGGGCAAGCCATAGTTCTGTCAGAGCTGTTCTTGAAAGAGCAGTTCTCTCAAAGCTCTCTCAGCCCCACCTACCTCACAGGGTGTCTGTTGTGGAGAGGGGAAGGGAAAAGAGTTTGTAAAGCACTCTGCGACTCCAAGTGAAGGGTGGGGTATAAATCCAATCTCCTCCTCCTCCTCCTTGATATACAGGAATTAGAAATTAGCACAGTATTCCAAATGTAGGCACAGCATTGCTCCATAAAAGGGTATTACACTATCGGCTGTTTTATTCTCAATCCCTTTCCTCATAATCCTCAAGCAGGTGTTTGCATTCCCCACTGCTGCCACATACTAAATTGGTATTTAAAGTTAGGATCTGTATTTAAAGTTAGAATTTTTCATTCTAATATGCATCACCTAAAGTTTACCAACGATTAATATTCCTTCATATAAATTAAAATACACCACTGATTTTCAACCCATTGGTTTTGAACTGTGTTACTGTTCTTACTCCATGGCACCTGAAAACTTAAAAGAAAATGTCCGAGAAGATCTTTGATGAATGTTACTTCTGCTCTCATTCTTGGAGAAAAGTGCTCTGTCATATTCTGTAATATATTACAGTCTCCGTAATTCATAAAGCAACTCGTTTTCTTGTTTTCGCTCTTGCTTTTTCACCCCTTGAAAAAGTGATATGACATATATATCTCCATATATCCTTATGTTAAATGTATGTGTTGATCAGCATTCCTGTTAGGCAAGTGACCCTCCAATACTCAGGAAGCATGATCCACATTCCACAAACTGCTGAAATCAAGTCAAACCTTTTTTTAAAAAAACCAGTTCCCCCAGAGACCTAATTTAAACAGTGCTAAATTGTTTCAAATCCAAATTCTCTGGCTCACACTTCATATGGATCATAGCAGATCAGGATGACAGCTCTCTGTGTATTGATTGTACTGTTTAAATGTTAATAAGGAATTTGGAAACAGAAATGGAAATAGTAGGAACATCAGGTGAAGGGAAGCTGGTTTTCAGCAGCTGGAGTTAAGCTGTTAAAGGTAATTTTTAGCTTATGCTAAATACACACATAGACATACATATAAATACATACACACATACATATATGAATAAAAAATACCAACCAATTGACTGGTATTTATTTTGCACATATGTCATTTTTTTTCAGTGTTGCCTGTTCTGTGTGTTTAGAAGGGGGACAGGGAAACAAATCTAAATAAATAAAACCAGTGGTTCTATCAGGCCTCTGTGTTTTTTCCCATTGCATTTTACCATCTTTGTTTGCATATGGTACAAAACCCCAAATGACTATCTATGCTGCTTTGTCTTTTGGGTATTGTATTTGCTGTGGTGGTGGTGGTTGTGGTGATAATTATTATGACTTGACCTTCTTCTAACTGCATTACTTCTTTTGTGGTCAAGGACAGCAAAAAGCACCAGAATGCCACCTGATTGTTTCTGCCTATAAACCTCTTTTGGCAGTGCCAACTGTTCTCTTGAGGGCCTTGCTGCACAGAGCAATGTGTTGTAAAATCTGTCGAAGGGAAGAATGAGTAGAACAAATTACTCCGTTGTTAATTTGTTAAGAGCAACTGGATAGCATTTCGGTTACTTCTAGAACATTATCCTTAACTAGACAGCTTCTTAACTGGACTGTTATCCCAAATAAGCACTTCAGGTATCAATTTTTGAACGACTGTTCCAGTCAGGTATTTCAATTATTGCTTAATATTGATTGACACAATGCTTGCTTATGAATTTATTTGATTTCTGTCCTGGTTTTGCTCAGATTTTATGGTTCACAGGGAGTCTCTCATTCAGGCAGTTCAGGCTAGTGTTAGCCGTATGTTGACCAGTTTCCCACCATTCCATATCTTGAGACTTGTGCATTGGGGTCTCGTTGATATCATGGTACAGGACCGAGTAATGTCACACTATGCAGCAAACTAACAGTGCAATCCTATACAATTAGGCCCTTTTTAGCCTGTTCACTTCAGTAGACTTAGAAGGGTATAATTCTGTTTAGGATTGCACTACAATAGTAGTACTTCGACATACCACTAGGATTTGTACCTCGTGGTATCTGCAAATGTGCATAGTCACTATTGTGATTTTGATGGAAATAGGTGCTTCAACACCCATGCTCACATAACATGAGACTATGCACAGATGTAAAAAGTAGTTGAGCTGTTAGTGCCAGTTATTGTCTCCCATTTCCAATTTACATGAGTAGTAGTTGTCACGAACAGGCATGGGCAGAAGCTTTAAAGGCAACCATTAAATGTGTGGGTTACCTGTTGTCATGATCTGGCCTGTGCCACCAGAGGCCTACTAGGCCCAAGGAGCCTGGCTAGCAGTAGGTGAGGCTGGGCTTACAACTCCCAGAAGCCCCTGGGAGGTTTTGGAGCCAAAATGGACCAATAGGAAAAGAGGAGGACTGGGAATAAAAGTTCTGGAGCAGCAGGAAGAGCTGTTCTTTCTTCCAGAGGGCAGAGCCAGAAGAAAGGCTGCTGCAGGGGAAAAACCCTCATCCTGAGGGAGGGGTGAGTAGTGTAAGGCCACTTGAGATAGTGAGCTAGGGAAAGTAAATTTAGACGCATTAGGGCATTTGATTTATTTTATTTTCACCCACTTACTGTTATTATTCTGCACCTTGTTATTTAACCTCCTATAAAATAAACCTTTTCCTTGTTTTACTCTGCCTGGTCCTCACGCCTGTTATTCTGCTTAAAGGGAGGTCTGAAGGTCTTGGGAGGGTACTCTGGGCCTTCTCAAGGGAACCTAACTCCAGAGTGGTGGCAGTGTCAGGTGACACCGCACCTGAGTCGTGACACCTGTTGATCCTGAGAATGAGCCCCAACTCTGAGAAGATTAATAGAATAGCATCATGGAAAATACCTCAATGCCCAGAGTTTTGAGTAATTACATAAACAGACCTGGTCACAACTGCTGAGATGTAGATGTTGTATGGATTTCTCTTCCCCTGCCTCTCTCACCCTGTGAATCCTATACATTTTTGTTTAGTGGTTAAGTGTGCGGACTCTAATCTGGGAGAACCGGGTTTGATTCCCCACTCCTCCACTCGCAGCTGCTAGATGACCTTGGGCAAGCCATAGTTCTGTCAGAGGTGTTCTTGAAAAGAACAGTTTCCGTCAGAGCTCTCTCAGCCCCACCTACCTTACAGGGTGTCTGTTGTGGGGAGAGGAAGGGAAAGGAGTTTATAAGCCACTCTGAGACTCTGAGTGAAGGGTGGGGTATAAATCCAATCTCCTCCTCCTCTTCTTCCTTCTTCTAGATCCAGAGTTCTACATGGCCCCTTCCCAGTGTAAAAAAGGGGGTCTTTTATATGTTGGTTGCCCTATTAATTCAAAAACCTGTTTGCAGAAGAAAAATACTCATACAAGCCATGTTTTCCCATTAAAATTAATTAGGAAATGCTTGTTATTAGGAAAATGTTGACTTGAGGCATGTTTCTGTTATTTTGGGTGGTACAGGAATTCACCATGGTAAGAAGAACATGTTTGGCTGGGGATATTCTTGAGATTTGAGGGGCAGGGATTGGAAAGAATGGAATTTGGGGGCGGGTGGGCAGGTGAGGGATCTCAGCAGGGATGAGATGTCACAGAGTCCACCCTCTGAAGCTGCCATTTTTTCCAGGATAACTGATCTCTGTAGCCTGGAGATCAGTTGTAAAATATCTCTCTTTCTCTCTCTCTCTCTGTTTCTCTCTTTCTGGGTATACATACAGAGGATGCCTAGAAATGGAACAAATTAATTTGAAGCTTTAACTGCCAGTGAGTTGACAGACAAAATAATGGAATCTGGGGCTGCTAATCGGATGCCTATCAAGAGGTCCTACCTTTTATCAGTGCAAGAACTAGCATTTGGTTGGTTGGGAAAACCAAACTCTGAAGAGTCAATGTAATCATTAACCGACTCACCTTCTGGATGTGACAAGTGATGAATCAGCTTGAACTTGCCTGGAGCTTTCTTCAGGACAATACCCATAGGGTAAAGCCCTCATATGCTCAAGCAGAGCATTATCAAATGGCCCCAGTATTCTCCCCAAATGCCAGAAGTTCTTTCCTATCTTGTCTCTAATCACCTGAGGACATATGAGTGCTGATCTCAGCTTCTGAGCCAGCTCTTGTATCTTGGGGACGGTATAAAAAACAGCAAAACCCTCACTTGAAATCTTTACACAGCAGTATGTTTTCTCCTCCCACCCCACCCCTGCCCTGATTCTTTCCCTTGTCAGACTGTTTCTACAGCTGGGAAAACATTTTATGTGCCCTCATTGGAGTTTATGCTTTCTGCAGGCCCCGTTAACCAATCTTTGGCATTTTCCACTGTCTTGCTTTGATTTGGATGACTGCTCAAAGCACCTGCTAATGGCCTGGAGCATTCATGCCTAAATTTGCAGTTCTGTAGCACTTTCACTCAGATGGTTAGTACACAGCAGTGAAATGCTGTACGAAGCACCTGCTGCATTATTTGAGACCAGCTTGTTTGCTTCCTGTTTATTGATGGAAGCATCCCATACAATGTTCTTTTTCTTTAGTTCCTTAGATCTGTTCCACACTTTACAAACAAAGCTCTGTACAGGATGCTCCAGTACTATGCACATCCCTCACCCCAACACTCAATTGTTACGTTAGGGGACAAATTCTTGTGCCTGCAGTGAAAGAAGAATTTACACATGTCCCCTATTTTTTGACAAGCAAAAACACAAATTACACATTATGTATACCTGCAACATGCAAAGTAGACATGCAGTCACAAAAACTTCTATTGGTGTGCAATATAACTACAAGTTGTATAAAAGATAATGAATGTTTTAACATTCACCAGATGACTAAGAATTCATGATCTTATTGTAGATTGCACCCATTCAGAGCATTATAGATAAAATTTGATTTTAAAAAATATTGTTTGAATTAGTATAGGTTGTCATTCAACAGAGAGGTCCCAAGGATCAGGAAAGAAAGGCATCTTACATAAAGTCTGCATCTGGATTATCATTGCCACTTTTAGTGCTCTTTCCTGCCACTCTGATAAGAGTTCATGTTTTACCTCAAAATGCATAATCAATAATATATTAAAGTGCCCCTTAACTGCTAAGAGTCTAATGCAGGAAACAGGCTAAGAACAAGATTACATAGCCGATACATTGTCAGTTGTTTTGTTCTGTTGCAGGCATTCTTTTTTTTCCTTTCACGGATAAGATTTTTGTGGTTTGCTTTGTCTCATAATACTGTTCTGTATCCAAAACACTACTAGCAGGAAACTGCAGTCACTGTGGAGTTACGGGAAAAATGGTTGGGTTGAGAATTTCCTGGAAATTTGGGGAGTGGAGCCTGGGGAGGGGAGAGACCTCAGCAGAGTGTCATGCCACAGAGCCCACCTTTCAAGGAAACCATTTTCTTTAGGGGAAGTGATTGCGTTTGGTGACAGATACAATCTGAGGCAACACTATGATTACCAAGGAATTTACAAAAACTGTGTGGAAGATCCAGGGCAAAATTTAAATTGGTGCAATCAACAACCAAACACTTCTCTTATTCCCGTTTGGGTTTGGACCAAGATGCTCCAATATCTTTCAGATTAAAAACACTCTTCAGAGTATTATGCATACTACTGATTCACAATGCTATGAAACTGCCATAAAACTGCTGTAATGCAGCAAGTTGCAGCATTATCCACTAAGTTGCATTTCCTATTTTTCATATCTTGTACTCTCCTGCCTACTACATGAATAAAATTCTACTGTGACAAGAAGGACTTTTAATTAGCACTGTAGACTCTTCATGCAGCATATTTTCCCCCTCTGTACTGGAGGTGCTTGCTTTTGCAAAGTATGAGGGTCTCATTTTTGCTGCCATCCCTGAACTATTTGCCATTCTAGGGCTTGGATCCACTCGAGTGTTTCCAGAGATGGGAGGATTTCCTCCCATTGAATGTGACTTCTCCCCTCCTCCCTTCCACTGCAGCCTGATGGTCCTGAGGGTGAACGCCTCATATTTCACTAAGTGAGCCAGAGTAGTGTAATGGTTAAAGTGTTGGATTAGGATCTGGAAGACCCAGATTTTAGTCCCCTCTGTACCATGGAATTTTGCTGGGCCATACTCTCAGCTTAACCTACCTCACAGGATTGTTTAGGGTTGCCAAGTGTGTCTTCGCCGGAAGTGGGGGGCTCCTGGCCGGCGTCTTGTGTGCGCGCCGCACGCACGTCACCCGGAAGTGACGGGAGGACGCCAGGCACGCTGGGGGTGGGGCTATGGCCATACAAGGGAAAACCATAGAGTTTTCCCTTGTATGGCCGTGGCCCCGCCCCCAGCATGCCCGGCGTGCCTGCGTCACTTCCGGGGTGCACGTCGGGGTGGAGTTCCCCCCGGGGTTCGATCTGGTGTCGCCGGGGAACGGGCCTCTGGGGCGGAGGTTTTCCCACCCCCCGGGGGGACTTGGGATCCCTAGGATTGTTGCAAAGATGAGATGGAGAGGAGGGAAATGATGTAAGCTGTTTTGGGTCCCCATTGGGTAGAATGGTGGGGGTATAAATGGCGTAAATAAATAAAACATAATATACTGAAATATCTCCCTACCTGATAACCACTCTATATAGAAATTACTTTTGTGCAGCAAATAACTTACATCATGTTTAGGATGCATATGCATGTATTTTGCCACATATGTATGTGCTAAGAAGCTTTGATTACCCACATCTTTGCACTACATGCGTACTGAATGTGTACGTTCATGTTTGTGAAATTGGTGTGATGACCATCATACAAGCTGCAGCACAGTAAACAGAAATTCCTTCTGTGTGAGAAGTTAGAGTGGGATAATGATTGGAGTCTTGGACTGGGGAGACTGTAGTTCAACTTCCCATTCAGCTATGAGTCTCACTGAGTGATTTTGGGTCACTCGTTCTTTCTCAGCTTCTCCTACCTCACAGGGTTTGGGGGAGGATAGAATGGGTGGGAACAGAGAACTATATATGTCTCCTGGAACTCCTTGGAGGACTAGTAGGATCAGATGAAATACTTTTACAGTGTGTTGCTTGAAATACTTGTGGGGGCGAGATTGCGTTCAAAAGAGGAAGCTACCAAAGCAGCTATTGAACAAAACAATTTGCAGTATACATCTTAGCCTGCTGGATCTTTGAAATGTAACTGCATCAGCCTACTTGGCAAAAATGTTGTTTGAAGACATATTACGTTCCACAAGCAAATGGAAAAAATGGCACCTGTCATCATATTTAGAAAACAGCTGGGTAACCTGGCCAAGTGCCACAGTCTCTGTTCACATGGCCTTTATGTTGAAATCATCCCAGCTCCATTCCTAGGCACTGAAGAAACCCAATGCCTTTAAATAGTTATAGAAACATCTACTTAGGAGAACGCTTGTGGCCATAAAGTTTACTTTAGATACTTGTAATTAGTAGTTATAAATTACACTACACTTCTAGTAGCTCAACAGCCATTCTTTTGTGGTTATTAAGGAATCAGGAATGGCTGCAGAATCACAGTCTTTTATTTTCAGGGAGCACCCTTCTAGAGCATGGATTTTTTCTGTACTTCCCCTGCCAGGTGTTGGTGCCACATAAACATATAAAAAGAACACTGCTGGATCCAAGGGTTCATCTCATCCAGCATCCTATTTCTTACCTCCTTGGGTTACGGCTACTTCCTTCCCTGCACCCAGGGAATGAAACAAGTCACTCAAGTTCATGCATCGTAGCAAATTGGAGTTAGATTAAAATGTAATTCCGTGTGTGTGAAGAGAGCAGAGGATGTGAATGTGAGGACCTGGCTTGTTCCCCTCATCAACAAAACAAACTTTGTTCATGACGTCTGAATGCAGCCTTGGCCTTGTGAGAACTGCTTATATGGGAGAACAATAAAATGTCCCAGGCAACTGATTGAATAGCACCAAGCCAGAGTGCTCATTCAATGCAAAAGACTCACACAATCCATATGTTTGGTTCACTTCAACATGTCCCAACCTGTGCAGGAGCTGCCTGTGATCAAGGGGTCTTGGCTGGCTGAGAGAGCCTCTGGAAGGGCATCTGATTAGCAAATATGCTTAAGAGCAAAACCCCGGGGGTGGAGGCACTTCATGCTCTAGAAGGCAGGGACCACCTCCTGATGTTTTGTGTGCATTTAAACTTCTAATAAATTTGAATCCCATACCTGAATTGTTTTAGTGCACTCTTTGTAAAGCTACAATCTATTTTCAGAAAGATAGTTTAATTTACTGTGTTGAATTTAGGCACTGATAACCAAATTTCCTAAATGCAAGCATTTCTTTCAGGTATGCTTGTAGAGATTAGCGGCTGTTATGCTAACTCAGAATTAATGGGATTACTAAAAAGGAATGTATTTTATATTATGGTTTATAGTTACTGAATTTTTAACTGAGTAAAAATGTTAATATGTTCAGAAATTTAGTATCTTCAAAGACTGGGTTTTTCTGCTTTCTTACTAACAGAATTAGTAGCATGTGGTCTTTTGATATGGTGATAAAATGGATTGAACCCAGGCAAAGTATAACCCCAGTCTGATTTGACATTAACCAGTCCAGCTTTTTGTATTAATTTAGGGTACAAGGTTTGAGGAGGGGAATGTTACAGCCTATATCTGTTGCTGGACAGCCCTGGAAATCTTAGTGTGTGTGTGTTGGTTCCTTTCTGTAGCCAGATTCTATAAAATTCAGAGAACACAGCAAGTTCCTAGGTATTAAAATTCAATATTGGCAATCTAGCCTAGTATTGTTTATACTGACTGACAGTGGCTCCATTCACAGTCTCAAGTGGATCGTTCCCAGCCTTGCTATCGATGATCCCTTAATTGAAAATGTCATGGGTTGATCTTGGGGACCTTCAGCATTCCCACTGAACTATGGATCCTCCCAATGCCTAGGATATGTCTAGCCCTATTTTCCACCATACCAAATGTGGCATGGGAGCATCCAGTGGCCATCTGCAGTAATCAGAATAGTTATATATATGCAAACTCCTTTCTTGATATTGGTCCCTTTCACATGTTGTACTGACAAGTATATTAACAGTAAGGGAGCCAAAAGCTGTGTGCTCCCTACCACCGCTGGAAACTTGAAAATGAAATGCACCAGTGTGGAACTTCTGGTGGTGGGCCGTTCTTGATTCTCTGTTGCAGGACTCTTGCCCTTACTCGTAGTTAATCATAGTTAGCTTCTCTCATTTAGTGAAACCCTTTTGGGAGGCTCTTTTTTTATAGTTAGCTGATTGAACTTCTAATTTTAGCATTGAGGGCTTATAATTAGAAATATTTCCATAGTTGTTTACTAACACCCCCCACTGACATATGTGTCTGCAACTTTAGAAGGATTCTGTTATCACCTCTAAAGAGGGGTGAGAGGGCATTCAAGTTCTTTTCAGCTTCTAAAGTTGATGGTCAGAAGGGGAGGGGAAACCACACATAATTATTTAGAAGCACCGGGAGCAATTTAGAGAGATTATATGTATGCTTTTCATGTCTCTTTTTAATCATACATGGTTTGGAGAGTAAAAGGATGGTTTGGTACTAAGTATTTGGTGAGAAAGCTAGATATAAAGTGATAGCCCATGGGGAGAAAATACGGTTCTGTCTGGTTTCAAAACAGCACTGAAAGCTGCTTTTCATTTAATCCTAGTGATTTGTATAGTTTATCTGCTTGTTTATGATACTTTATCAATGCAGAAAATGTTTTAAATGAGATTTGATAAATAAAACTTTTAGCTGTTGGAAGCTCTCTGAGTGGATCTTCAATGTGTGTGTGTGTTTGTTGCTGTTAGCCATTCAGTCATGTCCAACTCTTGGCGATTCTATGGGCCAGCTCTCTCCATGTTTTCCGATCTTGTACCGTTTCTTTGAGTCATTCCATGCTCAGGCTGGTGTCGACTTTTATGGTGTCTAGCCACCATGTTCTTTGGCGGGCTGGTTTCCTTTCTCTCTCTCCACTTTTTCAAAACTTTATTAATTATCAAAATACAACCATCCATAAAGTAAGAAATATAGCAAAGTTTCAAAATTTCAGTAATAGTATTCCTACAAAATTTAAATAATAATATATCTACTATTTAAATAATAGTACCAATTTAACAAAGAACCAAATATCACCACAGTAGACCTTTCCCCCCTAACCTTTTGCCACTAACCAATCCAAGCCTAATTGTTTTTTCTAGTGAGTTCTTTCTCATGACATGGCTGAAATAAGTCAGTCGCAGTGTTATGATCTTTCCTTCCAAAGACATGTCTGGTTTTATGTGCTCCAATATGTGTTTGTTTGTCATCTTTGCTGTCTAAGGAATGGGCAGGAGCTTTCTCCAGCACCAAAGCTCAAATGAGTCCATTTTCCTCCTGTCTTGCTCCTTCTTCATGAGCCAACTTTCACAGCCGTAGGTTGCTATGGGGAACACAATAGCACAGACTAATCTGCATTTGGTTGCTAGGCTGATGCCCTTGCTCTTCCATATTTGATTCATGCTCATCATTGCTGTACGACCCAGTGTGATTTGATGTTTTATTTCTGAACTGCATTCACTGTTTTGGTTGATCTGTGAGCCTAAGAAAGTTAATTCTTCCGCACATTCAATCTCTTCATCATCTACTGTCATTTTGACATTTCTATTCTTTTCTTCTCAGTGCTCATAAACTTGGTCTTTTTGATGTTTAGGAAGAGGTCAAACTTCTCACTTTCTTCTTTGATTTTCTTGATCAGGTATTCCAGGCCTTCTTTAGTTTCTGAGAGAAGGGTTGTGTCATGAGCACATCGAAGATTGTTGATATTCCTTCCTCCAATCTTTACCCTGATTTTTTACTCTTCCAGCTCTAACTTCCTCATGATTGTTTCGGCATACAGTTTGAATAGGAAAGGTGAAAAGATGCAACCTTGTTGTACTCCTTTTTTCTATCTTGAACCAATAAGTATCTCCATATGGTGTCTTCCTGGTTTGTGTACAATGATTGTATCAACTTGACCAGATGTGTTGGCACCTCCAGGTCTTGTAGGATCTTCTACAGTTTGTCATGATTGACACAGTCAAAGGCTTTCTTGTAAATGATGAAGCATTTTTTGATACTAATGAGATTTCTCCATGATCCAACACAGATTTGCTATATAGTTGCAAGTGCCATGCCCCCTTCAGAAGCCGGCTTGGTCATCTGGTAATTCCCTTTCAATGGTTGGTGCCAGGCGTCGTCGTATAATTTTAAGCAGAATTTTGCTAATGTAAGGGATGAGAACGATTGTGCGATAATTGAAGCAGTCTTTGGAGTCTTCCTTTTTTGGTAGTGGAATGAATACTTAGTGTTTCCAGTCCATTGGCCAAGTGTTGGTTTCCCAAATTTTCTGACACAGGTCTCTGATGATTGCAGGTGGTACAGGCCTCAGTGATTCTGTGGAGATGATGTCAACACCTGGAGCCTTGTTGTTTGGTGGTTGGCTCATTGCCCACATGATCTCTTCCTGAAGAATGGCTGGTTCTTTCTCAATGTCCCTTTCCTTGGTATCCCGAGGTTGGGCTTCTTAGCTACTAGTGTACAGCTCTTCTGTGTATTCTTGCCATCTATTTTTGACATCTTGTTGGTTGGACAGTTCTTTCCCTTGCTTGCTTTTGATAATGCCTTTACGGGCAGTAAATGGGTATTCAAATCTTTTTGATTTGCATAAATGCAAGCTTGGCGTGGCCCTTTATGCAGTTCTCTGCTAGCTGTTTGCAACGCTCATCCCACAGAACTTAATTGTCTTTCCCTGCTGCCCTCTAGAAACCCACATTCAGTCTTCTTGCTTCTTCCCATTTTCCTGCTGCTTTGGCTGCTTTTCTTCAGTCTGCTATTTTTATGGTTCTGTCTGAGAACCACATCACAGGTAGATTTGGACTTGGGGAAAGGAATGATGCAGATCATCGTTGGGTACAATTTTGCCAAGAAACCCACTTTCAAATCATGAATACTTGGTTCAGACAGCACAAATGTCACTTATACATTTGGACCTCTCCAAATAAACTACACCGTAATCAGATTGATTATATTCTATGCAATCATAGATGGACCAGTTCAGTACTCGCTGTCAAGACATATCCAGGCGCTGACTGTGGTTCAGAACATGAATTGTTGGTGCAGACTCTTGCTTTCACCTTTGGCTGTATCAGCAGCTGGGATTCCTCTGGATTTGTCCCAGGCATGTCATTAATACCATGACTACTTGCTAGAGATCTTTGCCCTTCCCTAGTAACTTGTTGGGTACCTTTTGGCCTGGGGATCCTGCCATTGGGCACCATGTCTGATACTTTTGAAAGCCTTTCCATAAAATTTTCTTGGCAGATTTTTCCTGAGTAGGTCGCCAGGTCTTTCTCCAACCCCCACCCCATTTATCCGGGCTTGGGACTGGCATGCACACAGGTATACAGGATATATAGGCTACACAGGGCTTCTTTAGAGGCTCCGAATTCTGAACAAGACTGTGGTGTAGGGGAAAATACCCCTTTCCTTTTGCAACATTGTGTTGATTCAATTGGCCCCTTGGATCTGCTGTTTTTCCTATTGTGGAAAACACTGACAATTTGTGTTTCTCTTAGCTGGATAAATAAGCAGCTTGAGGTTGGGTGTTTGATCATGAGGTAAATAGTGTGGGGGAAGTCTTACCTTCTCTTCCATCCCACAGCCCTGATTCAAATTGGGATTTACATAGCAGCTATCTAACAATTTTTTAAAAATCAGTGTGGTCCATTTGAACATGAATACAGTTGAGAAAATGCTAGCAAGAAGTGAAGTGTAGAGTTGTAATCATTTATTTTTGTTTGAGAGACTTGATGCTCTCCAACTCAGTACTGACTTCACCTTTCTGAAGAATAAATTATTATTTTATACATTAGTTTAGAAGTTTGTGCTAAACTTCAGTGATGTCATTATTGTGGACAGAGAGAACTCTGTGGTAGGATACATGCATTTCATACAGAAGGTCTCAGATTCAGTCCCTGACACCTCAGCCTGGATTCTCTGTCCTATTACCCCAAATCCTTTTAACAAGAGAAGATCCAGAGCCAGCGATGGAGCCATAGATTTAGTATAAATTAGCTCTACAGGTTCTATAAACTTTGGCTTGCTTTGATAGTCAGTGCCACTTTTCCTCCCCCAGCTCAGTTTTCCTGCATCCCCATCGCCTCTTTTGTTTTCCAACTGCATGCCTCTCTCCCCAGCCGGGGACAGAGCATTGCACACCATCGCACGCGTGCACGCGCACACAAAAAGATTTCAGAGCCTACCCCCTTTTCCCCGAAGCCCCCCAAACCTCCCGGGACTGCAGCTAAAATCCAAGGCAAAGGGAAGGGGCGGCGAGACACGTGGCAAGCCCCGATGGCGCATAAAGTTGTGTTGTTTTGCTCTCCTTTTTTAAAAAATGCGAACCGGATTAACTCTTTCTGTTTCCAAGACGTTCGGGCGCGGGAATGGGGGGAGAATGTTTGAGGCTGGCAGAGGAAAGGGAAGCGGCGTGCGCGACTGGGCCCAGGTGCGGGGGGCACACGCTATAAGTAGAGACTGACTTCTCAGGCACAAGGCAGGAGCATTTTCCGTTTGGAGTGCTCTCTCCTGGCTCGATGGCCCGGCGCAGCCTATCCGGCCGCGGCCAGGCCTTAGACTTTTTTGGAGGGACCCCATTTCCTTCTCCTCTCCATTGGCCCTCCTGGTTAACGCTCCAGACCTTCTTGGTTCTTTCCTCCTTCCGAGCCCGGCCAGTCTCTCAGGATCCCCCCTCCCCCCACCGCTTGCCTCTCCTCAGCCTCCTGAAAATAAAATGATGCAAAGAGCCTCACTTACCACCGAAGGAGGAGGCGCTGGAGGCAGCGGGTCCATGAGCCGGCCCGACCCTTGTTCCCCGGCCACAGAGGCAGTACTGGGGTCGGGAATGGCCCACGGAACCACCCACCACTGCAGCCGCAGCTGCCCCCCAGTCCCAGTTCGCCGCCCGAGACCACCACCCACCAGGGCGTCGTCGGGGGCTGCTGCTCCTCCCGCTCCCGGGGGGGTTCTGGTGGCGCAGCAAGAGGAGGCCATTGAGGCAGCAGAGGAGGACCATGCAGGGCACCAGCAGCGGCAAGTCCTGACCTCAGCCTGCCAAGTTTCCCCCCTCCCCCCACACCTTTCTCCCTCCCTCCTCCCCTGGTGGCAGTGGCGAGGCTTCGTCGGCTGGCCAAGCTTTCTCCCTCCCCCCTCCCCCCTCAGCAGCAGCG
>NW_015162485.1:722002-764363 GCF_001447785.1 Gekko japonicus | reverse complement strand
CCCCCCCCGGGCAGCGGCAAGGGATGTGCGGCTTACAGCTGCTGGCCGTCCAAGCCTTCTCCCCCCACCCCCTCCTCTTCTCTAGTGGTGGCAAAGCCGTTCTAAGAACATTCCCTGCACATGCACAGGGGGCGCTCTGTTACTTTTTGGGGGATTTAAATATCCCCCCTATATTTTTTTACAGTTTTCAGATTTTTCTGCACACCTGGGCATTGCCCCAAGTGTGCAGGAAAATCTCCCTGCCCCCTAGGTGCCCCTGATGTGCGGATTTAGATATCCACACGCAGGGGGCGCCTTAGCTATTAGAGATATAGATAAATTGCATGGAAGGAAAGACTTAATAAATAGCTTCTCCTCAATTACTTCACCAATCACATTAGCTGCCCACACAGCTGCTTTTGATTAAGCAGACAAATATGTTGGAGATTGTGTTCAGTTTTTCCTAACCATAAGTCCTTGGGCCATAAAAGATGTGTTTGCTTCTACCAAGAGCCAATATGATATACTGGTTGGACTAGGACTGAGGAGACCCAGGTTCTAACCTCCTCTCACTATATAACTTACTGGATGACCTTGGATGAGTTGCTTATCGTCAAGCTAACCTACCTCCCAAGGTAAGGGGGTAAGGATAAAATGGAGGATGAGAGAGAACCATTGAGCTTCTTGGAGGAAAGGTGGGGCAGAAATGTACAAAATAAATTATAGAAAGCTAACAAGCATGCCTATGAACTCATTGATATGTTTGTTTTAATCATTTGGCTGAAGGACCAGGGATGACCACTGTCTGATACATATGAAAAAGAGATAAATGTATCACTCCGTGAATTAGGGACGGGTGAACTTATGGTGTCCACTTAAACAATATCAATTGTGCATGTAGTTGCTGGTGTTTAGTTCTCTTGTCTCCCAAACTGCAGGTTCTCTCCCCCCCCCCAATTTTCCACACAACATCATGGTGCAATCGTCTACCTTCCAGTTTCTTTCCTGCCTCGCTGAGTTCCCCTCCAAAAAAACCTGCTTTGGTACAATCTTTACAAAAAGATTGTACTCAGAGGTTCCAATCCCAAGCACTTTTTCCAAGTAGACTTGCTTAAGATTGCTTAAGTGGAATTAGTCTTCATGTGGATGGGCAGGTGCATAGTTTTGGACCTCCCCACTCACACTGATGCCTCAGTCCTCTCCTACCCACCTTCCCTCCTGCCATTTGTGGGCTTTTTGCTGGATTTTAAAATAAGTAGTCACTATATGGTTGTTGTGTCCTTAAAAAGCCATAAAATGCCCCCCCCCCAGTAGTAGACACTGGTAGGCATGAGGAAATACCTAGTAAAACATGGATAATTCCCCCCTTGTGTATGGATGCTCTGTTGCCTGTGCATTTGCAGCAGCCATGAGTACACAATAGGGAATTGCCCTTGTGTGAAAGCATCCACTGGCAACTGGATGCATTTTTAGCTCGCTCAGAACACTACAGTGTGGTGGATTCACTCGGGAGGGGAGCCTACTTACAGAGTACCCTTGCTGATTAGGGCAACCATGTTTATTTGAGCAGCTTATTCTTTTTATGTGCTTTCATGCTCATCCTGACATGGGAGGATCAGCAAATGATGATCAGAAGGCATAGTTAGGCAAGGAAAAATATCAAGTTTAATGGGATGTCCCCAAATGAAAGAGGAAGTGCCTGACTGCACTTGGTCCAGCAATTGCAAAGCCTTCCTCCACTTGTCTATCATAAGCAAGCCTTAAAGCTATTGGAGTACATGAGTCACAGGAAATGTACAAGTTGCTTTGTAGATTTGAGTCTAGTGAATTAAGGTACATATAGGTAGACCAAGGCCACTAGATAGATATCAAGTATTGTCTAAAGTTTTCCCTTTAGGGAGAAAAAAAATAGACGAGTGTCCTATTTAAATACTTTTCAGATTTATAAGTCCCATTCTCTTTTCTGTTGAACTGTTTGGCTTTTTCCCACTGAAAAGTACTGAGACTTACTAGTGATTTCAGCACTCATACTTTATTTCAGCTCAGAACAAGACAAGAGTAACCAGCTCGCAGGCTGGTTTATATGTGCACAACCCCGCACCCCAAACACACCCACACACGAGTGATTGGCTATTTACAGTGGCCGAGAGTTCCATAGGCTCTCGGCCGGGAGCCTAGCCTGCCAATAGGTGCCGGCTAGGATCCACTTGTCCCATAGTTACTGAGATCGACGCTCAGCCGCTTCGCGTGACTGCGTGGTGAAATGGCCGCGCACGCGGTCTGAGATGGATACATTACACCCACAAATGCAGAGATGTGTTTATAGCAGTGAAAAAGTGAAAAGTAAACAATGCTGTGTGTTGCAAGGTAGCTGTAACTAAGAAAAGAACATTCAGTGTTAGCTGTTTAAAGTATTATGGACACTGGAAACTGACATTCATTTTTCCTTTAAAAATGTGTACCTTCATTATTAATACTGCTTAATACATTAGTTTCAAGAGATGTCAGAAGAAGCAAGGGTAACCACTCATTTACTCCGTGAAATTACATGCTTGCGTAACCGCGGTGGATGGATGGAGTAAAAATTGGGTTGCCTTAAAGCAGTAGCACCTCAGTGACCTCTGATAAACTGATTGTTAAAATGTGGATTTTCCACCTTCTGCAGAGAGCCAGTGGAAAGCTTGTCCCTTGTTTTAAGTCCCGTTCACAGCCAACCCAAGGAGCTTCTTTGGTACACGGACCATGTGGGGGATAGTTCACTTTACAGTCTGAGGGTTTGTTCACTAGGTAAATGCCATGCTTAGTAACATGAAAAGCTACCTTTAAAAAAATCACATAGATCATATGGACTTATTCTGTACTGCCGGATGCTTTTAGAATACAATGTGGCAGCACTTGGCTTGTAATTGTGTCAGCTGAATCATTCATTTTTGTTTGTTTATCACTATTAAAGCCAAATGTTGTGCTTGGACATAGGGAACAACTGAGGAAATTAAACTGACATAAAGTTCATTCATCGTTTTCTGCTTACATAATAGGTTTTGCAATATTCTGTATTAGAAAATTAACTTAATGATAAGTGGCCGTACCTGTTAGTTAAGTAAGCCAGCTACAGAACTGACTAATGTCTTCCCTTTTACTTGAGCCATTTCTCATGATGTGATTTTGCAAAAAACACAATTTCTTGCCAGGCATTTAGCTTTTCCATCTGGTAAGTTATAGGTGTCTCTTCATACATTCATTTTCCAACTACTGAATTAAAATAAGGCCCTTTTTCATGGAACAGTTTAAAAGAGAACTAATAATATTTTTTTCCCTTATTATTTTATACCCTGTGATTTTTCACCACCCCTACCAGCTGGTTAATCATGCAAAAGCTGAACACTTCATTAGCCAGAACATGTTTGCCCCTGGGCATTCCTTTAGTAAATTAGTTCTTTCTATTTATGCAGGTAAGTCATAGCCAAAAGTCTTTAAGGTACCAAAGGACTTAATGCCTTTCACTGAGTTATCAAGAGAATGCAATTTTAACTATTGGTGCCACTAGTTTGATATTACTTTTAAGTTATGAAAGAAGCTCATTCGCAAGGTAGTCTGAACTGTATTGCCTTCCCAATTGTTTGCTTTTTGTGGGCTTTGCTGGATGTCTTTCCTTTAAGAGAACTTTGTAAAAGTATATGCATGCAGCTCTGTTCATACATTCTGCTGACCCTTAGTTAGTGTATTTTTGTTCTCTGGTTAGATAGGTTTTTAACTATTAAATAAAAGATGTGGTTTATACACACTTAGCTCATTTGAATCTGGTGGTACAGTCAAAAAGCACAGAGTAGCCCTGGAATGAATGTAGCTTTCAAGTAAATGGCAATGCAGAGCAATTTGTAAACCACAGAATTTCCTGTAATCAATGTTATTGTATAACTATGTAGAGTTGAAATAATACTGGAAGTACTTTTAACATAACTAAACATCTAAATGTTATTTTGCCGACTTGGGGGTGTGTGTCCCATTTAATTCAACAAAATTTTCAATTTTGCCAATTTTTGCTGCCTGTACAGTAGTCCTGTACAGTAGTTCAGAGGACGGCGGAAAACAGGAGGGCCTGGCGAGATCTTGTCCATGGGGTCGCGAAGAGTCGGGCTCGACTGTGCGACTGAACAACAACTACAACAGTAGTCCTGTTATTTGAATGAGTTTAGGTGATAATTAACGGGCAATACTATCGATTCATATTGTTTAATATATCTTGAAAAGCTTTTATAGCACTTAAAAGTAGTTTGGGGAATTTGTATTTCCCAAATTATCTCAAGTATTTTGTTTTGGGAACACCAGATGCAACCTGTACCATCCCTGTGTTTAACTAAATAATTACAAAAAGATCCAAAAGACCAGGGCAAAACCGGCACTATAGCAATTTGTCCCGCTGTTAGCCCTTTTCCTTCATTGGCTGAGAACAGGTGTGGGGGAGAAGAGAGGTTGCCGTTCCCTGCCCTCCTTGACACTCACTCTGCCTCCCGGCTCTGTGACTGTTCAGACATGCAGTGACGACATCAGCGCCTCTGTTTCCCTTTGCTCCTCCCACTCATTTCTGAGGCTGGGACATCTTTCCCTTCAGAGCAGCACATGCAAGACAGCCCAGTTGCCTCCCAGTCCACACACTGGCCCTGCTTTTTGTCTCTCACCTGCCAGCCCCATCCCTTCATTAACAAACTGCCACTCCATGCACCTGCTCTTGCCAAACCTCCTCATGGTTACCATTTGGTGCATCGGTGGTAGCACCAGCCACTCAGCTCTGCCCCACTATATAATGGGTTCACAAATCCTTGCTGAGCTGTGGTTGGAGAAGACAGGGGGGGGGGACACCATGTCTCCTCTTTCTTTGCCTTTGTTGCCATTCCCCCCATGCTATTTTACCTCAGCCTCATAGTCCTGTGCCCTAGCAATTTTCTTTGTGTTTCTTGACAGCTTTAACTACACATACCTCACCACCCGTTCACCCGCTTATTCACCCCACTGAGCAGCCTCCTGCCTTCCCTCCCTTGGACCAGTTGCTCATGGGCTGGATAAGAGCCCTGGACGGGCCAGTTCCACCCCACCCCCCGTGGTGTGTTTGACACCCTTGCACTAGTATGTTTGTGGCAGAAATTCTAAGTAAGTTGAAATCTTCCCAGATAATGAGAATACAGATTCGTTTCAGCCTGGACAAAAAAAAACCTGTTATAGATTGCATCTAAAAATTGTACATGCCTTAGGTGTGTAGTGAAGGCATGGTACACGTGCTTTACCAAGGGACAAATTGTATGAAACACTCATGAAACACACATAAAGCTGCCTTATATTGAATCAGGCCATTGGTCCATCAAGATCAATATTGTGTACTCAGACTAGCAGCTGGTCTCCAGGGTCTCAAGTAGAGGTCTTTCACATCACTTAGTTCCTGGTTCTTTTAAGGAAATGACAAGGGTTGAATCTGAGACTTTTCTGTATGCAAAGCATAGGCTCTTCAACTGAGCACCCCCCCCCCAGATGTTGGAGTCCCATAGTTACAGCTCCTTTGTGTTATATCTTTCTAAAATGGCAGCTGCACAGGAAACCTAATTGGGTTTTAGACAATGGCATGGGGAGGGGATGGGTTAATTTTGAAATAGCCCTGCAGAGTTGCTAGTAGCCTTTTTTTGGGGGGGAAACATCAGGTTGCCTTACATCCCCCTCCTCAAATGCTAGTTCCAAGGGGTCATTTCAAGCCAGGAAAATGGCACAAGAGCAAAGAATTAAGTTTGTTCTCCCCAATCTACATTACAAGCTTGCAACAAATCCCCCCTTGGAGCTTCAGCCCAGAACTTCCAGCTTGAACTGGTACATTGTCAATTTGTCAGTGTATCAGTTTGGCACACTGGCACAGTCCACATGTTGCTACACACGGTTCACACAGTCTGGGTGTGAGAATAGCTTCTATTTAGCATAATAGTTCCACTTTTTGACAGGCTTCCCAGAGCTAATACATCTTTAGATTTAACAAGAGACTAGTACATTCTGGTATTAGAGAAAGTTCAGAAAAGCACCAGAGTTGGGTTATGTGTGTGTGAGGGAAAAGTAGATGCTTATTTGGGGATTCATTAATATCTGGATACTCAAACTAAAGATGCACAGGGAATACACAGGTTGAGGCGGCGGACATTCAACCATCTCGGCCTCCCTTGCCCACAGTAATTTATTATCTAACATCCTGCAGGAGGCACTATGAACGGCTCTGGAGTTGTTGTTGTTTTAGTTGCCATCTTGTTCTGATTTTTTTTAATTTGACTTTGATTATATGTTTATTCCTATTTTATTTTTATATTTTATATGTTATGAGCCGCCCTGAGCCCACTTGTGGGATAGGGTGGGATATAAGTCTAATCAAATAAATAAATAAATAAATAAATATATGTACAACTTAAAAAAATAGCCATGGGGTCCTGCATTTTGAGTAGAGCAACAGTAGGACGGGACAGAAGGATGTTTTACCCATTTCTTTCTACACTGATTTGCTCTCCTGTCAGTGATTCCTAATTTTTTTTACATCAAAATGAAAGCAGTTGGAGGAACAATTTTTAGCAAATAAACAGCAGAAGGGGAAAGATTAATCAATATCCTAGATCTCTTCCAGTCTTGACTTAAGCCTCTGAGTCTGTTTTTCAGTTTTAAAAAAACAAAAAGAAGAAACATACAGCTTTGTATAGTGCAGTATTGCTATCCCCTTGGCTGTTCCCACCACTGCTCAGCTGGGCAGTGAGAGAGAAATGGGGGGCAATCACGAGTGCCAGTGACACAATGATGTCATTTCCAGAGCAACTATTGATTTTGAATGAATGCTAGGGTGTCAACAGTAACATCAGTGCATCACTCATGGGGAGAATCCCCCACCATTGAATCTTGTGCTAGTATTTATTTATTTATTTATTTTTGCCTTGAAATCCCTGCTGGGGTTTTCAGTGCAACAGATATTCAGAGATGGTTTGCCATTGCCTGCTCTGTATCATGACCTTGGTATTCCTTGATGGTCTTCCATCCAGGGGTCATTTGGGGGGGGGGACGCGGGGGGACGCCATCCCCCCGGGTGAGGTGCGGGAGGGCGGGGCCTGGAGCTCCCTGCTGGTGCCCGCTGGAGGTCGCCGCCGGCTGTGGGGAGGACACACTTCCGGTGATGTCAGGGGGTGTGGCATATGCTAATGAGTTATGCTAATGAGTCCCCCTAGCTCTTTTTCTACGAAATGACCCCTGCGTTCCATCCAAATACTGACCAAAGCTGACCCTGTTTAGCTTCCAAGATCTGGTAACATTGGGCTAAGTTGGGCTATACACTGTGCAATATTTCACATAGAGATCGCCAGTTGAATATTGCTGTTTGGAATTTCA
The DNA here is from genome assembly GCF_001447785.1 of Gekko japonicus. Taxonomy (NCBI): domain Eukaryota; kingdom Metazoa; phylum Chordata; class Lepidosauria; order Squamata; family Gekkonidae; genus Gekko; species Gekko japonicus. Next base: position 756,989 of record NW_015162485.1, on the reverse strand, counting down.
TTGTTATACTGAAAGTTGTTTGCATAAAGCAGTGCCTTTGCGTAAGCTAAAATTTCTGTAAGATAATTTAATTTTGTCTTTTGTTAAAACTCAGTAAGTTGTTAATAATAAAAAAGTTACAATATTTAAGGAGTACAGTTGAGACGTTAACAGTGGTAGAAAGTAGGCCTATCAGATCTGTGGGTGGTAACTTTAATATGGCATGACATTTATTGGATCAAGTAGAACATTTTCCCTATTTGTAACTATTTTATTTCTAGTTTAGCGCTATGATTTCAGATCTCCCCTTGTACTTTATGTCCTGTATTAGAGTACCAGCATCTATTGTTTGCTTTTGTTCCTTGACAACATAATTGTTTTAGTAAACGGCATGAGCAATTAAGTGTTCAGCATTATAAAAACAAAAGCTTTCAAGTGTTAAAAGGGGAGCATAGGGCCAGTTTGTTTCATGCTTTGACAAATAAAGGAATTAAGGCCACATTTTGCATACCCACATAAAATTGGTAGCAGGCAGGTTCTGATGTTATATAAGAGGTGACATAGGATATATGAGTGACTGTTCGTCCTTTTGAGTAACATGTGAAACGAGAATTCATACTCTTTTCCTTTTGAGAGATAAGTAAGTTCCAAGCACATGGCAATCATGTTCCTTGCCACTGAATAGATGAATAAGCTCTGCCTTCAGACATTACATAGGACGTGATGCAAAGATGTGAGAGCTGCTCATATATTCTGCTGTTGTCACTTCCTTGTAACATGTGAAGCCACTGTGATTTATCAACCGGCAGAAGGGAATGACAGTGTGACCCGGATAAGGGCATAGAATTGATCTCAACCATCATATAAAAGATCTACATGTTTTAAATCATTGTGATGCTGAAACTGGGATGGCCAACATATTGGAGGCCTGCCCTAGACATTTTAAAAACTAGCATTGGCATTGTCACTAACAACACCTGCTCTGAGCCTATTCTCAGATTTTTAGTACCTAGCTTCAGATCAGACTTGAATATTACCAATTCACACATGTTCCATGTTTACGGAAAAAAGCATGTGTTTCACATCCACAACATTGTAAAGTGTGAACGGAATCCTTAAACATTTGTTTGGACAACTCATTGGAGTTTGTAATTTTTTTAAAAAAAGAAAAGTGTTTAGGTCCCAATCCAATACATTCAGGATTGAGTCCAGTTGAATTCTTTGGGATTTACTGTTACAGAATTGGGTCTGTTAGTCTGCTGAGTTATGGTTCTTCTTAAATTATTTTTTAAAGATTAAGTTGCTGCACTCGTTTATTTACTTTGTTTTTGTCTGGGTATGGTAGGTAAGGGAGGTCATTCTCTTTTGACAGAGCAATTGCTTTTTGTCCAACCATAGGAAAATATTTTAACATGAAAATATTTTTTATTAAGCAAGTCATCCATACTGCACCGTAGGCTGTTTGAGTATAACAGTATGTTACAGTCTGCAAAGTTAATGCAGTTAATATTCAACTGAACTGTTGGGGGGGGGGTGCTAATCCCTTAGGCAGGCTTAGCAGGAAAGGGCAAACATATTTATAGCACTTTGAATCAGACTGCAGCAAGTGAACAACAGTATGTGTTATGCCATCAAATGTACAATTTCAGCAAAGAGTGCAAAACCAGCTTTTAATAGTGCTTAAATTGTGGAGGCATCCCATCTCTAACAGAATAGAAAAAGGCTCCTGGTTCAGTTGAAAACACACTGGTTAAAGTGGGTTGATCCAAAAGGTCTTGAGCTTCTTTGTCTTTAGTGATAAATCTCTTTGTAAATTGCAGGGTTTATGGGCTGCTTAATTAGAAGCTAACTATATCTTAAATCTCTGCCACTTTTATTATTCCCTAATAGTATTTCAGTGGATTTTGGAATGTATTTGAGGAGGCTTTAGATGTAAATGTATTTTTAAAATGTGGTTTGTTGGTTCTAAGACAGAATGAAAGCCATAGGGAAATATTGGTTGTCAACATTAGACCCTGAGGGGAGTGTTTTGTGGTTGGGGAAGTTCCCCATAAGTCAGTGCTGTCCACACATAACAACATGATGTAGGGATTTTACTGTACCATTAGCAGAATAAAAGAGGGCTTTGGCATTTTGGGGGAAATAATTTATTTTCATATTTTGTATTTGTAACAAAATATTCCTTGAGTTGGAAAAAAATATATTCTAAATCTCAATCTTGTTGGGTATGATATTGAGCCATTAGAATTTTTGTTTTACTGTGACTGCTACAAAAATTGTTTTCTTATAACAACAACAAAAAATCAATGTGCATTTATGAGCTAATATTCTGTGAAGTTATGTTCATCAGTAGAAAGGAAGCAGTTGGGTTTGATAGGACCATGGGATCTCTTATCTTGATCTCTTATGGGATCTCTTATCTTTCAGAGACAAGGAAATTCTTATGGCCCTTTGATTATTAGGGCAACTCCACTATAGACTGGACTCATCCTATATATATAAAAGGCAAGCCATGCTGGTCACAACTCACCTATTTTCCCATTGGCCACTGGGGAAGCTGCCTTGGTGTTATATTGGCCCGTCCCGCCAACTCCTCCATTCTTACACTCCCACTTTTGATGTGTTGCACCTTAGGAGTTGTAGTTCTCATCTGGCCTTACTGCAAACATAGCAAAGGGAATTACAACTACAACTGCCAAACTGGGAGTCCCAAGAGGCTGTGGGACATTAACAGGGAGTCAGTTAAACTGTTAATCAGTTAAAGTGTTAAACAGGAAGCCGCTTTGGAACTGAAAAGGGGCTGGGGGAAATGGAAGGCCTGAACATCTCTTTGAATTACAATTGATCTCCAGACTACAGAGATCAATCCCCATGGAGAAAACGGTTGCTTTGAAGGGTGAGCTCTATGGTATTATACCTCACTGAAGTCCGTCTACAAACCTGGCCCTCCCCTTAGTATCGCCAACTTCCAGGCAGCACCTGGAGATCATCAAGATCAGTTCTCCTGGAGAAAATGGCTGCTTTGGGCAGTGGACTTGAAGGCATTATACCCTGCTGAGGTCCGTCCCCATCCCAAAGCCAGCTCTACCTAGACTCTACCCCTCAAATCTACAGGTATTTCTCAACCCAGAGTTGGCAACCCTGTAACTGGCTATGGAACTGCTTTCCTGACCCTTGAAACCCAGAAAACATGACATGTGGCTCTCCTCCCATACTACCCACTTGGGGCTGCAAAATGACTGAGATAGCCCTGCCTTATAAGCTAAGCAGAAGGAAATAAACATAGCTCACCTCCCTCTATTTTCCCCTTCCTTCCGCCATTCTACCAGCCACAGCCATGACACTTACCTGGAGTTTCTTTCTAAAGCCCATGATCAAATCAGTCAATCCTAAAAGAAATCAATCCTGACTGTTCCCTGGAAGGCCAGATACTGAAGCTGAAGCTCAGATACTTTGGTCACCAAATAAGAAGGGAGCACTCACTGGAGAAGATCCTGATACTGGGAAAGATAGAAGGTCAAAGAAGAAGGGAATGACAGACAGTGTCATAGGTGCAACGAACATGAAATTGAGCAAACTTCAGAGGACAGCAGAAGACAGGAGGGCCTGGCCTGATGTGGTCCATGGGGTCACGAAGAGTCAGACTCGGCGACTGAACAAGGATGACACTGCCAGTCAATTTTTTTCTTTTTCTTTTTTTTGTAATAAGACAATTTCTGCAGTATTTTGCCATTTGAGATTATAACTATAAAACAACTGTAGTGGACCATGGCTATGGCTTTAGTGACTTTGTGGGCAGATGGTTCTTTCCCCAGCTTCTCCACTTAAAGGTTCTCAGGTGCAAGTGTTAGGAGACTTCCCCAAGCCAATGGTAAATTGCTGCTGGCTGGATTGTCTGATGTAGCATAAAATGAATGCATGTATATGTGGGGTTCCCAAAGGGCAAAGTGATACTTTCTGGGGTATATTGAGTATAATATGAGTTAATGATTAAAATCTCTTAGGCCCCGTTCACATGGAGGATTTGCTGCGCTAAAGGCACGAATGTCAGGCAGATTTTTGGGGTGCGATCACACTGCAACATCTGGGAAGCATAGCGCACCCATGGACAACCCGTGGCGTCCTGCCGAAGATGCACAGTAAAAAACTACCTCGGAGAGTACACTAGTATCCGGGAAATGCGGGGCAGGGGCGGGCGTCTGATCACGGGAGCGCTAGTATCCCATGGCATCCAGCGCCTGTCCACGTCCCATCGCAAACCAGATGTTTTTCATAAGCGCATGCGCACAAACACGAAATGCTTGCCATGCTGCTTTTTTGACACACTCCAGCATCGCCATGTGATCGCTAGCTAACAGCCTAAGTTTGAAGACTCAGGGGACCGTGTGATCGGGCTACCGCGCTTTACTTTGCTCCAGGGCAAACAGCCACGCCTCCCCCCCCCCCGTTATCTGGCCCGTGTGACCGGGGCCTTAGCTTACTATGCTGGTACTATTGCTGGGTGTTACAACAGAACAAGTGGAGACCTGTGAGGAAACTGTGGCTGCCTCCTCCATTTGCTCCCAGTCTTCTTCATGTCCACTCCCACTTGCTCACCTCCTCTCTCTGACAGGGGTTTGGGCAGCAAGTAGGGAAAGAAGCCACATTCTCCCAGCTGTTGCTTCTTATTCCCCTTCTCTCGTCCTGCTTTGGTATGTGCTCTGGGCAACCAAACAAACTGCAGCAGTGCCACCTCCTCCTTCTCCCAGCCACCACCACAGCTGTTAGAGGAAGGAGCCTTTTTGCCATCCAGCTTCATTTATGCTGGGCAGCAGTGGCACCAGCACCAGCAATCCATATCCTGTCTTCCTGCCCCTGGTCCTTGCCTGCCCTGTCTCCCTGTTCATGCCCCCTTTTTCATCAGCTGCCATTACCTCCACTTGCCACAGCTTTCTGAGAGCTGTTTTCTTTATGTCACATGCTCCTGTGCAGCAACACTTTGCTTTTGGGGGGGAGGGGTTACCCCTGCCCCCATTGTTCCTGTTTTTAGTTTTTCTGTAAACCTGGGGCTCCCCAACATTTGTAGAGAAATCTCTCTTCTTTCTTCATGATCCCATTCATGTAGAGATTTAAGTATGTGCAGAAGGAACTATCTTGAGAGTTAGATTTATTGACAAGCAGGGTCTTCTGGGCAGGGGAGAGATCTCAGTTTTTTCTGTCCCTTCCATGAAAGCCTCCATAGCTATTTCCTGTTTACTTCCCTACTTTCTTCCCACCAACAAATCTACCTTTTTTCTGTCTCCCATCTTCAGCTATATTTATTCTTTATTTTCTTCATTTATGTAGGTTAGGTTGAGAATGTGTGACTGGCCCAAAGTCACCCAGCAAGTATCTATGATTGAGTGGGGATTCAAACCTGGGTCTCCAGGATCTTAATCTGACACTGTAACCATTATATCACATTGGCTTTCATGGGACAGCTGCTGTTGAACAGCAGCAAGCAGTCAGGCTGGGGTGAGTCATGCAAGTTGCATGATATCAAGCCACCCAGTAGTTGCTGTGAGGTCTGGCCCTCATGAGGATATCCTCAAAGGCCAAAACAGCCCTGGAAAGTTCCATGCCCGTCCCCCTGCCTTTTACAGACAAAAACCAAGGCTTGAAGACTGGTAATATTGGCAAGCTCCATAACAGCCACAGAGATGTCATTCTTTCTTTACAGCTACAGGCACTGCTTCTATTAGAAGAAGAAGAGATTAGATTTATACCCTGCCCTTCACTACCTGAAGGAGTCTCAGAGCAGTTTACAATCTCCTTTCCCTTCCCCTCCCCACAACAGACACCCTGTGAGGTAGGTGGGGCTGAGAGAGCTCTTTTGAAAAGTGCTCTTGAGAGAACAGCTTTGAAAGAACTTGTGACTGACCCAAGGTCACACCAACAGCTGTGTGTAGAGGAGTGAAGAATCAAGCCCGGTTCTCCCAGATTAGAGTCCATGCTCTTAACCACTACACCAGACTGGCTCTCAATATTATTGTTGTTGTTGTTGCTGCAGGGGGCGGTGTTAAGCCCTGAATTTTATTTTATGTTTAGATTTCAGATTTTTCTGCAAACCTGAGGCGTTTCTCCGGTTCCTACAAAGAGCTTTCTTGTCTGTTCATGGATGCGGTCTCCAAATTTTAAGTATGCACAGATTTGGCCACATGCAGAATTCGATATATTGATATGATATGTTCTGCAGTAGTGCCTAATGAAGAGTAACTACTAAGAAGGCTAAAGTCCCCATATTAATTTGTTGTTAGGGTTGCCAACCTCCAGGTGGCACCTGGAGATCTCCAGCTATTACATATTATCTCCAGACTACAGGGATCAGCTCCCCTGGCGAAAATGGCTGCTTTGGAGGGTGGACTCTATGGCATTGTACCCTGCTGAGGTCCCTCCCTTGCCCAAACCTCATCCACCCCAGGTTCCACCCCCCAAATCTCCAGGTATTTCCCAACTCAGAGATGGCAACCCTATTTGCTGTACCTATTAGAGATGTAAAATTTCCGGAAATTTTGAAGCTCAGAAAAAAAAACCTGGTTTTTTTCCTGTTTTTTTCGGGGGGAAAACGGAAATTTTCGGAAAAATTGAAAAAAAATGCTACATTAGCAATTCTTTTGTCTTTTCGAGATTGAAAGTCATTCTGTTACTTTAGGAATATAAAATATGACTATGGACATTTTTACGTGGCATGAAATTATCACAACTAGCATATTAAAAATATAGTGTATCCAAACAGTTATTACAAACAGAATACCCGCCCACATGCAAAAACAAAACTGAAACCTTTTTCTTTTCTTGTGACAATAGCACCTCCTAAAGGAAGAAATGCATTTTGTTCTTGCATTGGAGAGTTCAGTTTGTAACCTAGGACTTGCTTGTCCTCAGTGCACAGTGCACAACAACAACAACATATACATTGTAGCAGCTTGCAGTCTGAAAATGCTGGGTTATTTTGGTAATACTTTCCAAAAGTGATTTGTTGAACTTTTAAGTTCTCAGAGAAAAGTCTAGTTTGATAATTACTATAGGACAGGATAAAACAAGCATTCACTCTTCCTGTTTTTGTGGAATGCTTTTGGCAGGGCTCAGGCCAACATGAAAACTCGCCATCATCATAAAATTTAGGACAGCTGGGATGCTTTGCAGTGAGGACTTTTGGCTCCACAGTTCAAATAATCACAATAGCAGCTCAATTTAGCCTTTGGCTGGATAGGTTTGGCAGGGCGCAATGAAAAATAATTATTTCATGGCCTGCTTATTTCTCCCTTCAAAAAAAGAAAACTTTCTGACCTAGTCTGGATTATATAACTATAGTACAATGTATAGGGATGAAGAACAGTGCAGCGCCCCCTGTTTAGAAAACATTTCTTTTAGCCTTCCATCATTAACTAATTTTTTAGAAGTCTCTTTCTGAGATACAAATATGGACCAATGGTCAGAAATTGAATCCTGGGCAGACTTGGCAAAGGTTTTTCTGTCCATGAGCCAGGATCTCCCTTGTCAAAGTACTATCATTTAATGTGCAGCATTGTTACTAGGACGGTACAACGAGCGCCACCAATAGGAATAGATTATTTTCCTTGTAGTTTTATGTTTATTCCATTTAATGGCCTGACAGCACCAATTTTTTTTTTACTTTTTTGCTGTCTATTTTTACCAGAATATATGGTTGGGCCAATCAAACTGAAAGCAGGAGAGGGAACTTTGGTATGTGCAATCTGACATGCAGTGATAGCAAACCACATGGAATTCCCTCTTCTAGGTTGAAAGGGACAGGAGCTCTGGACTGCCATTCCTTCTTAACGTTTGATTATGATACTGGAGTAACCGTGTAATACTTTCTTTGTTATCATCAGCAAGATATAATATGAAGTTCAGAAAATTAGGGGTGACAGCCAGCACAGCCAGCACAACAAGCACAATGCTTACCAGGCAGGGAGTCTCACTTACAATGGCATGACATTGCTGATGACATGACGACATCACTTCTGGCATGACCCAGAGGTGACATCATTGTGGCACTGGTGACACTCCAGCATTCACCCAGAAGAACTGTATGGTTTAACTGTCAAGTTTGGTAGAGGCATCACTTCCAGGTTATGGTGGAAATCAGGGCTATTTTTGGGCAGGAACGCACAGGAGCGGAGTTCCGGCTGGCTCCCAAGTTGGCCACGCCCAGCAGGAACTCATTAGCATAATAGGCCACACCCAACAGCAGGAACTCATTAGCATTGTCTACATTAGGGGTGTGTGGCCTAACATGCAAAGGAGTTCCTGCTACAAAAAAAGTCCTGGGTTTTGACAACAAACAAGGTAAACAGAATAACAAGCAAAAGGTGGGTGTGGCTGGATAACCACACTTCTGGTAACATGGGAGTGCGTCCTAATGAGCGGTGCTGTCAGGGGTGTGGCCCAATATGCTAATGAGTTTCTGGTGTTGGGTGTGGCCCATTATGCTAATGAGTTCCTACTAGGCTTTTTCTACAAAAAGAGCCCTGGTGGAAATGATATCACTGCAGTAGCTTGATGCCAGCCCCACCCCCCTGCAATTTCTCTGACTATTTCCTCATGCCACTCAGGTGGGTGGCAGCAAACAACCCCAGTGGGGGGTGGAAGGTCTCCCTGCAGGGAATAGTCTGAATGCACATGATACTGGACACTGCTGATCAGGTCTCAGCCTGTTCATGCCTTAATAGGATCTCTCCAATGTAAACCATTCTGAGCTATTTAAAAGGATAGGACTGAAATAACAATTGTTTTTCTTGTTGTCCTACAAAGAGCTAGAGAATTCAGGCTTCACAAATCATTTTAGGGTAAGAACAAACAATGACCTATTGAGCTGAACCATAGAGCACTGGGTAGGCAATGGTGCTCTTATTTTGCCTCTTGCTCTGAAACAATGACAGGGAAATGTTACATTATTTTCTCTCTCCATAGTTTGTTCCTGCAATATTGAGAAGATTTCACTACCTTCTCCCCTTGTTCTTTTGTTTTTTCATCCTGAAGAACTGCCTGAAGTATCTGGACTGCACATGTAAAAATCATGTCGTCTCTATTGTGATAATCTGGATTATTAGAAAATGGCACTTCTGCTCAATGTGTCATTTTAAAAAAATCAGTAGTCACGTCATGCATTAGGATGAATTTCTAAATGTAAATGAGTTTCTTGCAGTAATTTATTTACATTTGTTTTCAGCACAACAAATGAGACATCACGTAGCTCCATAATTTCCCATGACCGAGTTACCAGCATGCAGTGTGTAATTTACCATACTTTCAGATACCTATCAGAAGGTTCTTGCAGCAGTACTCAGTGCATTTTTTTCAAGAATCCCTTAGCTCACTCATCCCCATCTGTTTTATATGTATGCTGAAACAAAAGTAGACTTTTTTTGTTCTTACTGACCTTTTACAGTAAAGCCCCATGCAGAGTTATTTCAGTACAGATCCATTGAAGCCAAAGGGTTTAGGTTTGTATCCTATGACTTCAATATGTGTGCTTCTCTTCATCCATTGCAAAGGCACTCCTCAAGTGTGGAGTTTGCTTCAATTGGAGTTAGGCACTTCTGCTTGCATGTGATCGATGTTTTTCAGAAAGTCCCAAGGTGACTAGTCCAGGAGAAATGAAGTCTGCAGCAGAGACCACCTCTGCAACAGGCAGAAAGATGTGCATGCTGAGCAAAGGTATAGGATACAAGTCTTAGACTGCAGTAACTCTACATAGGCCCCGGTCACACGAGAGGTTTTGGGCTGGGAGAGGGACGGATCGGGGGCGCAGCAAATGGGCGCAATCCCACAGCAACATCTGGGAAGCGTGGCACGCCCGTCCCCGATCCGGCCCTTCCACCCAAAACCCCGCATCAAAAATAAACCACCTACCTAGGTGGTTCTTCGGGAAAGGGCGCATCAAGGCCGGCCGTGGGATCGCCGGTGCGTCCTTCCGCCGGCTCATCCCCGGCTCCTGGCCGAACTGCGCATGCTCAGACATGCGCAGTTCGGCAGCCTCCCCCTCCCGACTGTCACTTTCTCCCCGGCATCTGATCGTGCCGGGGAGCAACGGCGCCGCGGCTCAGGGGGGATCCGTGGGATCCCGCCGCGGCGTCTCTATTTTGGTGCGGCTTTTAAAAGCCGCACTTTGCCCGGTTTTTTTCCTGCCGTGTGGCAGGGACCATAGAATTGCACTGTCAGTTACTGACACAACCAGTAAGTTCCAGTCATTTTTATGGGTGTTATGGGTTTTTTTCTGTTGTATCAACCAGAGTGAATCTGGAGGTTTGAATGGGTACTGCCATAAAGTACATCCATTGTAGGATAAGGGTTAGGGTAGGACCAAAAGTATTTAACACATGAGTGAACTTACAGATTGTGCCTCAAAGTTAAAGCCACCAGTGAAACCTAGGATTGACACTGGTAATACAAAAAAGCCCAAGAAATTTTAGTCTAAGCCTACAACCTTTCCAATTCTCCTTTGGGCTAGCTTTAAAAAAAAACCTTGCCGGAGTGGTACCAAAGAACGTAAGAGTTCCTTTTCATATTTGAGCTGCATTTAGCATAAGACACACAGCATGTTCTTCACAGATCAACTAGGTGAGATGTGTGGCTCTGGACCTGATTTGCACTACCTGAAACATCCAAGAACTATCATTCCAAAGTGCTATGGGGCTGGATTCTGCTTGCATATGCAGCAAGGGGCAGGAGCGGCTTCAGCCTTCCCTACTGTGCTGTTTTCCTAAGCCTTTCTGTGCAGCTCCATGTGTTCTGGCTGCTCATAGACAGAATCACGTTACTTATGAAAAAAGGTTAAAGCGCTTGGGGCTCTTTATCTTGGAGAAACGACGGCTGAGGGGTGACATGATCGAGGTTTATAAGTTTATGCATGGGATAGAGCAGGTAGAGAAAGAGGTACTTTTCTCCCTTTCTCACGATACAAGAACTCGTGTGCACTCCATGAAATTGCTGAGCGGTCAAGTTAGAACAGATAAAAGGAAGTATTTCTTCACCCAAAGAGTAATTAACACATTGAATTCACTGCCACAGGAGGTGATGGCGGCTACAAGCATGGACGGCTTCAAGAGGGAATTAGATAAGCATATGGAACAGAAGTCCATTGGTGGCTATTAGCCACCTTTACCTTTAGATAGGGACTCCGGGGCAAGTGATGCTGTGTATTCTTGGTGCTTAGAGGGGGTCAACAGTGGAAGGGCTCCTAGTATCCTGGCCCCACTGGTGGACCTCCAGATGGCATATGGTATTTTTGGCCACTGTGTGACAGAGTGTTGGACTGGATGGGCCATTGGCCCGATCCAACATTGGTTTCTCTTATGTTCTTATGTAGTCCAGACTCGTGGGGCTCGGGAACTTTAATTCCCAGATGTTATGTGTGTCAGGTTGGGGCACTCCCAACCTGATTCAGGTCACCCATATTGTAATTCTGGCAGCTTACTTATCGCTGTTAGAGATCCCATCCCACCGCAAGGCTTCCTCTATGGCTAGATGGAATATACTTCCCTCTGCAGTAGTGGAGAGCCATTATAGAAAGATCCCAGTAGCAGAGAGGGTTTGCCCGTGTGGAGCGGGGGAAGGTGGAGACAAACAAGCATATTTTGCTTTACTGCTGTTTCTACCAGGAAATTCACACAAAGATTATTGCACCCTTGCTTGGGAGGTTTTCCGCCTGCTCTGAATCTGAAATTACGAGGAAGTTCCTTTTAGACACAAATCCTCAGTTCACACTCCCTTGTGCCAGATTTCTTGCAGCGTCATACAGAATTTGCAGGGAATTAACATAGAATGTAGCTGAACTATAAAATGTAGATGCTTTGTTCAATCTGTTCTGTGATTTTAAGAATGCATAGGCCATTCAGTAATTTTAATATTGTATATTTCCTAAAATTCATAAGACTCATGTACATTGCTGTAACTGATATTGTGCTGGTCACAAACTGTATTAATAAATTTGATTTAGTCACACATATTGTTTACTTGAGGCAGCTTTTAGATGACTGAGGCTTACATCTCCTTCTGTTCTAAGAGTAGGTTCCTATACCAGTCTGGATTTTGAAGAACACTTTGCAGAGCAGTGTGGCTGACATTCTTCATGTGCTCCAGCAGTAGGATGGGACCAAAAATAGGGATATCAGAATGAACATGTTAAGCTAGGGTTGCCAGATCCCCTTACTGCTCTGGTGGGGGTATTTGGGGGGCATTCTGGGGGTGGGCAGGGATGTTACATGACATCCAATGCAATGACATCACCCAGAAGGGATGTCATTGCGTTGAGGATGTTGCATGGGGGATGCTCTGTTTTTTGGGCAAACTCTATGTTAAAATTGGACAAGCCATAGAGTTTGCTTAAAACCTAGAGCGTCCCCCACACAACATCCCAACATGATGACATCACTTCCAGGTAACATCATTGCATAGGGGCTGTCACACGGTGATGTCTCTGTTTAGGGGGAAGGTTTCTCATATCGGCCAACTGGTCTGTAGTGGGGAGAAGCCCCCAAAAGTGGGGAATCTCCCACTGGAAACTGGGGCCTGGAAACCCTATGTTAAGCTACTGACTCTGGATTGGCCCCTTTGAAGTGTGGAAGCCACGATTCCTGTTCAGGAGGACTTTATAACAATGCAGGGTCTGTAAGATTGAGCCACTGAAAATATATACAGTAAATTTTCAGCGCTGACTTTCTGATTCAAACCTCTTCCTCTTCTTTTTAGTTGTCCTGCCTGCCAAGCTGCTGAATGCCAGTAGGGATTTTTTTAAAAAAATGTATGCTGCACCAACAGTACACTGTGACTTCCAAGTAGGTGCTGGAAGTGACGTCACATCACCAACATGATGCTGAGGCAACACTCTTAAGATTTGGGCAAAACTCTGCAGATGCACCATAGAGTTTTGACCAAATCCTAGAGTGTAGCCACAGTGTCACACCAGTGACATGATGTCACTTACAAGTATGCAACCAAAGTATGTCACTATTTCCCCCATTCCTGTGTCTTACATACACTGGTTGCCAGCCATCACCTAGCAATCCTATGACTGAGGAATGCGTACATCTATAGTTGTAAAAGCTTAACAATAATACTTTGTATTAAATAAAATGTTTGGCTTATTCTTGCTGTTTCTGTTATTTTTTCTTCCTACTTCTACCTTTTTGTTTTCCTAATATTAATGTTTATAATTTCATTGGTGTTTTAATCATTGATACATATAATCTACTTAGTTAAGGATGGGGGGTGGGGGAGATGGAGTACATATAAGGGAAATCAGGAAAGGGGCTGAAGGAAGACGGAAAGGTATGAGGAATGCCAGGGGTAACCTATAGGATGTTTTTAAAAATCACTGTAAGTTTTATATTTCAAGCAAAGTTCAAGCAAAGTACTTTTGGTAAATAATAAACATGAACTGTAGATAATGCTCAGATAATATTAGTTCAGATTCTGAGCAATTGGTTTTGGGCTCCTGGCCTTTGCTTAGTAATGCAAGCATCCATCCCTCTTCATGCTAGGGGCCAGTATATCTTCAAATTATTTACAGATCTGCAGTTAAATTGCAGAAACTCCAAAGACAAGGGAGTGCTCTGAGCAAATTATTATTTCACATTCTCTTTGAGTATACTTTTATAGTGTCCTGCATGTTTGAACAGGATTTTAAAAGAGCTGTACAAATCTTATTCTGAGACGGAGAAGGGAATCATCTTCCTTTTTTCCCTTTTCCACAAGTATTGGTTTATTTTAAAAAAAATATCTTGGAGGGTTCATCTGCTTAGTGTTAAAGAATGTTTTCTGCTCATGGGGCTTATGTTCATACTTGAAATCATATTTGGGTGAGGTTAGCATGCGTCTCTCAAGGACAGCCCACGTCAAGGCAGGCTGTTTTCTCTTGAAACCTCATTCTGTATTGCCCCTGATTTGAAAAAAAAAGGATCAATTCATTCAAATATTCAGAACAAGGAAGCGCAGAGTTTTTGTTCATTTAATTTTCAGAGCAAAAACAGTACTTTTTGGGTGTTCAAAAATATATTCCCCAAACCTCTTAATTAATGAGTGGGGCGGTCATAGCCAATGCGCAAAAGGAGCAGCTGCCCTAGGCCGCAAGCTGTGGGATGCCTGACTGCACATGCACCCCTGACAGAGGGGGAAAAGAAGAAAAAGAGCAGGCTTCTGGCACTGCCACTCACACCTGTCCCATCCAGGACTTGGGCTGCCCACTCACAGCAGCAATCACTCACACCCTCCCCATCTGGAGTTCAGGCAGTCAGCTCAGCAGTGAATGTTTGTGCCCATTCTCTGAGAGTTGGGCAGCCAGCTTCCGGCGATGGCCTACACATGTCTCACACAAGGTGGGAACCACACTTTGCTTGGCCCAAGCAGGAGTGCTGGCAGAGGATGCTGGGAGTTATTTTGGGGCTCCATCCTGGACTTTTGCCCAGGGTCCTAGAATCACTAAGACCACCCCTGTTCATTGTTTGAAGGTGATAGTTGCAATTGCTCACTTATCAGCTGATTGGGTGAATTTTTTCTCCTAAGGCTAGTCCTTTCTTCTCCTGCAGGGAGTGTTCCATTGAACAGGGGTCATGTAATGCTCATCAGGATATCATGGGGCTGTGTAGTCTATAGGATTTGGCTGCAAGCTGACATCAGACTGAGGACAATGCTTTCTGGATAAGTCACATAGGTGATCAGTCCAATTAAGAAAAGGATAGGTGAAAGGGTGACATGACTGAGGGAAAATCAAAAGCCATTGAAAGCTATGCTTGCTAAGTATCCCTTTCACAGCAATTCATTAAAAAATCACTGTTGGGGGAAGATGCCATTTGAGAATGACAAAAATATTGATAAAATTTTCTTTTCCTTTTTGCCCCTCTTCCTTTTTGCAAAGAAGGAAAAAATCATTGGGCTTTTAATACAGAAACTGTTAGGATTCCCATGTTTTTTTCTGAATCTGTGCATCTTAACATGCCTCTTGTATCTAGAAACATAGCTTTGATCGTTTCTGTGAGATCACATGGAATTTTTTTTTAATTTTGGATTGTCCTAAACCAGCCAATAATACTTCTCTTGAATGGAAGTGGGTGTGTATGTGTATGAGATAAAGAAGAGCTCCCCACCTACCCTTTTAGGATCTATCTGTCAGTATGAATTTGATGCTTGTGGAGAAAAGTAACCCAGAAGGTCTCTATGATAAAGCAGATGTTTTCAGTTGGGAATCCCACTTTGCCAAGAAAGCACAACTGTATTTGGATGCAATGGCTTTTTTTTTTATTTACATTATTTATAGCCTGCCTTTCTCACTGAGACTCAAGGTGGATTGCACAGTGTAAATCAATGCAATAAACAGAATGATACATCTAATAAGCCATGCAATTGGACTAGGAATTGCACACATTTGGAATGGAGCAGTTGTCTGAACAAACCACAGATAGGGCTATTTTTGGGCAGGAACGCACAGGAACGGAGTTCCGGCTGGCTTCAGCGTTGGCCACATCCACTACAGCCAAAACCTCTGAGTGCATGGCTACAAAGGGAAGGCCTGGAGAGCAAACAGAGGGAAGGCCTGGAGACCAAACCCCCCCCACACGACTCCGAGGTGGGCGGGCCAGGGGGGGCCCTGGAATGATTGGGGAGGCACTTAAATGCCTTCTCCGGCCTGCAGGGTGCCCAGGCAAGCCACAGGAAGGCATGGGGGTGTGACCTAATATGCTAATACATTTGTGCTGGTGGGTGTGGCCTGTTATACTAATGAGTTCCTGCTGGGCTTCTTCTACAAAAAAAGCCCTGACCACAGGTATTAAACGTGAGATGAAAACAGTGCTGAATGGAATGGAATGGAAACATGGTAACTTATTACTTGGCGGTGTTCAAGGGCAGGGGGGAAAGAAGAGATTGCAAACTTATATCAGTTTTACACCAGTAGTCTTCCCCCAAAGGTTCCTGGAAAGTGTCACTTGGTGACTGCAGTGAGCACTCTCAGACACTATAATCAGAGTTCTCTGGGAGGAGGGAATGTCTGTTTAAAGTAGTTTAGAGAAGAAGAAAGTTCTGTTGAGTTACAACCAATTTATGGCAACTCCATCCACAAGATGTTCTGCTCATCCATGATATGAGCAAAAGTAGCTCACCATTGCTTTTAGGGATGGGCACAAACCAAACCATGAAGCAAAATGTGGCCTATTCAGTTTGCTAAAGTTATTTAGAGACATACCTAAATTTCTTAAGTTTTGAAAATATTAAATTCCATCTTGCATATCACTCAATTTCTTTGTCTCCTGAATTTCAGTCCACATCTCACTTATTGCTAGAGTCAACACTCCAGTAGTAACAAAAAATAAAACCTTTCATCATCTATTGATTTGCCGTCCAGAAAAAAATGACAATAGGCTATTTTTTGTCCAATTTCTCAATAACAAGGACCATTTATTGGTTTTTCAGTTTTACTGTATTGCACAAGAATGTATTTTACTGCATTTTCTGAGAAAAGCAGTATCAGGATACACTGAGTTTTTTGCAAGCAAATTCTGAAATGCTATAGTCAAATGAAGAGCTATAAAGATACCTGCCATATTTGTAATAGTACCTTAATTCAAAATTAACTGCAGCCAACAAATGGACATCTGTTCAATTTTTTCTGTCCACCGTGATCTTCTAACAATAGATGAAAGGATGGGAGTTGGCTTTAGATGTGTGTTTACACAGTTGGTAAAGGGTATCTTTGTACAACCATATTGTGTGTGTTTTTTTTAAGAAGCTCTCCTGTAAAGTGACATAATTATGAACTTCTGGGGGGTGACTTTGTCATAGTTGCCTGGTTAGGAGCCTGAGGAAGAACAGCAAATTAATACAGCTATGTGAGGTTTTTGCTTAAATAGGCATGTCTTTCTAAGATATCCATTGGATTTATGCTCTTAACCACAAAGTTGTTTTGATTACAGTTTCTCTTGTTTGAACTGCAATGGGCCAGAAAAGGAGTGTGTGCTTTTGCTATTTAGGCACAATTTATGGCACAATTTATGGGGGCCAAAGGGAAGCCACTGCTCATTAGTAACTGTTGTGTT
The DNA here is from genome assembly GCF_001447785.1 of Gekko japonicus. Lineage (NCBI taxonomy): Eukaryota > Metazoa > Chordata > Lepidosauria > Squamata > Gekkonidae > Gekko > Gekko japonicus. Next base: position 739,938 of record NW_015162485.1, on the reverse strand, counting down.
GCTTCTGTTTTTGAAATATGAACAAAAATATATTGTACCCATTTTCTGATGATGAGTCCTTAGGCAATGTTTGTTTTTTTCCTGTTATGAGTTCATAATGTTTTCAGTCTTAACTATCATATGTGGATTTGCCTTTCATTAAGCATCTCTTCTTACCTCAAGAAAGGATACCAAGGAAGCATGCTTGATCCCCTTTTTAAATTCACTGACAAAAAAGGACTTTTTTGTTTTCCTAACAACCAAGTTTAATTCAGTCTTAACTCCAAAAACATTGCTGGTATTGAGAGATGGGTGGTGGCAGTGGTTCCATGGTAGAACTTAAGTTTCTAGCCAAAAGGTTCCAGGTTCAGTCCTTGGTGTCTTCAGTTAAAGGATCTCAGACTTATGTTGGGAAAGATATTTCTCTACCTGAAATATCCTCGGTAGCCGCTTCCAAGTCAGGCCCAACCAACAGACAAACCTAGGTGATTGCCTAGGGCACCACAATTTCAGGAACACCAAAAAGGTAAGAAGACTCTTCTCCATGTGCTTTCTTCTGGGGGCCAAAGGGAAGCCACTGCTCATTGGCCATCCTTCTTTCTTCCTCCTCCTACCCCTGCCCAAGTACTGGCTGTCTCTATCACCATTGCTCTGATGCTACCATGCAATAGTCTGGCAGGGAGAGCAATGTAGGGTGGGGTTGGAGCTGCCTGGACTGCTGCCTGTGACCACTGATTCTGGAGGCAGAATGGAGGCAGCCATGGAGCAAAACAACTGTTGAAGTGAGCAGGGGCCATGTGGCAGCAGCAGCAGCAGCTCCCAGTCCACTCCCACCTTACCTCAGGCCCAGCAAGAGATTGAGGAGGAGAGGGTGGCTTGAAGGGAAACATCAGCAACAAGTCTTCTAGAGCTGAGTAGCCACAGCCTGCAACCGTCTCTTAGCCCACCTTGCCCTCTTTGCCAGCCATGCCGAGTGACAGCACCTCTCCATCAACTGAAGAAGAATCATGTTCTGATAGGGCTCCCAACTGCCTGCTGGGACAGTTTTCCTGACAATGAGACCACCTTTCTGCTGGAGAAATTAGGGCCCTCAGGATGAAAATAGTATCTGTGTTGGGGAATTCACACATGCACAGCAGTTGGAGGGTAGACACTCTAGCTCATCTAGAGAAGGGATAGAAAGCCAGAGTCTCAGCACACATGTGCAATCACAGTCAGCAGCTGGCAGTGCGTGCCTGCACTCTCCACCCTCAATATCAGTAGGAATGAGAATAATTGCTGCTTGCTTCAGACAGTTCACGCAGCAAATTTGGCTCATCCTGCCCCGGCCACTTGTGGCTTCTGCTGGGGGCTGGGCTGATAAGAAGAAGAAGAGTTGGTTTTTATACCCTGCTTTTCTCTACCCTAAAGAGTCTCAAAGTGGCTTACAATTGCCTTGCCTTCCTCTCCCCACAACAGGCGCCTTGTGAGGTAGGTGGGGCTGAGAGAGTTCTGAGAGAATTGTGACTGGCCCAAGGTCACCCAGCAGGCTTCATGTGGAGGAGCGGGGAATCCAATCTGGTTCTCCTGGTTCAAGTCCGCCACTCTTAACCACTACATCATACTGACTCTCTTAGATCAACTCTGGCCACCCTCCATAGTAATATGCCTGCCTATGGCAGCAGAGCAAGGTAATGAAACTTGGGACCCTGCCCCTCCCACCACCACCTCTGGAAGTGCTGACTGGGGCCCAGGAGAGTCCACGCTCCCTTAGGGGACCCTGTATACTGCCAGAAATGCCACAATGAAAAAAAAAGGTCTGAATATAAAAGTAAGCAATAAATTCTGTGATCTAGCAGGCAGGGATCCCTCCCCCATATGTACTCTGTTAGTGGCAAATTCACTAATGCTGCTGTTGGGAGAGGGGCACAAGTCCCATCACTCTAGTACACAGAGTGGCCCTACTGATTCTGGACAGCCATACTGCCATAGTGGCTTGGAGGGACGTCTGGCATTAACTGGCTTCTGAAATCACTGTTATCTGCTGACTTTGGTCCTCTGTTGCTGCCATAATGGAATATCGAGGGCTTCTGAAGAGCTTATCTATTTTCATTTTTATACTATTCATTTTGAATGCTCAGAAAGTAAAACGTTTGTTCTAGATTTTTCAGTTTTATCTCAGTTGAAGGGGTGGGGGAGGGTTTACATAGTTTGCTAAGGCACCAGAAAACCTTGGGCCAGCCACTCTCTCCAGTGGGGAGAGATGGACCAATGGTATGACTCAAGATAAGGCAGCTTTATCTTATTTCACAGTTTATGCATCAGTGACTGAGAACCTGTGGTAACCAACCTACTGGTAAGGAAGGGTGTAACAACACAAGACTTGAGGAGCTGTATTGCTTGATCAAATCAAGGTTTATTTAGTCAAGCATCCCATTTTCAACACTGGCCAGTCAAATTCTCTGGCAGTCCACAAGCAGAGCATGAAGGAGATTATCCCCAGCAACTGGAGGTCAACAAGCTACCTCTGAACACAGTAGTTCCATTTAGTTTATGGTAGCAAACACCCATTGAGAGAAAGGGTTTTTTGTGTGTGTAAATTTGCCTTCTAATATTATAAGCTATCTAAGGATTGGACTTAGCTGCGTATTAAGGTAAGATAAATACTTTGTTGGTTTCCTAAATGTAATGCCAAGCTTTGGAGTTTTTGAGTCCTAGTGTTATGAGAAAATTGCATCTTATCAGCTAGGAGGTCAGGCAAAAACCTTTCTTTTTCCACTGAAGAAGGCAAACATCTAGTTTAGTTTTGCTTCCTTGTCCTATCATGTCTCCCATATGATCAAGCGGCTGTGTTTTTCTCAATAGATAAGAGCTGCACTTGCTCTATGTGCTGACCCTCCAAACTGTGCCAATAACTAAACTTGGAATATAGTGTTACCTTTAGTTTTATTTTAGGGTTCATTTTGCTGTGGCACAATAGAGTTTAAAAATTATTTATTGCAGTCTCCGCTAAATCGTCATGTAGTGGTAATACATGGTTGGCAGACTGCAGATGGCCTCATTGCTGTGGGTCTGAAAGGACTGATTTGGTGCATTGTTCTGTGTAGTGAAAACTAACAGAAATACAGAAGACACTGTCCTATCAAGGTTCTTGATTCCACTCCTAATTTTATTTATTTATTTATTTGATTCTGCCATTGCATTCAAGACAGTTTACAATTCAAAATAATAACCGCAATATGATATGCTCAACACAAAAGGAAACAGAAAGGAAAGAGGAAAGAAATTTTTGCACTCACTCTAACCACTGCAGGAGGTACTAAGGTTGCCAACCCCCCGGTTTGCCAGGGGTCCCCCGTTTTGGGAAGCCCCACCCCCAACACCCACAGCCACCCATCTCTCTCCCGTGCCTCCCGTGTTTCCTCCCAAGTACGACTACCGCAAGCTTGCAGGGAAATGCCAGCTTCGGTCTTAAAAGGGAAACGCGGCTGCTCTGAAAAGGGAAACGCCAGCTACTTTAAGTCCAGGGAACTGCAGTTTCTGGAGATCCGGCGCACGGGCGGGTGGGGGGAACAGACGTCCCCAACGTGACGTCATCACGTCGGGGATGCCCCGCCCCCTCCAGGAACGCCCCCAAAGTCCCCCGCTGGGGGTGGAAGATGGACTTGACAACCCTAGGAAGTACTACTTGTTATGCTGAAGAACTAAACAATGCCTTCTCCAGGATGTAGAACAGAGCTGATGGGATAGTGGGAGGAGAAGTGACTAGTGGGAGAGTGGAGCTCTAGCTGGGTTTGGCTACGAGGAGAGGAGTTTGGGTGTGGGAAATCAGTCAGGAAGAGATGTAAGGGTGGCTGGGGGTAGAGTTCTTAGTAAAGAGGCGGAGAGATGGAGGCAATTCTTCAGATAAGTAGAGCTAATTTTGTGGATTTGAGAGCTCTCCTTTTAACTCCAATTCTGTGGGATTTTTTAATGTGACTTGCGAGGATGAGTAGAGGTGGGTTATGCTGTGGTTAGTTATCATCAGGTACAAGTGGTAGACCTGTAATGGGGAAGAGAGTTTCATCAATCTTGCAGATAATTTCAGAATTTTTCTGAATAATACAATCTTCCCTCTAAACTCCATAGTGTTGTGAGCAAAAATTCTACCTCATGAGCGAAAAAAGCTAGTAGCATTAAGGTTTTGAGGGAGTCTACATTTGACTATCTCATAAATTAGTTTTTTAGATTATTTCCATATCCTTGTAAAAATCTCAGAATGAATTCTTTTAAACTCTATTTAAACTATATTTTAAGAATAAGTCAAACGTCATAAAAGAAAACAGAATCAAGTCAAATTTAATCCACCTATTTCCACTATATTGATAGGCCTCTCCAGAGAACAGGTCTACCTACCACTTTCCACTACATTGGTAGACCTGACCTCCAGAGAACAGGTGCATCTGCCCCCATCCACTATATTGGTAGTCCTGGCCTCGGATTGTCGCCCTGCGCTGAACCTTACAAAATGTACCAGCACTTAGGGGTATGCCAGTCTACTTTGGGTGTTTTTTTAGTGAAATATGACAAATTTACAGGTCAAGTATCACAGAGGTGGGACAATCACTGTCAGAACCCTGCCTAACCTAACAAACAGGAAGTTGCTTAAATGTTACCAAACTGCCCAAACCACTTATTTTTTCAAATATTTATATCCCATTTTCCCTGTGACTCAAGGCAGCTTACAAATCATACTGAAAAGCATAACGGTTGTGCAAAAAATCCATTTTTCTAGCTCCATTATTGCCTATGGGGACCATTATAATTGATCCAGGGGTACCTTGGGCTGAGGGGGTTGTTTTTTGAGTTGGAGGCACCAAACTTGCAGCATAGCTGCTGGTGCCTCTCCTCAAAAAAGTTCCCAAGTTTCAAAAAGATTAGAGCAGGGGGTCCAATTCTATGGGCCCCAGACGAAGGTGCCCCCATCCTCCATTGTTTCCAATGCCTTACTGTGAGCAGAAGCTTAAAATCCCTGAGTTGGAGCGAAAATGTTTGTGTGTCAGTGCCCTCTAGTGCAGCTTAGAGGGAATTCTTATTAGGAATGGGTTTCCAGTAATCTCAGCTCTTTTGGGGGGTAATCTCGGGCTCTCTGGTTTACCAGGAAGCTGGATGATATGGTGCAGATTTGGAGACAACTAGAGCAACACTGGCAGTGAATCAGACAGAGCATGCTACAAAGCCCATTTGCAAGCCTATGAAGGGGTGGCAGCAGTGAGAAAGGTCCCCCCATGACCACCCTTGTGTCCATTGAAACTCATCCACCTCATTGACTTAAGTAACACCTAAGTAACACCATTGACCTGGTAACACCTAAATCCAATTCTGTCACTTTTGTTAATCGGGCCCCTAGCTGTGATGTCTTTGTGAAATTCTTTGCTAATAAAATCTGTCTTATTTATTCCTACATGGAGGTCAAGTTGAAAGGAGATTCGGTGTATGAGATACCGCTTTTGTTACGGATGAATTCTGTTTGATCCTGCCTGTAAATGCTGACTGTGTCCTTGGCAATCTGAGAGCCACCACTTGTGCTCTTGACCTGTACCCATCCTGGCTTTTACAAATCATCAGCAAAGGTGTTAGAATTTTTGGTTCAAATTGTTAGTGCCTCACTGACTGAGGGGGCAGTCTAGAAACCTTTGAAGGAGGCAGTTATTAAACCTTTGCTTTTAAGAAGCTTTATTGGCCACAAATGAGGTGGCCTGTTATAGGCCAGACTCCAGTTTACATTTTCTGGAAAACGTGACTGTGTGTGTCATAGTACAGAGGCTCCAGGGCTTCTTGGGTGACACATCTCCCCTTGACCCATTTCACTTGAGTTTCAGGCTTGGGATTGGAGTCATGAGGATTTTAGTTACACTAATGGATGATCTTTGTTTAAAGTTGGGCAGGGAGCAGTTATCTCTGTTGATACTGTTGGATCTATCTGTGGCCTCTGACCTCAGGCCTCTGACCTGATACTGGCCTCTGTCTATAATTTGAACTCTTACCTTCCATTCCAGTGTATTTGAAAAAGTGTGCATGCACGTGAAAGCCCATACCTTGAATAAATCTTTGTTGGTCTTAAAGGTGCCATTGAACTCTAAAACTGTTCTACTGTTTCAGACCAACACGACTGACCACCTGGAACTGCTACTGTTGGATCAGTCTGTGGCCTCTATTTATCTGTTGGTTGGAATACAGAGTTGATATTAAACCCTTCAGTGATTTCAAAACTTTTTTTGTCTGATGAGAAACAAAGACATTCTGGAAGAGCAGTATGAACTGGGTGGGATCTGTCCTCTGGAGTGCTGCAGTGTTTTGTTCTTTCAACCATGTTCTTCAATAGCCTGTACGGGATCACTGAATGACATCATCTGTAGTTTCAGGGTTGGGTGTTATGAATATGCAGATGACACCCAACTATAGATTTCATTATCTAGATTTCATTATCCCAACCTCCAGATGTGTCCATCTTGGCTCTGAACTGGTGCTTTGAGGCTGTGATCAGGTGGCTAAAGAAGAACAAGCTGAAGCTGAATCCAGGCAAGACAGAGATAGTGCAGGTTGAGAAGGCTGTTGTTTTAGAGGATTGCATCTGTTTGTTTTGGATGGAATAGAATTGGCTTTTACAGAATAGGTTAAGCCCTTCAGGGTGCTTTAGGGCCACAACCTTTAAACTTGAAAGCAGGTTAACATACTGACATAGAGAGTGCCTTTTATCAGCTGCGTCTGGCTTGCCAACTCCTTTCTGAGACTGAGCTGATCTGGTCCTACTGATCCATGTGTTTGAAACCTTGTAGTTGTATTACTGTCATGTGCTGTACATTGGTCTGCGCCCTAGGAGACAGCCTGAAACTAGCTGATTCAAAATGTGGCCACCCAATTATGGTCAGGGGCTAGCCAATGGGAATATACCTGTACCAATATATGCACCTATACTGTCTGTCAGTTTGTTTTCAAGCCCAGGTCAAGATGCTGGTTATGGCCTTTAAAGTCATTATTGATTCCTACTTGGCCTAGGAACTACACATCTAAAGGACAGTCTTCTCCCATATGTCTCCGTGCACCAGCTACAGTCTTCAGGGTGTTTCCCCTCTTAAGGTTATCCTCCTGGCATCAAACAGGGAGCCCTTTTCTTCTTTTTAATTGTAGCTTCCACTCTATAGAATGGCCTTCATGAGGAGAAGGTTAGGGAAGTGCTGTCATTAGAAATCTTCAGGAGCTGTTCAAGGCCATTTGATTAACCAGGGCTTTTAGTGGGGTATAAACTGCAGGCATCTTTTTGAGGGAATATCTGGGGGTTTACTCTGTTGGCTTACATTGTAGTATTTTGAGCCATAAGGAAAGGCAGGGCATAAATATTTTAATAAATATAAAAGGACCACACTAAGAGTGCACAGCAGATGAGGAAGCTTTATATCAGACAGTAGTACAGTTCTGGCTCTCTGGTCCCTGATTCGCACACAATCAATAGGATTCTGGGTTGCAGTGGTTGTGTCCAAGCTCAGACTGCAACTTTTCCAATCAGTGACCCTAATGGGACAAATCAGTACCTTACCTGCAAGACTCCGTGTTTAGATCAAGGCATGCTTGGGGGAGGGGAATATTTATTTATTTATTTTTGTTGGCTTGTAGCTTGCCTTCCCCCTGCACAGCAGGGCTGAGGGCAGGTAATAACAGGTACCGACAACAACATTAAAACAATAGATAAATTAATCATTATATATTAAAACCCAGTTTATAACAACAGTAAAACTAATCAATCTGATGGCAGCCAATAATTTGACACAGCTTGGTACATCTTCTCTCAGGAGACATTGTACGGCATGTGTGTTTGTGGGATGATAAATAACAGATGGCACTACATCTACTTTTAATCTAGAGTATTGGAAGTAATAATTTAATCCACCTCAGTTGTGTACTTCCATTGTAATTCCAAGTTGGAGAGGGAAAATATTCTTTTTACAGTAGATGTGAAGATGACAGCACCAACAAATGCAAAATTTGACATTCAAATATAAGAAAAGCCAAGAAGCTCTGTTAGGAGGAAATCCAAAATTGAATGTAGCATAAATAAAAAGAGTGATATATGTGGCTAACACCATGCTATTTATTGAAATATCACCACTGACCTTTACATCAGTAGTGTTTCAATGTATAGTTATGCAGAGAAGGAAAACGATAGCTATTATAAAGGGAATATATGATTGAATTTAGATTCATGGGAATGTAGGTTTCAGAAGAGGTGCCCTTCATTATCCATAGAGCATATGTATTGATAGTGAGGTTTATTTCCTTGTGCTTCTTGGAAATTTGCTGCACTTTTCTGGGTCCGGTTGGTACCAAATTTCTAAAATAAGTTTTGGTACCAACACATGTTGGGGAGATGTTTGTGACTGATGAAAATATTTGTAGCAGAGCACATTTTAATAAGGAGTTTATCTCCAGTAGTTCTAGCTGAAATTTGCAAGGAAGATTTTTAGCTCTGTAGTTAAATCCATATTAATAAGTTAAATGTAACCAACCACTTTTGCAGATGGGAGATGAGCAGAGTTGCATTCCATGAATAACCATAGAGTTCATGTTACTACTGAACTATTCTGTAACTGGCCCCACTGCTGGACCTCCTGATGACACCTGGTATTTTTGGCCACTGTGTGACAGAGTATTGGACTGGATGGGCCATTGGCCTGATCCAACATTGGCTTCTCTTATGTTCTTATGTAACTAGATACGTTAAAAATTATAAAACTTCTCGATTGCATTCAACTGAATTTTCTTTTGTAGGAAACGTATTTCAAATGAAAGCTTGAAGTTAAAATGTGCATTTGAGCCCATATTCATTCTTTGAAGCATTCACAAAATGTATACCAACATAAAAGGCATTTTTCACTTTATCTAGCTAGTGTTTAGGAGGGGGGGGGGTGTCTAAACCACTGCCTGTTTGGGGCCAGGGAATTAAATCCCATGGCAATTTTATTTCTGCTATAAATGCACAGACATCCTAGCTGTTAAACCAGTGATACAAGCATGCCTTGCAATAACTTTTATGACCATTGCAGCGATCATCCAACACCCATGTCTTCATCACGCTTCACAGACTGCTTAACCTAAAGCAGTTTTAGCTTCCAAATATAAAGCTAACTTTCAAGGGGATTTTCAGCAATGTGGCTTGGTGAAAAGAACAGGGCTGCTGTAGTTCAGGTGAAAGGTGGAGTTTTCAGTGGTGCAGAACTAAGTTTGTATCTTCTCTTCATAGGAGGTAAAAGGAAATATCAAATGTTTTCTCACCTTCTCTGCTTTCCTGTGGTTTTTCTATCCAGCCCATTACATGTGCACACGCTGGTGGACTCAGTATCTTCATTTAAGTTCTGCCATTCTAAAAGCCAGACTTAACTTTTTGTCTGTTTGTACTATGGCCACTCTATATTCCCTTTGGGTATTTACTGTAGTTATTATTCCTGCCCACTTTCTAGAAGAAAAAGCATAAGACTTAAACCCCAGCATCACACGTGAATCAAAGGCTGTTGGAGAGTCTTCCAATTTTTCACATTTTAACAAAGGCTATACTAGAGATACATTGTTAACAGAGCAAGTTTATGCAATAATTCCTATCAAAACCGACTGGGTTTAGACTGGGCTTTAGACTGGGATAATTCTGCAGAGGATTGATTTGTACGTATTCCATGAACAATAAAGATACTGTTTCAAAAATTAAGAGCAATCGATTTATCACATAACTACAAACAATCTTTCAAGTTCCCAGAACTTGTTCATCAAACTGATTGTTCTGTGCAAAAAACACCAAAATCAAGGTGGGAGGGAGAAGGGAAAAAAGATTTTCTGGGCCTGATGGAGGAGCCCCTAGTCTGCTATTAGTAACCGCTTGAAAAGGAATACAGAATATGTTGCATAGTTAATCGGATTATATCATGCTGGTGCAAAAACATGTTTCAGTATTCACCAAAAGCTACTGGTGAATACTGAATAAATTAACTAGATACCAAACACTAGGTAATATTACCCACTTTTACAGCTTTATTCCAGCTTTGTTACCTATATATGGTTTATCAATCATCTACACACACACACACACACACACACTGTGCAAGAGACCTATGTGTGACTTCTGGGGAGACATATGATTAGCTACTGGCTTTAGTACATTACAAGGAATAATGGCCACTTTTGTCTATCTGTCCCAGTAGCCACTGGAACATCTGGAAATTTGGTTTCTACTTGGAACCATCAAATCCACTAAAGTCTGCAACACATCCTGTTTTCCGTTTTGACACTACAAAATGCAGACTAGGGGCTTCTCCATCATGTCCTGAAAAACCTCTCTTTTATCTTCTTTACCACCTTTCCCCCCCACTGATCATTCAACTTGTTGAAGAGTTGTAGGAAACTTGAAAGCTTGAGGTTTTGTAATATTTTTTTATTGGTCCTAATCAGGGCTTTCTCTTTTTTTTTTTTGGAGTTTTCAATCTGTATACTGAAAACTCATGAACTTTTAAACATTTTAAAAAGAATTTTGTCGAAGAGGTTCCAGAACTTTGTTCTGGTGTAGGGTTGCTAGGTCTTACCTGGCTGCTGGCAGGAGGGGTCCCTCTGCTGGTCTGGGGATGCTCTATCGTTGCTGGGGATGCTCTATTGTATAAGAAAAAACTCTATGGTTTTTCCTTAAATGATCGAGCATCCCCTCTGCAGTGTGTCCTGCATGATGACATCACCTCTGGGTGATGTCATTGTGCTGGACACATTGGCGCAAACAAGGCACTTTGGGGGTAGAATTCCCCCCACTGGCCAGTGGATTGGGGGCCACAAAAGTTGGCAAACCCCTGCCCCCATTGGGGGGATGGGAACCCTACTCTGGCACCTTCCCCCAGAAAAAAAGCCATGGTCCTAATAAATAGTATTACATTACTACTGTGAGTAGATTTTTTGGGTGGATCAACATGCTACCTTTTTGCTTAAATGAGTAACTTTAATTTGGAATAAATACATTTAGTTGCGGTAAAATGGGCAACAAGATCCAGTGTGGCCCCGGTTCTAATTGATCCAGGTTTTGGGGTTTTTTGTAACGGAGAGTTTCGATCGGACTGAACCCCCTTAACCCTTGTCACCATGCGTTCACCCCATCCTTGATTGATTAGATGCAGTAGCTAGGGAGTGGGGCAGTCGGACAGCTTTTAAAAAATTGTTAGTATTCCAGGCATGCGCATAAGCACTGATGGGAATTAGCACTTCAGACTCCTGGCAGAATGGTGGCAGGTGGTGGCCAATGGGATAGCTGGAGGAGGCTGCTGGGAAATGGAGTCCAGTGTGAGGGTAGTGTTTTTGAAACTGTGCTTCTGAGAAATTCCACGTTTCAAAAGTTTAAAAGCAGGGGGGGTAGAGAAGCTTCATCCTGTGTGTCCTGTGTACTGCTGATGTTTTTATTTAAAAACTTGGAGCGTAGCTGGAGTCACTGGTTTTGTTCTCAGACCCCCCCCCCCGCATCAGTTAACCCCTTCTCTACTCCATGTGTCACAAAGCTGTAGGTAGGAGAAGGCTGAAACACACGGGCAGTGATCCAGTCATGCACACATCGCCATCTGGTTTTTTTAATGGCAAAGGCACAAGGAAAACGTTCAGGCATTCTAAATGGCTTCAAATCGCTAAAAGGCAGTCCAGACAGGCAGAAATGTAGGGTGAATCCAGAAACAACTGTAAAATACCTGATTTTCCTGATATCGAGAAAACTGTGATGAAAGAGGGTTGATTGTGGGTGGGCGACAAGTGCCAGACAGGATGGAGGTATCATGCATTTTAAATCTGTTAGGGAGTCGCAGTGACACTGGCACAAAAAGACTGTGTGATTGCAGCCTTATATAGAGCTGAAAACAGCTTTCTCCACCCTCCCACGGTAAATATTTATTATTCTTAAAAAGTGTGGGGGGTAACTCTAATGGTTTTAAAATGTGATTTTACTATGCATGTTTTAAATTGCTAGCTGCCTGGGTGGTCTTGTAAGAGTAGAAAGGCAATACACAAAATCTTAGATTTTCAAAGGACTCTTATATCAACAAGGCAGGGATTCGTCTTGCTCAACTTTGTTTTATGTTTAAACTGTTCATCTTGAATGGTGTTCCTCCCTATGATTTTCATGGTGAATTCACCTATGCCTCGAAGCAAGGAAGTAGTGTGATTATTTTTTAATTTCACCAGCATTATGGGAACAGGTGAGAGTATTCTCAATTGGGGATCGTATAGACAGTGACCATTTCCACATTTCCTTAGTTATTGAGTCTCCGCTTCCTATTGAGAGATTAGACCAGCCAAGAATTGTGTCCTCCAATCTGACCATTAGACTGCCTATAATCTCTTGGTCCAATAGGCTGGCCCAAAAAGTACCTGGTATTCTTAATGAAGCTGCCTTAGATAGGTTTTTATCAATTTTTAGGACTCTTAATCAACCGTCTGAATTGTCTCGAGAATATGACAATGTTGTAATGCAACTGTTAGATGTTTTTAGGCTGCAAGTGGTGCAACAACAGCGAATTAAACCTGGTAGTAGGAGTAGTTGGTTTGATAATGAATGCCACCAAATGAAGTCTCATATTCATGCTGTCTATCAATATAGGGCATCCGGATCAGATGGACGGCCAATGGAATTTTTCAAGTTAAAAATTCAATTGCATCAGCTTTATAAATGTAAGCAACAGGCCTTTACACAAAAGGACTCCTTACACACAGAGGCTATGTGATTGTGGAAGAAAGGAAGTAGAAAGTATTGAGCATGTCCTTCTGTACTGTGATTATTATGTGGACACTCGTGCTAAGTATTTAGATAGGTTGTTAAAGGATTTAATAGGCCAATCTGATAATTATAAGTCCTTTTTTCTTCTTTCCTCAAAAAATGCTGTAACTGTTGAAATAGTGGGAACTTTTTTGTATCTGGCTTCTAAAAAGCGAGATTTGTGTTAACTGTATTGAGTACTTCTTATGTCTTGTATTCTCCTTAGTGTATAATGCCAATAAAGGTTTGTTGTTGTTGACTGGTACAAATTTTGTAATGAAACAAATGAAATAAAAAGTTTGTTTCCTCATTAAATTTTTGTCCCCACACATTATCCAATAACATTGAGGTGCATGATTTTTATACTACAGCTTGAGATGTAGATTGTTGTTCTCATTTACAGATGGGAAACTGAGGGCAGAAGACAGTTGACTTGCCCCAAGGCACAAAATGAGTCGTTGTCCAAAAGTGGGATTTGAACTCTGTTGTATGCTTACATGTAACAAGTAACTAACAGATATTAAAGAGAGACTTTGCCCTTGGGAAATGCTTCTTTGGTTACTGTTACAGGGATAGCTGGCATATAAAATACTGTTGATTGATTTTTTGCTTCTTCATCCACTGTTAATATAGTCTGCATTCACCACCTTTAAAAGTGTGGCATGCCCAGCTTGGCAGCCATCTCTCTGGGCACACAAGAATTATTCTATTTTTGCTCTGGACTTTTCCTAACAAATTCTAAAGCATGGTGACCCAACGCAAGCTTGTGCTCACCTGTTTTATATACTACATTTTAACTGTCACTCGACGTCTTACACTTAAAAGAGCAATGTTTTCCAGAATTTCAAAATTCAAGTAATATTAGCGAAATTGTGGAATCCCAGATTACAGTACTACTACATGAGCCCCATACATGCAGCTGGTGTGCCAGGCTCCTATACAAGGAACAAATGTGGTCACTATACCAATCAACAGTTGGTAGACTTTACCCACACATACAATCACAGCTTTGATTGCTTCTGGCTTCTGACACGGCTTCAAACATCTAACCTTTTCAAATAGTTCTTGCTCAAAGTAGGAGGGTACAGAAAACAAGAGAATGATGCCCTTAGCTCTTTTGGGAAGTCTGGCAGTGAGCTGCTGTCCCGTTTCTTTGAATCTGAGAACATGCTGTCACAGCTGTGCATGCACAGAAATAGGAAGCATTGTGCAGCCAACTATACCATGACAAGCTGTTTATTCATATGGAGCAACCTGGACTAAGTAGTCAGTGGGATGATAAGTGATTCCTGGAGCCATTTTGGCAATGCTGTTTGGAACTGGCCTCATAAAAATGTTAGATGCTATGATGGGATACTCCACTTAAGTCCATACTAGCAGCTTTACGGTAGATAGTAAGGACTCTTTGAATTCTGTTATCAGTTCTCACTGGCATTTGTATAAGACAATGACTTCCATAATTCTCAGAGAGCCCTGGGAGGTTGAGAATGAGCACAATTTACCCAGGGATCCACAGAACATTGTGTTCAGCATAGTATTTCTGAGTGAGATAAAATATTTGCTTTGTATTGCATTAAATGTACCTGTGGTCACAGATGCTTACCACTTATTACAGTGCCCAGCCCTTCAGGAATGTTTTAGATTCCTGTAACTTTTGTTCTGCATCTTGATGAATGGTGTCTTCATAGTCATATGGAACAGGATTACACAAAACAATACCTTATTATTAACACAGAACAGATGAACATTCAGAGCTCCATAACCTTGTTAATTAGTCCTGCCCTATTGCTTAAGGGCTGCTACAAAGAGACAGTTTGTGCTTGGCTTCAAGTATGCAAGCCATCAGGTTAGTTATGAAGGATCTGTGTATGTATAAATTATAGCTTCTTACAAACACATGGGAGTGGAGGCCTTATGCTTTTTCAGTTTTTCTTTTCATGAATGGAAGGACAGATTTTACCGACTCCCAGCTATAGAAGTTCTCACAAAAAACATACGAGGACCCATAAAACAATGGTAAAGAGCATGCTTGGTATGCATAAACTTCAGTCACTAATATTTCCTCTTCTGTTAAAGCTGAATTCAGCCTAAGACACTGAATAAATTGTATCCATCAGAGGACAATGCTGGGCTAGATTGACGATGTGCCTGGGGTGAGGGATATTCATAATACGTTCTGCAGTAGGAAAGTAGTAGGAATGAATAGCCTTGTAATGCAGTGTTCTCTCAGTTTTGTGACATTTTCCGGTTTTAAAAAATCTTGTTATATTGCCATAGTTTCCACTAATATGGGTGTTTTTGTTTATTTGTTTTTGTTGGCTATTGGAGCCTTCTAGTAATAAAGAGACAGTAGGTTGGAACTAAGTTTTCATGATCATTTTGAGAACTTATACGCTTGTCACTGTTACCAAGTAAGGAGTTGAAGGAACCTTTTGTGGTCCCTTTTTTCAGAAGCTACATTATGTGGAAAACAAAAGCTTGAAGAGGGCTCTATCTCTACTCTTTGTGTCTTGTGGATATGTAAATTAATTCCCCTTTCAGCTCTGCACCCTTTCAGTGAAAGTAAAAAATGAAATGGGAATTTATTTCTGGACTGGAGTGATAGGTTATCATTAGGCAATACATAGTTTAGAGTCTAAAGGAAGCTTGCTACTTTGTGGAGAGCAACTTAATGTTCCTTGCCAATCAAAGACAGGAACAAGCAGTCCTCCTAAGTTCTAGTCAGGTAATATGTCATTTTCTCTGTTGATAAACTATGTAGTTGGGGCACATTTCTTATTTACATAACTATCAAAGGATCATATGGCAACAAATAATGTGAGACACCACAGAGCAAATCTGGTGGACTGGAACTATGCCTCCCTGCCCACCCAGTTTCAAGTCTAAATGGGATCTATCCCAAGGGAAGTGTTCATTTCTAAATTCTGCCTAGAACGGGAGTAGATGGACAAATCTGTCTGATATATGGGAGATATATAACCAGCTCTGCTTTTTGATGCCATATTTACCGTACTTGATGGGAAAGCAACAGAAGTGAATCACCTGGTAATCCATGTTCTCTCAGTTTTGTAGCATATGGTGTATGTTTTTTCAAATGAAGATAATGGCATTTTGTAAATCTAAATAGTTGATGTAGCAACATAGCTGTGGGTCTTCCTGCACACCAACTGTGTGTCACTGACCTCTGATCCTCCCTCTCCCTCCCTTCCTCCAGTTCTGGAGGAAGTAGTTTTTGCATGGAGAAGTGGAATTGGGGATGCCACAGCTGTTTCAGTGCCCCTCCACATATTCTGCTCAGCAGGATTCCAGATGTGTTTTTGCTCTCCCAAACTTTGTTTCTATGTATGTACAGTAGAGTTTCGTGCGGATGTATAATGAATTTTGGGTACTCTCTGATTACAATGAGAACACATGCATGAATGTGTGAAGCTGCCTTATACTGAGTCAGACTCTTGGTCCCATCAAGGTCAATATTGTCTACTCAGATAGGCAGCAGTTCTCCAGGGTCTCACACTGAGGTCTTTCACATCACCTACTACCTGATCCTTTTAGCTGGAGATGCCAGGGATTGAACCTGGGACCTTCTGCATGCCAAGCTGCTGCTCTGCCATGGAACCACAGCCCCTCTAATGACAATGGAATATATAGAATCATAGTGTTGGAAGGGGCCCTACAGGCCATCTAGTCCAACCCCCTGCTTAATGCAGGATCAGCCTAAATCATCCCTGATAAGTGTTCATCCTGCCGCTCCTTGAAGACTGCCAGTGAGGGAGTGCTCACCACCTCCCTAGGCAGGTGCTTTAACATCTGTAGCGAACAGCCTCAATGGCTGTTCAAATCCCCATCGCGGCCGGAGTGAGCTCCCAGCCCCCGTCCCAGCTCCTGCCAACCCAGCGGTTCGAAAGATAAAATAAACAAGTAGATAAATGGGTACCTGTCCTAGGTGGCAGGGGGCACCCACCTCCTGGTTCCGTGCCAGGAGTGTTGGCAGCAGCGATGGAAGCAAAAGGCGGCGGCAGCAACAATGGCGGCTGATTCTACAGCGCCCAGACCTGGTGGAGGCGGAGCGGACGCTGAGACGTGAGACGCAGGCAGAACGCAGGACGGCGCGAACACAGGACGGCGCAGCGCGGCTGGAGCCGGAAGGACGTGAGCCGAAGCTGCAGCCGGAAGAGTGGTCGCGCGCAGAAGGGAACAACAGAGCCTGCCGGAAAGGTGGTCGCCGGGTATCCAGAAAAGACGCCGGAAAAAGAACAACGCTTGTAGCCCGCCGGAAAGAGAGAGAACCGTGCTGCCAACAGGGTGTCAGTAGGAAGCCCCCTCCCCCTTGCGAATGTGGCCCTAGGTAGGTTAACAACTACTGTATATGTCAGTAGTAATCTGTAAACCGCTCTGAGACCCGTTAGGGGTCATGGGCGGTATATAAGTGCAATGTAAATAAATAAAATAAAAATAAATAGCTGTAAAAAAAAATCCTAATATCTAGATGGTACCTTTCCACCCATAATTTAAACTCATTATTGAGAGACCTATCCTCTGCTGCCAACAGGCACAGCTCCCTGCCCTCCTCTGACAGCCTTTCAAATACTTAAAAATCATGTCCCCCCTCAACCTCCTCTTGTCCAGACTGAACATTCCCAAGGCCCTCAGCCTTTTCTCAGAGTGCTTGGTTTCCAACACCATGATTATCTTCATCACCCTCTTCTGCACCCACTCCATTCTGCCCACATCGTTTTTTACGTGAGGCCTCCAGACCTGCACATAGTACTCCAGTTGTGCCCTGACCAATGCAGTGTACAGTGGGACTATGATAACTTGAGATTTGGATGTTATGTCTCTGTTGATACACCCCAAGAGTTCATTAGCCTTTTCTGCTGCTGGATCACACTGGCTGCTCATATTTAGCTGACAGTCCGACTGTACCCCAAGATCTTGTTCATACACACTGGTACCCAGAAGTGTGTCCCCCATCCAGTATGTGTGCTTCTCATTTTTGTTACCCAAATGTAGAACTCTGAATAGTAGCCACTAAGGAAATCTTTTTCTCCATCAGCTACTAGGGTATACAGGAATCCATAAAGAGATGACCTAATTTGAAACCACATAACAGCATTGCCCAATGGTTTTTAGACTTTCTGTCTTTGGGGATGATTTTCTATATTGACTTCTCTGCTAAAGA